>NC_048531.1:12121212-12424242 GCF_008121235.1 Drosophila subobscura | reverse complement strand
GCCAGCTGAAGGTTATTGTGGCAAATTGTGTTTTTGCATGAAACTTTAAGCGGCTTAAAGATTAGGCCAGGCCAAGACCAAGAGACGAGAAGGCGTTGCAGTTGGTAGAGTATGTGGTCCCAAGAGGTTTTCCCTGAGAGAAGTGTGCGCTTAGCTCCGCCGACGGATACGTGTTTTTCCTTTCCCAGGCAACTTCCCAGTCCAACTCCTGCTGTGGTGGCTGCTCCTTCTTTTGGCTATAATTATTATGCAAGCTGAATAAAGCAAACAGAGAATGGGGAAAGAATGCTGAGCAAACATTACTGCAGGCTTAACACCATCCAAGAGACTTGCACCACTACCACTGCGAAAGGACTAGAAAGAACTTGAAGCAAATCTCCGTGTAATACTGTGGCATGGCCTCCTTCAAGAACTCTATTTGTGAGGCTCTCTGCAAACACTAACGAAAGGGTTAACTTATCTAAAATGAAAGCAAAACTGTTGCAGATTAAAGAGATCTTCATTTGCAAGTCCTTTAACTTAATAGTCTTAAAGTGCTTAGCAACACTGGCAACTGACACTATCTGAGAGTTCATGTTGATTCCTTTGATTTACTTTCATTCCTTTCTCTACTTTATTCGTAACTATTTACCGAAGCAGTTTTTAACCCACTTAAAGACTTCCTTTAGTTGATATTCTACACTCAACCTCTGTATCTGTATCTGCATCCACGATAGTGCTGCATAATTTTAAGTTTATTTACTTTTTTTCTACTTTTCATTTTCTTGATGTGCATTCCTTTTGTCTGCCATTGTCAGGGGCTCTCTCATTATCATTCCTTTTGGGCTGAAAGCTTGCTTGTCCTTTTAAGACTGCTCTTCCCGCTCTTCCCCCTTTCTACCGTAACAGCTGCATAAATATTTTCCTCACTCAGCCATTGGGGCTTTTATTGGCTGGCTTCGCTCAAGAATTCGGCTCATTGTCTCCCTTTTGCCCCTCTGCGTGGAGATGGAAGTGCATTTGGCCAATTGTAATTCATGTCGCATAATTTTTTCGGCTTATTAAATATGGTAATGCCGCATTGCCAGTTGAAACACCTGCCAATGACAACGAATCCAACGAGTGGCAGTCATTTTGCCTATTTGTGTTAATGGTGAATGGCCCGAGGGGGGCAGAGAGCTGACTGTGCCGGCTCTGTGGGGACTTGGCCCGGCCAACAACGGATGCTCTAATGAGTCATGTGCCTCATGTGTCGTCTACCTCTCCTCTGACTCTGACTCTGTCTCTCTGTATGCGCATGGCGTCAGAAATTCATTAAAGCCATGATTGTAATTTATTCTAATGGCATTTCAGTGTGCACTGCACTCGTACAAGCGGCTGGCTGCTGGCTCTCCGACTCTGGCCAAAAGGTTACGCAAGAGCTCGTCAAAACCCCCGCCATAACCCGCGCCCCCAAATGTTGGTCAAAAAGAACATTTTGCTGCTGCAGCTCTCGTGAAGTCGTTATGACCATGTCCAGCATTCGTTTTGATTGACGAGCCAGACACACAGAGCCAGTTTGTTTCAGCTGCCGCCGACGAAGCCGCTGCCACCACGTTGCAAGCTCGTTCATATTGCTGCTCGTCACACATTTTTTGGGTCATGCGCTGGCTCTGGCACTGGCACTGGCTCTGACTCTGTCTCTCCCTCTAGCTTGTTCTTTGTCATCATCATCGGATGATGCTGTTGCTGCGGCTGCTGCTGCTGTACTTTCAGCTTAATTAGCGGTCTTGAGCTTTGACTGGTCGAATTTCTCACGATTATGTGAGAAATATGCGCCTAAAAATAAAGCGCATACGCAGCTAGCAACCGGTTTCGCCACACGAATTGATTTATCCATAAAGGGTACCATTAATTTGTTAAGAATTTTGTAACGCAAAGAGGCTAAAGATACGGAACTTTTGCTAATCCAAAAACCCAAACTCTTTTATTTAAAATTTCAATTGCAAACAAAGTTATCAGAAAATCCACCAGAAATATAATGAAAATGAAAAGTTTCCACTTATAAATTCCCTCTGAAAAGTGTATTTTGTTCTTCGATCTTTGTTTCTTTTATGATTTCCTGTTTTTGGGTTGCTGTTGCTTCAGGAGGAGGCTCCTCTCCTCCGATATATAAACAACGTCTCCCAGCGTACTCGTAGTAAAGCAATTGCAAAGTTAATTCATTTTTATATGGGACTATAGAGGGGGGCATGGATGGATCGAGTGTATAGATAACGAGATTCGGCTGCTGATTCGCTGATGCTGGCAATTCATTTCATTCAGTTGGAAGACAGCAAGTTGCAGCAAGCAGCCTGTGGCTGGTTGCCAGGTTGGGTTTTTGTTTTTGGCGCGAAACAAGTTTTGGATTTTTGTTTATAAACAGTTTTTTCGGGGCCTGTTCTTACTTGGCTGTCAGAGCTCTGTCCGTTTCTTGCGTGTATAAACAGAAAACAGAAACAGAAAACCCGAAAACAAAAGCCCGAACCAAGCGACGGACGCTGCGCAAACAAATGACATAATTTGATATTCAAATTCAAACACAAACAAAAATTTTAATTTGAAAAGAAAACGAAATTGAATTTCAATTTTCAGACTACCTGCCACGAAGCGAGAGAGGCTCTGCCACTGGCTCTGCCTCTGCCTTCGGAATATGCTAATATCGCGAAATGGTTTTCATCGTCGCTTCGCGGTGCTGATATCATGGACTGGACTGGACTGCTCCGTGCTGGAAGAGCAATGGATCTCTGCTCTCGCAGGGCTGTTGCTTCTTTATTATATAACATTGGTTAGATGGATGAGCTGGGGGGTATGGCATGGCTTGGCCTGGCTTTGGATGGGATGTTTGTGCATGTTATTTCTGTGATAAACAGTCAAAACTGGTTTATGAATGGCCTTAACTGTTTAGCTGAAAAACATCGAGATGGCTGCGCAGATGATGTCATGGCTAATCGGGGGGGATAGAGGCATAGAGAGAGGATAGATGCCCGCTGATCGATTGCCTCGCATCAGGCCTCCTCCAATGAAAGTAAAACTCATCCAAAAATGATTCACCATACCGTGGTATTTGCATAGCTAATGAACAGAGTCGACACCTTCGACAGGGTGGATGTGTTTGCACTCCCAAGAACATCGCAGAGTTCAAAGGAAACACGAATGCTCGCAACGTATTGTGTCGTATCCCTGTATTTGTATGGATTCTGCCACATAATGAATCATTTAATCGGTTTTTGTGCTTGGCCAAGGAATCGATTGAAACACTTGAGTTGGAGCAGGGAGATTAAATGGGAATCTATTTGTGGGTTCTTCTTTTGTGTCAAGGCATCGTTTGATTGAATTTTCTCTATCTACGTACATACCCTTGAAATTTGTAGGGTACAAAAGCTATTTGTTGCTCGCTAATTAAATTTGCATAGCGAACGCGTGCGAGTAAATAATTCTCCAATTCTCCAGCGAGAGTGACATGTGTTACAGCTGCTGCTGTTGCTGCTGCGTGAGAATGTGACTGCCACCAAATGGGTTGACTCATTGCCACAGTGCCCCCCTCGCGCAATTGCCGTTGTTTCAACCGGGTTCACACAGCAATTGAGAGCCAAGGCAGCACACAGCAAAACAGAACACAAAACAGAGACCCAGACGATGACTAAATGTGGGAGCAGAGCCCTGGCCCCCCTAGAGATGCGAGATAGTGCAGCGCACATGACTCAGGGAAAAGTTCGTGGAAAACTTCTGACGCTTCCACTTTGTGTGTGTGAATGGGATGAAGCAATTGCAAATTGAGTCAGAGATGCGCCTAGGAATGTGCGAGTACTCGAAAACAGAAAGCAAAAGTAATAGCAGCAGCAGCTAGCTCTTTCTCCCCCTCTCTCTCTCTCTGTCCCTCTGTGGAGATCATTCATTAGCATGGGAGCAAAGCAAATTACATTCTCACATTGCTCGTTTTTAGTGCTGCTGCCATAAAAAAAATCTGCGAAATTTCAACATTGTTTAATTATTGTTTTTAATTAAGCCAAAACATTAAAAATGGGCAGCAACAGCAGCGTCTTAAAAATAAACACAAATTATGAACCACCCACACACACGCACACACACACACACACACACACACACAGCATACACAGTGGGCCATACGAGGCGTCAAGAAAATGTTTAATAGTCGCGTTGAAATGAAACTTAAACAACGCATTTTTACATTCAGCAAACACATGTTCCTCAGATACGCAGATACTCATGGGCTTATATGCCCCTGTGCAACATTTGACTGACATTTTCAGCTGCCGCCTGCATTTTCTGCAGAATTTCAAGAGTTCTTTTTTTTGTGATTAATTGCAGCAATCTGGGATAAAGAACGCCCCCCAGACAAACGACTCGTGCCTACCCTCAGAGACAGAGAGCCTGCTACTCATTACCACTCAATCTTTTAAGCATGCCCTTGCCACTGCCACTGCCTCTGCCCCTGCCTCTGCCTCTGTGGCTGCTGCTGCTCTGCGGCTGTTGCATGCCACCAAGAGATTTGCCTTGCCCCGCCCCGCCTCTTGTTTATTTATAAAAAAATATAAAATGAGGATGAGAATGAAAACTGCCTTTTTTCTGCCACATTTAGCGCTGGATTTGTGGCTCAAGGTCTCGCCATGTTTCCTCCACTGCAATTTTGGTGTCATCACCAATGCCGCCTGCCATTTGTTGCAGGCCAAATTGCAGCATAAATCTAAATTTAAGACCTCCATGACTCCAACCATGACTTGCTGTTGCTGCTGCTGTTGTTGTTGCATCTAAAATATATTGGGATATATTTTTGCTGTCCGACAGCATTTCGTGCTGCCTGCTGCCTGCCTGCCTGCCTTCTGCCTGCTTGCAAAAATTGTTTATTTGTTTGCTGTCCAATTATTGGGATATTTGGCACACACTTGATTGCCAACGAATAGAAAACTCCATGCCATGCCCCCACATGAGGATGATAAACTTGCAAATTATTGCAAATTGAATCGGCAGAATTCTGTAGATACTTTTTCTACTCCGTCAAGTGTAAAGATTGAAACCAAAACGCGTACTGAAGCGCATCGAATTCACACACACACACACACACATCCAGTCAAGTGAAGTCAACATAATTTTGGCAAATAAATTTAGGAATTATTTGCCGCATTTGCATATTCAAAAAGCTCCGAAATGACTTCCAGCCAAATGACTAATTAGGCCAGCAGCCGCTCCAACAAACACTCTAGCAAACAGTCCGCAAAAAAACAAAGAATACTTTTCTTTTCTCTTGTTTTCTTCGGCCAACCTTGAAGCGTGCTAACAGCAAGGTCTATAGATACGAATAAAACAAGTGGTAACTATGAGACTTTTAAGATACACTTGAGGAAAGTTCTCCGCGCTCTTTGGTTCTTTCTTTTCGCAGCGAATGTACTCCTAGACTCCGCAGGGTATCGCGAGTTGTACAAACATTAGCATATCAATATAAACTGTAAATATATGCATGTATCTATCTATATATAGAACGGTGTATGCTTTTGCGTTTGCGATACGGATATGTGTATAGATTGTGGCTGGCATTTGAACTCTCAAGTAGTTGAGACGCCGCTTCCCCAGATACAAATAAAATACAGCACAATGCTCGCTCATAGATAGATGGATAGATCTGTATTTTTGGCAAAAGTAAGTAAATTATTTGCGCCTTCCCACTGCGAACAAAATGTGCAAATTTATTTAGCCTTGATAATTCTTTAAATTAAAAAGAGAGCGAGTGAGAGAGAGAGGGCGAGTGTGAGTGTGAGACGACAGACCATTTGTATGGCTTGGCACATGGCACATGCCCCATCATGTGGCTCCACAGATGAAAGGCAGAAGCAGAAGCCGAAGCAGAAGAAGCCGCATCATGGATTTAAACTGATTAATCTGCATCTGCGTGGGCGAGCGGGAAAGAACACAAATACTTTTTATCTTATCTCGCGCCATCTCTTTCTGTGACTCTGATGTCATTTGCTGAATTCAATTTATCCAGTTCCAATGGAATTTATACCCTACACACAAGGCTGTCTCTGTGAGAGGCACAAAACGCAGTCACAAGGAGGGCTCTTTGCACTCTTTGCGTTTTACTACCAATTTTTATGGTTTATGCATAGTTTACGGTACGTGCCACCACGGGTAGTACCCCAAACCCTTGCCATCCCAGTCGTGCGCCATCTTTTGTCTGTCACGGATTGCGGACGGGCCAACTGGTTGCGACATTGTGACTCCGGCATGCTCATAAAAAGGTAATAAAATTTTTGTTTACCTTGGTAATAGGAAGTGAAAAGCACACACACACACACAGGCAGGCAGAGAGTGTATAGAGTGGAACATATTCCTTTAGCATGTCCTCGGCTATAGCCTTGAGTGGTTCAAGTTTCTGTGGCATGAGGCAGGAAAAGCGGAGCTTCCTCTGTGCGTGTGCGTGTGTGTGTGTGTGTGTGTGGCAGAGGCCTTGGTACAACAAAAAAGCAAAGAAAGTATACAGGATAATCGCAAGAAATGGAGTCGTCGAATGTTTGGAGTCGAGTCACAGGAAATTGATTTCTTTTCGTGGTTTTGGCCCGCAGGAATCACTGCCCCACCATCCCGCCAGCCTTAGAGCCACAACCACATCCTATGCCCCAACTGTCTGTCGCTGGCTGTGTTGTCAAAGAGAATTTATCGATGATTGGTTTGCTCTTTGCGCATATTTATCTCAATGCAGATTTTATCAACATGGAACGGGGAGCAGAAGGACTATAATTGCACTTGCTTGCATATAAATAACGCTTGCTGCCATGGAGATCGTAAAGTATTGCATAATAAACTTCTTACATTGATAAAATGCTGCCCCCCCAGACCAGGATTGCAAATCACTGAAACTGGGGTCTGGGGTCGCAGCAACAGAGAGAGATTTTCCCTACGCAAAGGTTATCCGAGACGTCGGAGCTCATAAAATGCTGATTATCTGAAAATGGTGGACACAAAACGAGAATAGGCGGAGGGACTTTAAATGAGGAGCATCAGGGGACGGACAGGCAAGGAGTTCAAGGAGCTGCCTTTTCCCGCGAGAATTGGCTTTTCGGTTATCTAAAATTTAAACAAAAATAAAAAAAAAGGTTCCGAGCCAAGGGACAACTTTTGGCTCGTTGATTATTGAAATCATTTTGCTACCATAGAAAACTTGGCAATATTTTGGCTTGTGTTAGGCCTTCATTAAAAGTTCACGACGTCGACATTTGTCTCCAAGGTATACGCCAGGGTTTGCCGACGTTCGCTTTGATTTATTGCTCTATTAAATAATTTTCCAGGTGCCCCGCAAAAAGTTGAGTGCAGTGGAATGGCTGGCAGGCAGGCGGGCGGGCGGGCGACTGTGTGTGGCAGCGGAGTGGAGTAGCACAAAGATTTGTGTGGTGTCATTAAAATTCTGTTGCAACCAAAATGGTGCCTCAGCGTCTCCTGTTACATGGCTGTGTGTGCGTGCGTGTGTGTGTGTGTGTGTGTTTGCATACTTTGCGGCGCTGTTTAAATATGCATTTGTTATTGAATTTCCGTAACATCTGCCGTAGCACGCCCTGCCTTGCCACCTCCTTCGCTGCTGCTTGCCCCTCACATATGTACGTGCTACGTGCTGTGCGCACTCAAGCGTAACTAACACACCTTGCACGGTGGTGGTGGTGGCATGCCACATGCACTTTCACCTTTAACTTTTTACCTGATTTTTAGTGCGGAAATAGCTCGTCGTAGCAGGCAGAGAGAGAGAGAGATTCCTCTTACCGGTTCTCCTCCGCCGCCTCCTTTGCCTCCTCCTCTGCTAATATGTGTCTAATACAGCGTATTAATTTATTTAAATTCCACACACACACACCCACAGACTCACGTACACATACTTGAGCATATCGATACATAGATGTCCCGACATCCGCTGGCAGATAGCTCAGCTGCTGCTTGTGGCACACATATGGCTGGCTGGCTGGCTGGCTGGCTGTGTGGCTGCCACCAAAGCCATTACAACGTTCAATGACACGGCAAAGTGTGCACCGTGGCAACTTTTTTTTGCCCCCGCCCCGGCCCCGCTTCATGGGATGCCTGACTGCTTCTGTGGCTCCTGCTGCTGCTGCTGCTGCTCCTGACGCTATCTATGGCTCGATGATTACGGCTGCCATCAGCGGCGGGGGATCGAATGCCTTTCTACCCCTAGTCCTCTGCTCTGTGCTGCCCTGGAAACCCTTTTGCGCCTTTTGATTCTGCTAAGCGCACACCAGAAGCTCGCTGGCATCCTCTCGCGAACCGTTCTAATAGCTTCTAATGCATGTAATGTCAGTTCACGTCAGTTTCCGCCGTGCTCCGTGCTCCGTGCCCCATGCCCCATGTTTCCGCACTCCATGCCCCCATACCACATGCTAGACTTCCTTCTTCTGCTGTTCATCCACCTGGTGCTGTGCGGTTTGGTGTAGCGAATGTGAGGCAGATTTAAAGGGAATATTGATTGTTGTTTGTGGCAAAAGACGCACTTTAAACTTAACTAAATGTGGATTCCGATGGCGATTTAAAGCAACAAAAACCTCAAGTCTGATGGTAGAACTTCCAGGGAAGAACTGTCAAATATTTTGAGGATTCTTTAAAGCTACAATTGTATCTATTGAATGGTGGTTGGCAGCTCCCAAAACAGAGCTTTTCAATTGTTAAAACTCACAAGAGATTTGTGCAACTTTTACTACAATGTGGACCATCAAATGGCGACAATTCAATATTTTATTTTAGTTGTGCGAAAACTATTCAAATGTTTGCGTAGTCCTGGGAGTCGAACCCTGGGCATTACAGTAAACTGCCTTGTTATACAATGCTTAAGTGGCTTGGCCAGCTGGAGGAGGAGCATGGGGCATGGCCGAAAGAGTGTGTGCAAAAGTGTGTGGGTGGCCAGGGGGGTGGGCAACATATGCTAATAGTTTTGTCACTTTTTGGAAAAGGGACCGTCATAAAATTAACAAAAAACAGAAGGATGGGGCATGGGGCCATGGTCAGGGCGAAGCGGGAAGGATAGAGCTTAGTTTTTGGGTTCAAGCACTGGAAAAGTTGAAAAGTTTATGGTGTCGACACCTTGTGGCATGTGACTGTGTGTGTGTGTGTGTGTGAATATTGCTGTTGTTGCTTTTTGGTAATTTCCCGTTTTTATCTGGCAACTCGGAATAAAAAAGGGGTTGAGAAAAAGAGAGGGAGGGAGAAACAGGATATTAATGCAGGCGCTGCTGCAAGGATATCGCTCGTGTCCTTGTTCGTGTGTCCATGTGTGTCGTTTGTGATTGTGGGTTGCCGCATCTTCATCTTTAATAAATATTTATGTGGCATCAAGCACCCAACCCGCCCACTTCCCGCCGCCAACTTTACCTCCTTCCAGGCCGTCAATTTGCTTTTCTAATTTGTGTACAAGGATTTGTTGCTGTTGCTGTTGCTTTGTGTGTGTGTGTGTGTGTGTGTTTGTTCTTTGGGGCATGGAAAACTTGGCACTCTTACATATTGATGAGCGCTGCGATTAAGTAGAGCATGCCTAATGCATGCAACACAGGATGTTGATGGGGACGACCATGTGTGTCACACACACACACACACACTGCCAACCCATAAACGAGACTCATCAATTTTTATGCGGTTTCGTTTTTTCTCCCATGTTTGATGAAAGTGAAGTGAAAAATTCCCCGAGACGGCGGCTGAGGACTGGCAGGGGGACTGCTACCTGTCCCTGTCGCTAATGTTATGCAAAATGAAAGTAAACAGAAAGGGGGGAGGGGAAAGTGTCTGGGAGAGTTCTATGTGCGCGTGTGTGTGTGGGTTTTGGTGTTTGGCATACAAATTGTTGGTAGCCAGGCGGCATTTTAGGCGTAGCTTAATGCATTTAAATGAGAAAATTACATCAGAGTTTTCTCTTTTTTCCTGCTGCCAAACACTACTGCTTTTCCCATATCCTACCGCCCCGCGCCTGCTTCCCGAGTGTCCTTTAGTGTGTCCTCGGAAAGGGTTTCTCTCTTCTCCCTCATTCGCCTGATTGCAAACGGAAATCTCTGGGCTGGCTGATTTGCGCCAGTCATGTGTACACACAGACAGAAATGTGGCAGCCACATGTTGCCTGTTGCCTGTTGCCTCTTGCCAGTTACAGGTGAAGTGTGAAAAGCTTTTAGCTTTCTGCCTGGCTGTAATTAATGTCCTGCGATGAATGCCACTCGCCCAGCAATTGCTTCTCCTTTTAGGACTTCTTTAAATTGTTGCAAAATCTTATACCGTGTGCTGTGGCCTCTCTCTCTTTCTCTCTCTCTGTGTGTGTGTGTGTTTGTGTGCGTGCGAGTTGATGGACGCCAGTTTGGCGCCAACTTTGGCTTGCTGACTGGCCCCGAGCTCATTGTTATAACCGAATGTACATGTGTATGTGTGTGTATGGCTTTCGCTGTGACTGTAAAAGTGTCGTCATTGTTATTTGCCGCTGAATGGCTTAACAACAACCAACAAAAGAGAGCGAGAAAGGAGCACGAGAGGCAGTACGAGTGGCACAATGGCTGCAACTCGCTCGCACGCACTTGCGGGGCTCTCCAAAGAATCGTTTCTTCTCCTCTCAACCCTCACTGCCTCCTCTCTCTATCCTGCTGATGGACGAACGGACCTCTGCTCGTTGGCTTTTATTGCTTCAGCCCTGAAGTATGCAACGTTGCTCCTTCCGCCGCAGCTCCGGCCCCTGCCCCTGCCACACTGTTCGACTGTTGCACGCTGTGGCTTGCTCTATGCCATTGCTGACCCACTTTACGCGTTTTTTATTTACTTACTTTTCCTTTTGCCATTGCCTTTTCTTTTCCTTTTCCTTTTCTTTTGCTTTCTCTGCAGCGGCGGCTCTTCTCTGTTATTTTTTCATCGTCTTGCGTCCCTTTTCGATGCTGTTTTTTGTTGTTGTTCTTCCTTAAGTCTTATTATGTCTGCTCGGACTTGGTCCTATCTTCACTTTTATAGCTTGTTGTCTATGGCGTCGACAGCAGTTATGTAGATTTCAGCACCCCAACCACACACTCCAGCGCCACTTTGGAAGCCACCAAAATCGAAATAAAGTAAAGCGCCTCGAAGTATCGCATAATGAGATGGGGGAGAGGTCCCTTCTGTTGACTCTCCACTCGTGGTGTGCGGTTCAGGGAGTTAATTGTTAAATGCAAATTCACATTCATTTCGTCATCGAAAATTCGCATCCGCCTGGCAAAGCCCGTCTCAGAGCATCCGCGGGGAACCTCCTCGTGTTGCTCGTGCGTTTAACACACGTATGATGCTTGGATGTATGATATGTCAGCAAACATAACATAAACCAGACAGTAAAACCAGCAACACCACACAACAAACAAACAAACAAACAAACAGACAGACAGACAGGGGGAGGGCTGTATGTCAGACAGACAGACAAGCGTTTGACGGGCGATGAAACGACCTGCAAATTTGGCAACTGTCTGCTGTCTGCCTGTCTGTCGGCTCGCATTATTCTCTGTTCTCTTTTTTCTCCCTCTCATGTTTATATTACGCCCAGCATACAATACAAATTCTGTCAGTCATTCTCTAGAGAGGGGGGGACAGAGCAAACTGTGTGAGCCTGACACCAGAGCCAGAGAAAGAGCCTGAGCCAGAGGTCGAACCAGTGGCCGAGTGTTTTTTATATCATCAACACCTCCACACTGTATTTACGCGTTAGTGATCGTAGCTATGAGCCTTATTCTTCTGTCAAATGTTCCTACATTTCTGCATTTAATTTGTTTATGTTTTTGTAAACTATTTCAATGGTCAAGGCCCAACCTCTTCAATGGCCTGTCTGCACAGAATCCCACAAACATTCACCAAATATCGACGCACTACAGGATATCCTGTGGTCTCAGCTCCCTGCCCTCCCCCCTGCCCCTGCCCCACTGCCACAATGCTGATGAAGAGACGTTTAATTGGAGCTCGTTTGTTGGTTTCCGCTTATCGAAATGAGTTTTTGCTGCCATTCATAACCGCTTTGGATACAATTTGCGCGTATTTGATTACGCATTTTGTATTTTCTTTTATCTGTAGCCGGAATTCATTCATTTGAACACACACACACACACACACATAGTACCCACAATTATTTTCATTTTGGGCAGCCAGCGAAGCTGAAAAATTGATTGCCAATGCCGTGCAAATAGCACATAAATCGAATCAATGAACGGGCGCAGGAGCTGCCTGCCACGTAAGAAAAAAACGTAAACGAAAAGTCATATTAATATGAAGCAAACTGTTAATAATGATCCATCCGACACTCAGGCCACCGCTGATTGCTGCTGTATAGGCAGGCAGGCTCGTGGGCTCCGTAATTAAAGCTCCCGCGACTGAGCCGCAGATCAAAAGGAGCCAGAAACGAGCTTTTGGAACATTTGAAAAGGATTCTCACACGGGCACCTTTCCCCCTGGATTTAAATCTCAAAATTAAATAGAAGGCAGAGGAGGGATAGACTGAATGGAAGTTGACTTTATGTGGGTGTCTGGCAGGGGGGGGAGGGATGACGATGACTTGGCCCTGATTTCGGTTTGGCTTTGGATTCAAAGTTTGAGTTTGAGTTCGGTTTGGCAGTGTCGCCATCTTGGAGGACGCTTCGCTGATTTTGCCAGGGCAACGCAATAATTTGTGTAAATAATCAATGGGTCTGGGATGCTGTCCTGTTCGGGGACTGGGTCCCAGGGCCCTTGGTCTGAGTCTTTATTGACATATCCTCTGGTATGCATGGGGCACAGAGAGTCATGGTCCTGGTCCTTCCACTGCCTCTGGGGCAGCTCCTCAGTGGCCTTTTGTGGCCAAGGCAATTAAATTATTTATAGCCAGCCCTTAAAGAAACTTCAGCAAACACTTGCCCCACACCCCCCAGGTGGCATGAGCGCGCCCTCGAAACGAAATCAAGAACAGGACACGGCTCTAATTACAAAGAGCTTAGGCTCGGGAAATATGCAACAATTGCTAATTTGATGAGCTCTCGCTCTCGCCCACTCTCTCTCTCCCCCTCTCTCTCTCTTTGAATGTTGTTTCAGCTGAAATAATAGAAAAAGTAGAGCAACATTTTGCTGGCAGCAGGGGCAGCAAACGGGAGTCGCCGCAGCATCTGCTCGCTCGCCATGGGTTGGGGATCAAGTGTCGAGACAGGGCCAACAATTATGGCGCACACCTTTTCATCGTCGCCGTCAAAGCCATTATCAAACTTTCCGACTAATACCATTGAAATTTGTGCATAATTTCGAGGCACTTAAAGCAGACGCTTTGTGCGTACTTAAGTGCCACGCCTACTCAGCCTACCTAGGCCCGATCCCAAATCCCTGCCTGCCCCCCTTTGGGCTGTTACTTTGTCGTCGTCATGCTTAGCGAAGCAATTTAGTTGAGTGAGCCTGAAAATTGTTGAATTTTGTTAGAGTTTCGATGAGAGGGTCCGGCCCCAAAGGACCTTCCTCCTGCCTCCCGGCGCACAGGTGCAAAGTTTGGCGATTGTTGGAGTGCGCTGGCAGTATATTAATTTATTTATGAATTTCCTGAATTGATTGTCGATATGTCACTGTCACTGCGGATGACTTTTTTCAGTGTATTCACGCAGTCGGTCGTCACTGGGGTTGCCTTGAGGCGTTGCCTTAATGTATTCCTCTCTGCCTCCCTCCAGTAACGAGAGCAACAGTTTTCTTATTTAAAACTTAAGTAGAGCACGTCGCACTTAATTAACTATTCAAAAATGTTTTGTAAATTAACGATGTTGCAGCAGCAGAGGCAGCAGCAGGGGCAGCAGCAGGGGCAACAGCATTATCTGAGGCCTCATTAAAGGGAATTGTCTGGACTGGTTCCATTCTCTTTATATTCTGCTCTGTCTGTCGTTCTACCTCCCCCCACCCAACTTGAAGATACACCTCCCACTTCCCATCCACTTCCCCGACCCGACCCGAACCCACAATCAGTCGTGCGTAGGCTTTTTGATATGACTTCTCCGCTCCTCATCCTCTACCGCTCATTCCCTGTAATGGCGGCTTGTCCTTTTTTTCCGTCTCCCTGCCTCTCTCTGTCTGTCTCTGTGTGTGTTGTTTTTCTTTGTTTGTGTGCGAGGACGTCCTTGACTTGCTGCTCCTGTGGCACTCCGCCTACCCTTCTATCTCTGCTGCTGCTTCTGGGGCCATTTTCTCCATTTGACTTTCAAATAATAAAACATATTTTTGGGGGCGCCGAAGCCGCATGAAAACGGCAGCTGTAAAATTTGTGGGTTATTTGTTGAAAATACATTTTCCACTTTTCATTTTCATTTCCTCTTTCTTTTTTCGCTCTTTCTCTTTTTGTACTCTGTGGGTTCTTTTTTGCTTATTTTCGGTACGGTTCGGCAAAGGTGAAGTTGAATTGTGGGCTTCATTTGGGGCCTCGTTGCCGGTAGGCAGGTGGGTAGGTAACCTTCCTCTTTGTTGGTTTTTGATGCGGTGCGGCCCAGGCCCAGGGTTCAGGTTGTGTTTTGTGTGAAGTTTGTTGCTCAAGAGGGGCATGGGTGGGGACGAGGCAGTGCAAAAATGCCAATTTTATGCATGAGAAAATACTTTAAAAAACAGCAAAAAAAAGTATAAAATATTTCATTTAAATGTAAATGATTTTTTATTTCACTTTAGCTCACGTTTATACATATGTACACATGTACATATATGTATGTATATTTATGTACAGTTATGTTCGCAAATATCTGTGTATTATATAGACATGAAATCTCCCCCGTCTGTCAATGCAAAAGTATTTCCCCATAAATGAATCACTTTCCGACAGAGAGGAAGAATTTGTCTTCTGTTTCCACAATCAAATTTCTTCAATGGTTTTCTTCAATGGTCAAAAGTTTTCGGCACTCATAAATTCAGTTGGAGATATAACCCAAAAAGTGTGCGATAAGTTTTGTGATTTTTGGTTTGTAGAGAAAAGAGGAAGAGGAAAAGATGTGCCATTTATCTTGGAGCTGCCACAGAGTCTCGATCCCGAGCTGTGCCAGCTAGTTAAGAATTATGGGGCATGTCCTCGGCTTCGTTCCTGTCGCTGGCTGCCAAATTGATGTACGATGTGGCAGGTGATGATGGAGTGGTGGGGGGCAGGGAGGGAGGCAGTGCGCCTGCCACAGCGTCTGTCGTTTGTCATAAAATTAGCGGGTGGCAGGAATAAGCAGGAGATACAAGGCAGATGTCAGAGGGAGGGGGCTTGGGTGGGTGTTGTTATGGTGTCCTTGCGCCCCTCACAAATTAGTTGTTGAATTTTTTATGTTTGCCACAGCACGATAATGTGACACGGCGCCCTCACATACCTCTTCCTGTCTCTGTCACCCCCTGGTTGGAGGATCTTTACTGATGTATTTGCTCATTTTGCGGCCTGCTTCCACCTTGAAAGGAGTCGTCCCCGGCGGGAGGTTGGAGCAGAGCGAAGAGCCTTGGTCATAAATGAAAATTGATGCTGGCGCGCAATGATTTTTCACGCCACATTGTCAAGTGTGATGCTGATTCGATTAAGATGAGAGATGGAGTGCCACAGGGGAGGGAGGGTGGATGTGTGGGTGTAGTGGCACTTCCACTTGCACTTGCATCTGGCCCACAAACCCATTTCCAGTGCGACGATGGCATGTCCCTGTGTGTCTCTTCGTGAGCGTCAGATTCAGAGTCTGAGACTGAAATTGAGACTCCACCTAATTGCATTAATGCAACAGCAGCAACTGAAGCTGAAGCAGCAGCAGAGGCAGCAGCAGAGGCAGCAGCAGAGGCAGAGGCAGAGGCAACATCAGTCAGTCCGTCATTCCATCAGCGTGCCCCATTTCCTCTCCCTTTCCGCCAGCCTACAGCGACCGCTCATTACGATCTCAAGCGAATCGAGAGCACGCGAGGCAGAATGAAATTAAAATTTCCTGCTTTGGCGTGTGAAACCTCCAGCAGCGAAAGAGACAAGGAGAGAGGGGGAGAGCGATAGAGAGACATGCACTGGGAGTCTGTGGCAGTGGCAGTGGCACTGCGATTGCGGCTGCGGCTGCGAGTGCTGGAATAATTGCAGAAAATACGAGAATATATTTTGTTGCCGGCCGTCGGCCTCCCATTGTGTAGGCAATTTGAGTGTCCACCTATATGTGGATTTGGACGCCTGTGTGGCATGCCCCAAGGCTGAATTCGTCACGCAATGGGAAGCTGCTGCTGCTGCTGCTGTTGCTGCATGCAAGCATTCGCCGCTTGACCCATTGTAATTGCATTTGTGGCATTGTGTCGTCTGCGTCGTCGACGTCGTCCTACCCATTCACGGCCCAGCCCACTTGTCTGGCTGTTGCTCTCACATTGTCGTTGTCTGCCACAGCAGCAACAGCAGCAGCAGCCTGTGAATGGATGCTGGATGCTGCAGCTGCTTAAGAAGGATATCCGCTCTTTAGCTCAATCGTTGCATGGCATTCCTTGCCCCATGCCACATGAGTGGTTTGGCATGCGGACATTATAATTACAATTTCGCATTATTATGCGAAGTGAATTTTCATTTATGCAAGGAGCATTTTTCAATGTCTCAAGTAGGCTGGCCGCTTCTGATTCTGTGTCTCTTTGTTGCCTCTTTTTGTTGCCGCCGCCTCGTGGAGAAGTTTATTAAAATTGCAATTGACTCTGGCCCTACCTTATTTTCATATTCAATTACATTTTCACCGAAATCTTCCACTGGAAAACCCATCATCAGCGTATTTATTTATTGCATTTATTCGCCGGAACCGCAAACAACTTTCAGGTGTTTTTTGAACACTCCAACTCTAGCTGCAACGCCAGCTGCAGCTCCACTTTCACCTGCTGCTGAGTGGCAAAAGCAAATACATTTCAGAGTGTGCGGCAGCAGCGCGATATTGCAACAGGGTGAACGCACTTTTTATATTGAACCACACATCGCTGCACTCGAATGCATTCGATTTTGTGTTGTGTTGTGTTGTGGGCATTTGCAAAAGGAGTGCAGTCCTGTGTTTGCTGAAAGGAATCGATTGCGAAGAAGAAGGTACTGACTGTGTGGCGCTTCCATAAGCGCTTTGACGCCAGCAAAAAGCATTTGCCTCCCAGGCTCTCCTGCCTCTATCTGTGTGCAGGTTGTGTGTGCAGTTGCAGATGCTGCAGGAAGATGCTCTACGGATGCTGCCGGATACTAAGTGTTTTTCGATTCTCCTCCCTGTTCCCTGTTCCCTGCTGTGCTGCTGCCTGCTCAATGAGCCTGAAATCTATGCAAAAGGTTGCTTTCAGTCGGAGTTCTCGCAGTTGTTGCAACATTTAAGCTGCTGCTGCTGCTGCAGCAGCCGTGACGCATTTAAGCGTTTGCTGTTGTTGTTATTCCTCTTTTGCATAATTAACGCAAATTGAACACAGTTCGCACTGGGGCGCTTGTGTAATCCTGTTTGTAAACCCGCCCGCGCATTATTAATAAGCACAATTTTCCATAATGGCGCCACAATGCAACGCGGAAATGTAAATAAATAATAAATAATAATGTTGCGAAATGTTCTTTCGACATATTATTTATTTCACAGTGTGTGTGTGTGTATTTGTGTGTGTGGCTTTAAATCCGATTGCCATTTTTGCATCCCCTGATTTAAGAGAGAGTCCGCAAACAGAGGCACGTCCATGCTGCTGCTGCTGCCCCGTCCTGGGCCCTAACTTCACAACCGACGAACCGAACAACAAATATCCAAGAATTTAAAATTCCAAACGCCTACGCAATGAAATACAGAGGGGGGGCGGGGTGGAGTGGACTTATATAGAAATTAAATGAAATAGGCAAAAAAGAAGATAACGAAAACGAGAGACAAAAGGCAATCGGTAGATGGATGCATGGAATAGAGGGATTAAAGGAAGGCGGAAGGTTGGCAGGGAAGGTGCGCCTGTCCTGTGTGTTTAATTTAAATGTCTCCCCCACACTCTCCCTCTCTCTCCACTCAAATGGTGGTGGATGGTGCTCAGAGAGTGGGGCCTTGATATGGCAGCTTATGTCTAAGTACGTGCCTGGACCTACACAAGGCTTACACCTCTATCGAACGCAGTGGCAGTGGCAGTGGCGTGGCTGCGTGGGGGTTTACTTGGCCATCTTGTCTGTCAGTCAGTTTAGCTACAGCTGTAGAGACAGAGTGCCAGAGCGCCAGAGTGCCAGAGTGCCAGAGAGAGAGAGAGAAGCAACAACTTGCCGCGAGCTAGAAATCATGTCGGGAATGCTTAAGTGTGCGACTGGCAGCAAGTCAAGCGGCAATCTCCTCTCTCTCTCTCTCTCTCTGCCTGTGGCACCTTCTAGTTCAATCGGTATGCCCCCTCGTCCAACTATCGTTATGCGTAGGCGTCTCGTGCGTACCAAAAGTTTAATGAACTTCAAAGCATTTGCCCACTTCCATACCCAATCCCGATACGAGACGAGGCCCGTCGTACGTTGCTCAATTCGGCAATGCTTCAATGCGAGAAACATCAATTGACGAATGTTTGCGGTGTTTCTCAGTGTATTTTTTTAATGGAATTATTATTATTATTACTAATATTTGTGTGTGTGTTTGTGTGCTTTGCATATATATTGTGGGTTGCAGTGGCAGCGCTTTGTAAATGGCTTTTAATTATGACTACGGCCATACAATTCTGACCACATTTTATGGCTAAAAATAGCAACAACAACAACAACAGAAGCAGCGCCTCCCCAACACCATCGACATCGGCATTTTGTGCCGACTGATGGCATTTTTCAATTGTTTGTCTGCATTTCGCTGAAACAAACAGCAAACATGTCAAAGGGAACGAACGAATGAAACAAAAACAACAAAAATCAAACACCAGAACTGCTCCTCCTCCTCCTCCCCTACAAAAAGTGGTGATACCAAAAAATTCCACAAAAATTGTTCGTTTCTGCCGCTGCTGCGCTGCAAAGCAGAAACCCCAAAAACATTGCGAATTTGTCAACAAACTGAAACGCACACATGCTCATAAATTTCCACAGCTATAAGAGGGGGGATATGTGTAGTGGCGGTGGCAGGGGACTGCTGTGTTGTGAGGTATGCTGTGCCCATAAACAAAAATATTTCATGCGAAAATGTTGCCTCTTCTTGTATGCATTTTGCTGCAGTGGCGGCGGGTTTCCTTGCTCCCCTGGTCTCCCGTTGCTGGTCAGCGAAATATGGGAATAGTTTTTAGGGGAAACTACAACAGGAGAGTCCCCAATCTAACCCCACTCTAACCCCACTCTATTCCCTCTCTATCGGTTTCACAATTTCCAAACAAAACACTTGACTTATTCCCCAAAATTTAAAGCATGAAATTCAACCCCAAAGCCAATGCTAATATTCTTTTTTCTCTCTTACTCTTTTCAGGTAATTTGCAACACTCTTCCCGACACTTTAAGCACCGACAGCAAGCGCATTTTTTGAGGCTTGTACAATAACAATTCGTTCGTAAGTAATTTATGTAATTTGTCAAACAAAAAAACAAGAGAGAAGAGAGGAGACGAGACGAGCGACAGAGAGCCGCGGAGTCGCGGTTAAAACTCAAACAAGCAGCGGAGACTTTATGAAGCGAGCTTTATTTTTATTTTTATTTCACGAGTTATACTATATATGATATTATGCAACAACAACGAATTTCTGGGTGTGGAAATTCTGTGGTGACTGCCAGCAGCCAGCAGCAGCAGCAGCAGCAACAACAAGTTGGAAATTGTTGCATGAATATCCTTTTAGCGCACTTCTGACGCTTTTATGCGCATTTAACTTTTATGATTATGATGACGTTGCGGTAAATTGGTTGACGGGGAGTGGTGTGGTGTGTCGAAGGAGGAGGTGGAGGCGTGGCGGAGGCGTAGCCGTGCCCAACGTTCTCTAGGTTGTAAAAGTTAAATTCATTTGCGGGCTGCATGTGGCACCTACCTATACATATGTACACATATGCATAGCTACTCGTGTGTGTGTGTGAAAGCATTTCTGTGAACGTGAAGCAATTAAATTTTTAAGCTGCAATTCTTCCAGGATTAATAACGCTTCCACTGCCTCCCTTTCGCACGAGCTCTCTCTCTCTCTTTGCCTCTGTCTCTCTGCACTTTCCACTTTCGCCAGAGATTTCATAGTTTGCATTGCATTTGCATGCTTTTCCGCGCCATGAATGAATCCCACAAATATTTCCATTCATTCTGAAAGTTGTAGCGTAAATATGGAGCCAGAGCTGCAGTCGGAGCCGTATTAATATGAAATTGTTGCCCCCATCCCCTGCCACCTCCCACTGCCAACTCATTCAAGTGCCACAGAGAGAGAGCGAGATAGAGAGCGTTGCAGGGTGAGTGAGACAGAAGAAAGAGATACAAATGTATCTGGCATATTAAAAAGGAGAACAGCAGCCGCGAGTGAAACAAACTGAATGAAAAGTTGTAGTAATGCCTTTACAATGATTACGTCGACTCCCATTTCTGTGGCGTGGCAACTTTTCAAATAAACTTCCCAGTGATCCGAAGCCCACAATTCCACAATCCTGCAGCCGACAGGCCCACACCCCGCGCCGATGCCTGCCTGATTGTGCGTTCATTGCACCCATAACTGCAATTTGCAATTGCAACTGCAACACAAATAAGCGTGGCAACTGCCGCTGCCGCTGCCAACATATGTAGATACGAGTTGCATTGTTTGCGCCACGCAGGATATTAAAAATGAGGCACAAACTGCTCTCATTACGCATACGCCTAGTTGGCCTGATAAGGCAAATAAACGGAGCGAGAGCGTTGCGCCCTTAAAGTGTCTGTTAAAGTCCAAGCACAGCCAAGCGAATGGGCTGTGGGGCAGGGGCAGGGGCAGGGGGGAAGCGGCTTAAAAGCAGCGTCGCTGCAGTGAAATAAAAACCGCATTTGATATAAAGGCATTGCCGCAGCTTTTCGCCCCACCACCAGCAGGGAGAAACAGTGAGGAGCAGCAGCACCCACAGACCCAGACAGGGGCAGCAGACAAAGCTGCACGACAACCAACTGGCTGCTGGCTGCTGGCAGTTGTGCCCCTTGTGCCCCATGCTGCTTTATGCTCCTCATCTAACTGTCTGTCTGCTGCTGCCTCTGCCGGCTCTGCCTGCCTGCCTGCCTGCCTGCTTGTTGTCTCTATATGTGGCCAGAGCCTCTGCCTTGAAGAGTTTTCGCAGTGTTTTCTGTGGCAAGCCGACGACGACGACAGCAGCAGCCGGCCCCACCCACACCCTGTACTCCCTGTACCTTCCGCACCAGTCCACTCACACATGCACAGTGCATACAAATGTTGACTGGATGGGTGCCTCAGCCAGCTGCCTGCCGCCTGCCGTTGCATGTTTGTGCTTATGGAAAATCCCTGCGCTCTAAAAAATGTATAAGTGCGCCAAACACACGCACACACACATACATATTGTACATATATGTGAGGAGAAGGAGAATGAGGAGGAAAAGTCTACACACCGCTCTCCGCTCTCTCTCCGCTCGTCGTCGCTTTTTCCTCTTTGCATTTTGCGAAAAACTTTTGTAAAATGACAAAAATATGCCCATTAAAATGAGCAAATGTTGGAATTTATGTACATTAGGAGGAATAGGCAGAGCAAGCTGCATGGGGGATGGTGGCTGGGAAGGGGGTTTGCCTCATAAGGGATGCTCTTTTATTTGCCAGGATTGTGCTTTTTCTGCTCAGACCCGGGGATGTCCCCGGCATGCCATCTCCTCCTACACATCTCCATGTCTCTATCTCTCTGGCCATTCAGCACAAGCTCATTCATCATAGGCAAAAAGGGAACACAGAAAAGGGCGACCAAGCAGGAAGGAGTAGAGACTTGGGGAGATGGCAGCTGGCAGATAGGCAGCGAAATGTCATTTACGAGTAGTGCAGCTCTTGGGTTGTGGCGCAGGCACAGTCCCAGTCGCACTCGCAGTCACAGTCACAGTTGGTTAGTGCAAACAATTAGCGTGGCTTAATCAGATTTGCCTGGCACATTAATGCCCGATAATTCCACACCCCTCCCCGAGACCCCAATCGAACCCCTCTGCAGTTCC
This sequence comes from Drosophila subobscura, assembly GCF_008121235.1. Taxonomy (NCBI): domain Eukaryota; kingdom Metazoa; phylum Arthropoda; class Insecta; order Diptera; family Drosophilidae; genus Drosophila; species Drosophila subobscura. The sequence goes on along the minus strand of NC_048531.1, from coordinate 12,402,215 downwards.
CCTTTTCGATGACTGCCAGGAAAAGTTGACCCAAAGTTTTCCTGCGAAAAGAACTTAAAACGCTTCTCTCTCGCCGTGGGCAAAGTTTTCCCTTGCCTGACTGACAGACAGACAGACGGACAGACGGACGGACAGCTGGACAGAAAGTTTTCCAATTTTAATGAAAATATTTGTGCAGACTAGTGTACTCGATTCGTATCACAACGGATGGATGGATCGCATGGCATTGGATCGAAAGGGATTCACTGTCCCGCCTCTGCTCGTATCATTAATATGCATGTCATCGAGGCAGGAAGAGCCAGCCGGGCAGGACACGGACACGTACCTCTAGGATACCACTCGATGGGTGGGTCTAACTTTATGAGTGGATTGTTGTTACCGACGAGCACTGGACTTTGTCCTAACCAGCACTTTCAATGGGGGAAGGACATCTATTTATGTGTTCATAACAAGCTGTGAAAATATTTTCACACTTTTTTGTACGCTCCCCACTCCCCCAGCAGTGTCTGGTCCAAGTCTCGGTCTCTGGCTTGGCGTTTTCTTTATGCTCAGTTCTGCCTGCAGGTCCTGTTCCCTCCCTGGTAATCGATTTCCCTCTGCAGGTCGTCCAGCCAGTCGTTTTTCTTCGCACTCGAACAGAACAACAAAGTCGAAGCCAAAGAAAAGTGTTGAGCAAAACAGAGACAGGAGAAGTCTTACACTTGGCTTCATCTCTCTCTCTGTTTTTCCTGCTTCCCTTTTGCCATTGTGTGGAAAAACAATAACTCGCCCCAGAGCCTGGCTGGCCTCAACTTTCAATTGCAGCTCTCACATTTCCAACACAAAAATGGCAATCAAAATTTGATCTGCCCCCAAAAATCTGCAGTTTCCATTACACATTGGATGTGGCTTGCCCCATGGATGTGGCACATCCGTGTAGTAGTAGCAGTTGTTGTAGTTTCGTACGAGCTTCCATCATGATGACATTTTAATGAGCTAATTAAGAGCAACACTTTCACTTTCGCTTTCGCCACGTGAGCGAAAGTTTGCCTCTGGATTCTGCATTTAAGCAATTGCTACTGCAACAGCAAAATTTGTTGCCAATTAAAAGTTGCCAGCATCGGAGAAGGGGGAGAAGGAGGGGGTCATTTTGGTGTGACAAAATGAAGGACTAAAACAGGGCGGAGGGAGAAAGCGAAGGAGCCGCTTCGAGCAGCATTCGAATGGAATTTTAATTGAAATTCCAATGGAAGATTTTTCTCTCTCGCTCCCTCAAATAATTGAAAGGAAATGCAAGTCACGATTCTATAAGTGTGTGTGTCTGTCTGTGTGTGTGTGTGTGTAGAAAGGATAATGAGAAAGGAATTACATTTTATTAGTGGCAAATTGAATTTTCTTATTCGATTTTCTCCAAGTTCTTTCAATATTTTTATAAAGAAATTTAATTTCGATTAGAGAAAGGGGAAGGGGAAGAATAAGAGTGTAGATAAATATAGATGATGTTTATAGATGTATGCATGGATATGGATACAAAAAAAAGTAAAGAGAAAGAGTAAGAGCAAGAGCAAGGAACTACTTGCCATTCTGCAAAAGTTTCCAAAACTGGACACATGCCTCATCAGAAACCCATTAAATGACACAAAACAGCATAATGTCCTGGCCATGGGCGAAAGGAGACTGCAGACACGAGTCACAGAGCAGCGGAATCCCGCAGATACAAATAAAAGTATCTAAATGTGTATGCATTAGCGGCTATCTTATCTGTAGCACAATTAAAATATTAAATGAAATCATAAAAAGAGACAAACTTCCAGCCAGACAGGCGGGCAGGCAGTGGTAGCGGCAGCGGCAGCCACTAGCCATAATTCAAGTCATTAAAAGTTCTGTGGCCACCCTCTGAACCTGCACCCCTCTGAAGGGGAGGAGTGGCTTGTGTGCCTACCAAATAAAATTACCCACCGCATCTAATTCTAATTTACTGCGTTTATATGGGCGGCCAGGCCAGTTTTTTGAGGCCACCCGTGCAGTGGGTTGTAGGTGTGGCTGCCACCTTTTATGCGTAGTCGTTGCCGAGGAAATAAATTGGGGAAATTTATGCGTTTCCACATTAAAGGGCTGCTTGGGGTTGCCCTTGCCCCGTTGCCCCTGGTATCAGATGGAGCGGGAAGGGCCGTTACCGGGCCCTTAATTTGCCGCCAAATGAGTTACAAATTCCGCACACCTTTTCTCTCTGTTTCTCTGTTTCATTCTTGTGTTTTCTTCCGGTGCAAATTGTTTGCCAATTTGTGCCCCATGCTGCCTGCCTCAGTCCCGTTGTTTGGCTGTGCACGCGTGCGTGGCCTATGGTTGCCTTGGTGTACGGTGTGATAATTGCGTGTGGAAAATAAATATGTAGGATATATATACATATACTTAGGCACTCTTCAGCTACCTCTGCCTCGAAGGGGTAGCGGGGGGAAAGTTGACTAAACAAGCGGCATTCAATTAGCGGCAAGCGAGGCGGAAATTAATCAACCGCCAGACGCATCAGCGGCATCTCCAACGGCTGCCAATCAGGAAAAACTTTTGCCTTTGAAGTTGTGCCCCCACCCTAGGCAGCCCCCCAGTGCAGCCAGCCCGGCTGCCACTGACAATGACAATTAATCAAGCGATAACAAGATGTAAATGCAATGCATTGAATATTTTTTCCCTTGCCACCGGCCACCAGCAGCACGCCCCCATCCGCAGACATTTCTCGCACATTTTGCATAATATTTCCTTTGGTTTTCCTATTTTCTCTCGCTCCTTTCTTTTGCTCCATCTTTGTGTGGCCTTGGGGGAGGACTGCAGTTTATTTGAAAATTAAATTTACGCCAAATTTGCGCAGACAGCTGGCTGCGTTTTGTACCAACCCAACACCCTTGTGTCGTGCCCCAAGTCCCTCAGACCCTGTCAGACGTTCAACTTCATGAATTGGATTACGACGCGCGGGTTCAGCGTGGTCCAACTCGAAGTTGGGAGTCGAAGGAGCAGCAGCGAAAGAAACGAAACGAAACGAAACGAAAGACTCGGGCCATGTTTCACTGCCGCAGGCTTTTCGCAGCGATGCTGCTGAAGTCTGCTGTAACTCCTTACCCTTATCCACACCCTCTCCCGCCCTGCTACTGATTTTCCTGCATAGTTTTTAAGTAGCTGCGTAAATTTCCCTGCACAGATTTGTGTGCTGGCAACCCACACCGCGTCGATCCTCGCTCCCCCCTCTGTCTGTTTTCTTTCAACGCAAAAACTGCCGCCAGCATCGAGAGCGTCGAGAAGAAAAATGAAATGTTGTCTATGCATGAATGCAGTCGCCGAAGACATGCGGCAGGAGGCAGGAGGCATGAGGCAGGGGCATCCCTTTGTGCTTACACTTTGCGTACTTTGCGTGTACGAACAAACGGTTTAAGTGCTTTCAAAATGTTGACGCTCGCCGAGGATGCTGCTGATGATGCTGACGATGATTGGGCAAAGAGATAATGGGGATTGGCGGGGACTGAGGATTGGGGGATTGGCCAAAACTCCATCTTCATTTTATTATCTGCTATGTAAATTTGCGCGTTGAAAAGTTTGCGGAAAGTATTTCAAGTTTGATTTTGAGGTAGCGTTTATCCCCTGGTCGGGGATTAGCCAGCCAGCCAGTCAGCCTCTACCCCACACCACCCCACTCTTGGCCCTGGGCAAAAACCAATAACCGACGGCGCTATTTTGTGGGCAGGGGCAGCATAATTTAATTCAATTATCGTGGCCGCTTACTCTCTACGCCTCTGAGTCGACACGGCCACCGCGGGACGCTGCAACTCTGCCCCTTAGCACTTCTCCTCCTGCTCTCTGTGTGTGTTCCTTTTTTTATGGAATTTCTATTGGAGTGCCGCTTAAAATGCTAAATTATGTTCGTTCCTGGTTTTGCCAGCAATGTCTATAAATTTAAATGCCCAACGTTTGCTCTCTCTCTTTGCTTCTCTGTCTTATAATTCTCTGTTTCTGTACCTACGGATATTCATGGTTGCTTGTACAAATTTTATTGCATATTTCGAGGCGCGAAAAGCTGCCGCATATGAAAAATATTTAAGGCCAACGCGTCGTTGTGGCCAAAACAATTTGCCAAAGCCGCTTAAAAGCCGCAAGGCTCTGAAAGCATAGCATACCTTGAGGCGACCCCACACACACGCACACACAAAGGAACACACACACACATGTGTGTGTCGTGTGGGTCCTTTTGTTTTATTTGCCAAGGCGTCAAAGGCAGTGACTGGGGAGGGGAGGGAAGGGAAGAGCAAAGCCTATTAGGGGCCACAAGGAAACCAAGATGGCGCCATATTAAATTTCGCTTTGCCTCTGCACAGTATTTGCTCCTGTCTGGCGCACATAAATATGCTACAAAAGCTGAAACGCGCCGCCATGCCGAATGTCCTGCTGCCTTAGTGAAGCGATAAAACGGTCGTCCTCCTGCCCACTCCCCTCGCTGATTATTGGCGAGCATCGTAAAACCAGCAAAAGGAAAAGCTAAGCTTCAAGTTCTGGCTAAACACTAGCCAAACTAATTGCACGAAAAACTTGGCGAAAACTTGCTGGAGAGATGGAGAGCGAGTGACGTCAGAGCTTTAAGAGCTGAAGGCCAGAGGCAACCCCAACTCCCCCTGCCCCGCTGCCATGCGTTGTCATGCCGAATAAGAACATCTGGATTTGAGTTTCGTTTGTTGTTCCATTTCTCTCTTATCAAATCAGAGCGACTTTTGACAGCATTTTGGCAGACAGCTACCCCTCCAACACCCCCTCTATGCCGCCTTCCCTCCAAAAATATATTTGCTCCTGTTTCTGTTGCGGCGCGTGGATTTATTTGTGTCGTCTGGCAAAAAGTAATAAATTTTTCAACTCAAAAGCAAACAAACTTCAAATCGTTTTCATTAAAAAACATGAATGTGGCAGCAGCTTCCTTTCTTTTGCCTGTTCCCTGCTCCCTGTTCCTGCCTCCCCCCACGCTCTAGGCTCTATCTTGTGTCTTATGTTTCAGCCTGAGTTGGCAGCTTGATTTTGATTTATTGACCTGACAGGTTAAGGCCTGCATTATTAATGCCAATTATTGTGATTGCTGCCCCGGCACACACACAGATTGGGGGGATGGGATGAAGCGACGAAAATCATTAACCCGAAACAGCTTTGTGAACTTGTTGGCTGGATTGTTGGCTTCTTGGCTTTTTGGTTGGATGGAATAATCAGCCAGCTCTTGGACAGACCTATTTGATATTCAGAGTCTTTAAGCTTTACGCTTTCCCCCAATTAGTTTCCTTAACTAACATAACTGCAGCCCCAAAAAGGGAAACCCTGTTCAGGGTAAATGATAGTTGATCGCATTGAAAGGGTTTTATTTTTGCACACTTTGGACAACTTTCTGCTTGGAGCTTTTACTCTTTAAACTCTTTAAAACTCTCATACAGTTTGATTATTAAATTTCGTTATCTATTTGCTTTCATTGCAGGTAAACGCCAAAGCAAAGATGAATATTTCCTACCATAAATATTATACGCATAGCTGTGCTCGTATCTAGGTATCCTGTATGTATATGTAGAGTGCGAATGCTGATGCCAAAATTGGATTATAAACTTCGTTGAGCAGAAATAAATCACTTGACTTTCCATAAATCATTAGCAAGTGAAGCAAGTCAAGCGGGGCAGGCAAAGGGGCGGCATCCCTGGGGTCACGTCTGCCAAAATCAAAAGCATATTATGCCTGAAAGTATGCAAACATAAACCAATTATGGCCCAGAGACCCTAACCCCAGCACACGGATCAGCGAACGAATCAGAGACCGAAGAAGGGCAGCGACAGAGACAGAGACAGCGTCAGGGACAGCTTCCGCCCCTAGATATCATCATTGTTGTTGTTGCTGTTCTTGTTGTGGCAATCCCGCCCGAGGGGACAATACCGAGTGGGTTTGGCAGTCAAAAGAATCGTTGAAGCATTTAATCAAAGCACGCACACAAAATTTACACGCTAAACTGATTACGCGTAAAAGCCAATAATTATGTAATCATAGCCCCATATAATTTTTGACAAAGGTTCCGCGTCCTTCCTTCCTTCCTTCCATCTTCCTTTTCTCCCCAGCGTTTCGCTACGGAAAAGGTCAACAATTTGTTGGCGGAGAGTTTTTTTTTTTGTCTATTTCACAGTCGAAAAACTTTTGACGGCAACTGGGCAACACATTCACGATGCCATCCCATTCCCCATCCCATTACCGAGTATCATTCTTGACGATTTTGGGCACTGTGTGCAATGTGGAACAGTTTGCGGTTATTGGCCAAGTCGTGCGCTGCAGTTGGCCAGCGCCGCCGTCTGCAAGGGAATGAATGAACTTTTATGTTGCCATTGAATGGCCCTGGCCAAATGGCTATGGCTATGGCTGTTAAGGGTGCAATGGAAGCAGAAGGCAAAAGCAAAAGCATTTTCCAGCACGCCGTTACTTTTAATTAACTTTGATTTTCATTAAAGAAGCCATAAACACAGAGCCCAGAGAAGCAGCCCAGAACACTCTGGGACACCCTTTCTCTCTTTCACTCCCGCTGTATCTCTGTAGCTCTCTCTGTCTCACTCTCTCTTTTACACAATGATTATGAATCGGATCCAACGGCGCATGCATTATTCATTATGCATAAATAGTAACAAAAGTTTAATAAAAATTCATTTCAATTTTTAATTAAAATTAAATTTTCATGCCATGTTTGCTGCTGCTGCTGCTTCCCGTAGTTTATAGTTGTGGCTGCCTCCCGCAAAGGTCCTGCCACAAGGAAATTAATATTTTGGCTTCCACAAACACACACACACACACATACACACACACACATACACACACACACATAGAATGAGAGAGAGAGATACTGCCGCACACAGAGATAGAAACCCCAGATACAGTCATGCGTGGTGTCCATTTTAATTATGCATAAATGTCTGTCTGCATTTTTGCACTTGCCAGAACGTGAGGTGGGCAAGGGGCAAGGGGCATGGGGCATGGGTCTCTGCAATAATTTTCAGAGTAGTATTTGCACAAGTTTTTCTGCAGCAATTTGCCACATTTCCATAAGGGGCAAGGTGTTGTAATGTCTGCAATACCCTTCTACCGCTCCCTCTCCCTCTCTTTCTCTCTGTCTGTGCTCCCTTTTGGCTCAATTTTCCTTCGTCGTTTTTTTCTTGGCTTCGTGTCCGAGCCGCAAGGTAAATAATTGACCAGCGGCGGAAACTTTTGTTTGCTTAGGCTCTGGGGGCCATTAGCCCCGTGCTCGCCGCGCTGTCGGCACACCAGTCACTCAGTCAATTGTTGCACGTCTTTGAGGATGTTGCACACTCAGCTTATTAGTGCAACTCACTTAAGGCAAACAAAGCCGAGCTAAACTGTTAATCGCCGGCAACACTTAAGACAAACACGAGCCCCTGCCATGCGGCAAAGGCCGCTCCGCACCACAATTGCATGTCGAGTGGAGTTCCGCTTCATCCCACTCGCAACCACCCACCCACCCGCTCTATAAGCCAGCAACTGACTGCCTTTGTTCACACTCAGGACACATGAATGCACATGCACAAGGGGAGCGAATTCCAGAGCAAGGAGAAAGGAGAAACGAGAAAGGAGCAACGAGAAAGGAGAAAGGAGCTGCTTTCCAAGTGGATTTTCCATGCTGCTCCATTCTCTCCTGCTCTTAGCTCCTACTGCATGTGTCTCTCGTGCTAATCTTGATGGCCTGCCAATTGCCAAATGCAATTGCCATCGACTGGCACTGGCAATGGAAATGGCACAGGCACGGACAGCAGAACACCAGAATCCACTTGTTGGTGTTGGCATGGCATGGCAGAGCATTTGTTTCGTTTCGCTTCGCACCTTTTGGCAGTTTTCCCAGGTAAAACAAAGAAGCTCTCGGCTGGATCAGAGAATGTACAAGTGACAGCATAACTTCCATTGAAGGACAGCCCCAGAGGTAACAGATTATGCTGACCTCGCCCCAAGAGGTGTTTTATTTTCCGCCAGATTCAGCACGGGAAAGACTTATGCAAATATGGACCAATTAGAGGGCTTTTCGGGTAAATCGATTAGCGGCCGTTTTGGCTTTCAGTTCTTTCGCTCATTTGTCAACAATATCAATTGAGTTTTATGTTGAAAAATAAAACGAACCCCCCAGGGAGAGAGGGAAGAGGGAAACATTAAATCCAATAGACTGTGGAGCGTGCCCCAAATGGACATGAATGTCCAATTACTTTTTATTTCCTATGATAATATTTTTTGTTATTTATTTAGTAATTTTTTCAGCTGCATGCGAATTTCCATAAAATCTCAACGTTTTTGGGTGTATTTTGTAAAGCGAAGCTAAATAAACCTGTCACAACATGATGTAACACCAACAGCAACGCACTTTGTCATGGTTTATGCATGAACAGCGGCATCAACATCCTGCATGCAACATGCAACATGCAACGTCCCCCTCTACCCTGATGAACATGATGCAAATTGCATGCCTGCAATGGCGCTCTGCCCCACAATAAAAGTGAAACGAAAGGGATTAGGGCTGTTCTCTGCTGCTGCAGCAGTAGCATATGCCACACAATTGTTTGCACTTGCCACAACCCCCAAGCAGCAGCATGTTATGCATTTTCGACTTTATGGTAAATCAGATTAGGGCCTGCCTCTGCCTCTGCCCCTGCCCCCCTGTCTGCCCCTCTGCCACAAACAAACACACAGATGGAAAACCCACATTACATTGATACTGTGAGCTCCGCTCAGCTAAAATTTCAATTGTTACAATTTGTTGAATTGTTTTTATACATGTATGAGGGAATGACTGTCCTTCAGTCTATCTGTCCGTCTGTCTGCCTGTCTGTGGTTCAGTTGCACTTGTTTGTTGATTTAGCAGTTAGATTTATTGCATGTTTGATGCCATGCAACAAATTGCCTGTATGCCACAGGCCGAAATCTCGCATCTCTCTTCTGTGTATCTGTGTTTGTGTAGCTGTGTGGGGAAAGGCAATTTAATAATTTTTTGCTGCTATTTGCTGGGTAGATACCAAAGATTTGCTTTTACCATTTTTGGGGCTGCACATTTGTCGAGTACAGAACTCATTTGCATTGCCACATTGCCCCACTATCCAACATCGAACTAAATTAAATTTTAAATTGGACTCAGGCTCAGTTGCAGCAGCAGCAGCAGCAGCAGCAGCAGCATCACTGCTGTCAGAACTGGGGTCGGAGTTGGAGGGTCACGGCATAAATTCAAACATTTTTGTGTGTTGACCCATAAATATTTGAAATATTTTGATACATTTTCCATTTGCTTATCTAACTTGGTCTACTGCCATCTCCCTCTCTTTGCACAGTTAAATATTCATTCATTTTAATCCACAGCAAAATGCAATATTTGAGAGCTATTAACTCGGTTGGCCCCTTTGCAAAATATTAGCTGCAATCGGATCATCCAGGTGCACTTGTTGCAAGGACTGCCTTAAGGACTTGCACATTGAGTTGCAATGTGGCATTGAATTCAATCAAGCGCAATCAGCTTTGATTGATTTCACTTAAGTTGGGACTTATTCTACGATTAGTTACGTTCTATGAGCCTCAAACTCATGTTATGTGTGGCTCTGCGTCGCATTTCACGGCAATTGTTCGCCTGAAATGTTTTGCAGTTTTCCCTTTGGCTTGCAGCCGCACCACAATGCCATTGTCCACATTGATGGTGGTGGCTGTTGGCTGTTGGCTGGTCTGCTGCATTTTACCCACTCACAAAATTACCTTTTTGCGTTTTACCGCTGTCATGTGGCCAGCTCTGACTCTCTCGCTCGTTCGCTCGCTCGCTCCTCGTGTAGCTGCTGTCGCTCTTGTCGCCGCACTTAATTTATGGCATTCGCTGTTGCCACAAAAAGACGCCAACAACAGCAAGCACTGCGCATTTTACACATTTTTGGCACAGTGCTGCTGCTGCTGCTGCTGCTGCTGGAGCTGCAACAACAGCAGAAACAACAGCAATGACAACAGCAATGACAACAGCCATTGCCGCTGCGGTTGGTTGTGCCACCAGGAGAGCGGGGCCGGCTGCTGGCGTGTGTTGTGTGGGAGGGAGGGATCTGTGCTGTAGAAGGTTGCTTAATGCTAACAATGAAATGTGCTGCACTGCCAAAGGCAGGCTGTAAACCTAATTACCATAAAATTATACCCACGGCCAACGGCCAGGGAGCCACGCACACGCCAATAACTGCCAGCGACGATTAGTAATTTTTTGTATGTTTGTTGGACAGGGTGTAGGTAGCTTGTCAGAGTCCTTGTCACTAACGCGCTATACAAATATGCACTCAATTAATTTCGGCAAATGTGTTGAACAGGAACGGACAGCTGGACGGACGGCAGGAACAATTGCAGCACTTTTTTCGAGTGTGAACAATTTACTGCATTGTTCGGGGCAAACAGCAGCAAAAAACATGTGCAAGCTGTGGCTTAAAATACCGACTAGAAAATACCTCTGCGGAATGGCAATGATTGAGTGATAACATAAGAAGAGCTATAAAGTAGGATCATGGACCAAATATTGCTTGCTTTGTGTACATATCCATGCAGTCAATATATCCTGGCAGCAAAACTCGTTTAATGGGTACAACAAAATGCTGAATAAAACTTTCACTTTGGCCACAAACCGAGCTGGGAGCAGAGTTTTCAAAAAACAATCAGAGAGATGGCAAATTGCACATTTCCGCATGGAAATGCACACAGACACTGATACCCACAGAGTGGGGTGGGGCAGGGGAGAGGGATGCAAAGAAGAGGCAGCTCATCATGATGGTGCCTGCTGCCTGCTGCCTGCTTGTTGTTGGTGGCAGACAAACAGCTAAAAACAACCGCAAATTGTTGAATTTAATTTTCATTTTGGATGTATTCCAATTTCATCAACTCCAAACAGCCCCCAAACCCAACCCAACCTCCACTCCCAAAGCACACACACACACAGAGACACACTTTAGCTTTTGCCAAATTGCTTTCGTTGCTGTGCTGCTGCTGAGGCAGTGATACAGCCACTGCGTCGTATACGTAATATCTGTTAACTGGGCGAAATTAAAGCCAGGGACAAAAGCAGCAAACAACCATAATGTGCAATTACACAGTTCGTTCCAGAACGCAGAGCGACTCCTCGTAACGAGAACATAATTTTCCCTACTTGCTGGCCCACATACGATGGTGGCACGCACCACACTCACTGCTGGCTGGCTGGCTGCCTGCTCGCTGTCGGTTCATATACGAGGGCGACATGTTCCGAATTTATGCTGCAGACGTGCAGGACTCCCGGTTATGTGACACATAAAGCTGAGCACACGGAAACCTGATCTCTACTTTTTATATTTTGTCGCTCAATCTCTTGGAGCTTGGAGCCGACCCGACCCTCTTCCTCGCAGTCTCCTTGCCTCCACGGCGACACTTGATCGTTGTTTGGAGCGCCATGGAAATTGCCTCAATTTGCGGCACCTTTCAGCTGCCACCTGCCAGCTGCCACCCCTTTGTTGTCGACACCTGGCGAAAGCCCTTTCAGCGCTATTCAGTTTACCTTTTCGCATATTTTTTATGGCCATCGATCAATTTAATAATTCTTTTTCCAACGGCGCTGACGTCCATCAATTGTTGGTTGCCCCCACTGAATGGGGCAGCAATGGAGGACTGTGGCAGGGACTCTGATGTATGTGGATGAGGATAAGGACTGCCTCAACAGCTGCGCGTTTGGGTTTCCATTAAAATTGTTTCTCTCTTTCTTTTTCGCTTCGCTTCGATTCGATTCGTTGCTCTTCATTTTCTTTTATTCGTTTTCCCTTTTGTTTCTGGCGAAACGATTCTCTGTCCATATGCGAGTGTGTGTTGTGTGTGTGTGTGTGTGAGTGCGTCTGTTCCCTGTTACAATGTGTCCTTGTAATTTATTCCTGTTGAGTTGTGCCATGTGCGAATTATTGTCAGCGATTTGTTGCAAATTTAAGGCATTAAAAGGCTTCAACGTGGAGCACCGAATCAAGAGAGCTCCACTAAATGAAAGAATAATGGTGGCAGAAGAGAAAGAGTGGTAGAATCCTCTGCCACATGCGAACATTTCCCCAGTTGAATGTTCATTTTGTGGATTGTTAAAGCATTTCGTTGAAGAGATTCAGAAACAGAAACAGAAGCAGACTCTGCGTCAGGGTCAGGTAAATGTGAAAATAACAAGCACCCCACTCTCTCTCCCACAACCCACATCTAATGCATAATTTATTTGCCTTGTACATTTGGGTCGCAGCATAAATCAGAGCGGCAAAACAGAAACAAACCCCAAGCACAGAGCAAACGAGAGCAGCAGCAGCAGCAGCCGAGACAACAACAATTACGTGTATTTTTCTATATAAAAATGCGGACTAAAAGAGCTGTAAAACCCATTAACAATTACGCGCTGCGTTCAGCTCTTGTTTCAGTTGTGCCACATTTTGTTGTCGTCAACCTTCCACCCCCCCACCGACCAAAGCCTGAAACGCGCCACAAAAAAAGGCGCACCACCGCCAGCAGAATGATAACCTAATTAAGCTGGGACTCACCTTTTCGTGTTATTTTACATTTTGTTTTGGTTTTTGTTCTCTTCTGGATATTTTTGTATGCCTTGCAATGTTTCCTTCATTTTCATTTCCATTTTCTCCTCCACAACCTCTGGCACTGCCTCGGCCTCCTGTCTTTTGCAGGCAGGCAGGCAGGCGACTCGAACGATGTCAAACGTGAGGCAAGAGCGAAATGGAAATCAGGGCAAAGACAACACACACACACACAACAGGGACCGCGGAAAAGCAAAGAAAGCAAAACCCCCCGAGGAGCGAAGAGGAAACATTTCGGCATTAAAGTTTCATTTGTGGGGTCTATGCTGGAGGCCGTGGATCTATTCCAATCCACTCTTAGCGCTCCCCGGCATACGCGCTTTTAATTTCCCCACAGTTTATCGTCGCCTTTCGGGCCCCTCCCCCAGAGACACCAAAAGAACCGAATGCCATTCAATGCCATTTCATTTACTTCCGTTTCATTGGAGCTGCCTTCTATCGAAGCTTCTGCCTCTGCAGCGCACTCTTTGCTCTGCACTGAGGGAAATGAGTGGCAGGTTTCGAAGTCCTATTTGATTACTTGGAAAGCTGAATCTTCTGCAAGGATTGGGAAGAGGAAATAGATCGAAAATCATCCAACAAAATAATCTCCCAATGCAGTTTCTGCACCATGGTTTACTCTCTCGATGTTGGAATATTTTATTTTGCTAAAAATTAATTTATTTTGCTCTCAGTGTATGTATGGGTCATTTCTTCTCCCTGGTTCTGGTTTTTTTCTGCTTTTGGCCCTTTTGGCTGTGGCTTGTAATTGCTAATATCCGCTTTTAATTAAGCAACTTCCTTTTCAGCATTGTGGTCCTGCGGACTGTGGCCTGCCTGCCTCTCTCTCTCTCTCTCTCTTTCGCTTCCTTTTCAGTTGTATATTCAACTATACATCCATATATATGTTGGTATATTTTATTTTCTTTCGTTTTTGGCGCCCTTTTTTGTTGGTTCGGTTTTTTGGGTTTACTTTGGCTTGTGCTGTGCTGCCTTTTGGGCTTTTGTGCATACCAAATAATGCTGGGGAGCCTTGCGCTATTGACCCAAAACTCAACTCACAGACAGAGCTTCCCCCGTGCATTATTCAGTTGATGGAGAAATTCGGGCTTAAAGAGCGGCATCCCTTTAAGAGTTGAATGCCACTGCGCCACATGGTTGAACTTCAATTAGTCGGCGAGTGTAAGCGTTTTCTAATTTCGTGCACTTTTATCTAAATAACCGCATGCAATGGTGCATGCAACAGCCAGCCAGCTGGATAACAACAGTGGCAGCCACTGGCAATGGCTGGCTACAATATGTGGAAAAAAAACACTGGCCATTGCCGATGGTCAATTCTCGTTTGGCAATAAAGTTTCACGGAGCATATCAATTGCTTGGCCTGCGGCTCGCTCGCGTCCTTTTCCCTGGAAAATGTGTAAAACGAGACGAAACAACAGCAGTAAAAACATCGGGCAACATCATGCAACAACAACTGCAACAACCCGCCTGATTGGGGGTCAATCCACAAAAGCAACATCCACAATAAGAGCCCACCATTCAGTGTTCGATTTCTGCTTCCTGATGCTTGGTTATTGTTGCTGTTTTTCCTTGTTTTTGCCATTGTGTGGCACATCCACAACCACTCCCATTCCCACTCCCATTCCCACTCTCAGTGTCTGGCCCTTCGTTTGGGTTGTCTCTTTTGTTGTTCAATAATCAACACCAGAGCAGAGCTACAGCAAGAAGTGGGTGGTGGAGCGGCAGCAGCAGGCAAACAGGCAGCATGGAGTGCCAGAAGAGCCGGGAGTGCCGCGGGTGCAAACATGCTGCAGCTGTTGCAAAAACCTGCATTTGTGGTTAAAAAAAGACAAGGGAGACAGCGGCGGAGCTTCGTCCAGTGCAGACAGGTGAAAATTGCTGCAAAAATAGCCATAAAAAGTGGCAACCACGAGCCGCCGTTAGACGATCCATGTGTGAGGGGGTCATGGCAGCAGAATAAACGGCGAAAGGACATCATGTAAGCCTGTGGCAAAGAGTACAACTGCAGATTTACGTGGCATGTCCTGCCTGTTTTCGGGCACTGCCACCGCCTCGAATGTTTGCTAATAAATGTTGTTGGATTGTTTGATGTCAGCGAGCCGTGGTCAGAAATCAACGTGGCATGCCCTCGGTGCTGGGTGCTCGGTGCTCGGTTCCCTGTGCATTAATTAAGCTTTTGCGACTCTTCACACCTGGCCAACGGCCTCCTGTATGTAACTGCAATTGCTGGCCAGGTCAGATCAGGTCGAAAAGCCCAAGCATTGTTGTCACTTAAGCGCCAGAAAGTAGGCTCAATCGTATTAGGAATTTCGTTTTAACTGGTCAGTGGTGGCGGCAGTGACTGTGGCAGGATGTGCAGCTCTAGCTCCGTGTGTTTCGTTGCCAGTGAAACTAATCGGCTTAGGCAAGCTGTTGATGTTGCTGTTGCCACTGCCACAGTGGCTGCAAATGTTGCTGCTGTCAAATGTATGCAAAATGCATGCAGAGCCAGTCGGACTGGGGCAAGGGCCTAGGCCAGAGGTTGGCTGTGGCACTGGCTGAGCGTTGTTCACTTGGCAGCCAACCAGGCTTGACAGTTTAGTGCCTTGGCAGCATGCAACATGCAGCAGAAGCTGCTATCCCAATTTTTTGTTTGGGCCAGCTTAAGAGTTGATTTTGAAATTGAATCAAATGGGGCTTGGGTTTGGGTTTATTTGAGTTTTTGCACCTATGCACCTATGCAGCTGTAATACTTAATTGTCATGGAGTTCAACGACACACACACGCACACCCAGGCACCCAGGCACACACCAGTTGCTGCTGCGGTAAGAATGTGTTGAAAGTTTATTGTGACAATCGGCTGAAGAATTTTCTATGGCTTCATTTACTGCCCTGCCCGGCGGCCACTAGAATTACCGTTGACACATGGAGAATGTATAGAGAGCCACTGCTGCCTGAACTACAGTTGCCACATCTAGCGGCAGGCACTTCCCTCCCCCCACTCATCATGCACGTTGCCCCCGGCAGTTAAGCTTGCGAATAAATCTGAGAAAAATGCAAGCTGAAGCGATGGTTTGTGCACTCAAGGAAAATCAATGAAGGGAAACTTCCTTGTACACTCGTCTACCCACCATTAGTCAGGTAAATCTTCAACATATGGAGAGGAGGCGGGCGGGCAGGCAGGCAGTCAGTCAGTCCTGCAACCTGTTGCTGCTGCTGCTGCTGTTGCTGCCTTGGCAATTACTCAGGTTTACGATTCATTAAATCTTTATGTCGCCAGCACATAATGGATTAAAAACGAGTGTAAATGAACGACTGGGAGGGGCAGGGGAGACTTTGTTGCCGCTGCCTCCGTGCCATTCCTCCATTTTTTTGTGCTTGCCACTCTTTCTGCTCTTTGCTTGAGCTCCCATTTCTAGTGCTGTTGCTTGCGAAAGTTTTTCTGTTTTCTTGGTTTAATGGAGTGCACCTAATGGCCATTTTTATGCGAGTGTCGGCTTAAAGGATCCGCCTGCTCTGTGCCACAGGCTGTGCTCTGCTCCACTGCAGTGTTTCCTGCTCTTTCTCTCTCTCTGTCTCTTGGCTGTCAGGCAATGGAATTGCAAATGTGAACCGGCAAAGCGGTCAAATATTTGCCAATTTCTGGATGGTCGATGTCAACTGCAGCATTTGTCGCAATTCTCGCATAAATTTTGCACACAAAAATGCAGGCAGGCACCGCCCAGCTCCCATCGCCCAGCTCCTCCCTGCCACTAGCCCCGACTCGTTCCCTATCTCTATCTGTATGCAAAATGCAAATCCTCTGCCTGCCTGCGTGTAAATGAAATGTAAGCAGTGCCGCATATTTCATGACACGCTGCATAAAATACAATCGTATTTTAGTTAGCGCTCAGGCCAGGCTACAAGCGTCAGGACAGCTGGATAGTTCTGGCCAGAACCAAGGGATAGCCACTGCCACTGCCACAGCCACTCCCCCAGCCAATCCGTATGCAAATGCGGAAGAGGGAGAGAGAGAGGGAAGGGAACTTTGGGACAATGTTCATATCTTGCTGCTGCTGCTGCTGCTGCTGCTGTCGGTGCGTAATCTCTGGTGCCACAAAACGGAGACCCGGGACCGGAGGAGACCAGCAGAACTTTTGTACTTTTGTTAGTTTTCCATTCGGACAGAAATGTTGTTAAGCTCGTTGCCATTATTTGATTGCCATGCCCTAAGTCCAACCCCCGCCCCCCGTTGGTTACCCTCGTAGAAACTTGACCTTAAATACGATTGTTTAGTGTAATTTCATTTCATTTGGGGGCTCTGTGGGCCACAACTTGCTCGACAGCAATTAAGTTTCTGTGTGTTTCTGTGTGGACACGGGGACACATGTTGCTGGGTGCTGGAACCGAACCCTCTGACAATGTCCCTTTGTTCCTTACGGCCACCCATTCCGTTCCTTAACATTATTACGTTTATCGTGCCACATTGACAGAACAAAAACCTGCCTTGTGTACAAATTTTCTATTTATGTTGGGACACCTCTGAGTCTCTCACTCTCTCTCTCTTTTTGGCCAGACAATCGATGGATTGAGCCGATAAAACCCACTCACCGACCCAACCGTAAACCATCAGCTATCACACTCACCCACATATGTATGCGCACGCATGGAATAAAAATGGAAACATTTTTCGGTATTTTGGTGCTCAGACAAAATGCGTTGTTAAACATTTTTGGGTCAAAATCATAAGCCATGATAGTTAGAAGCCACAAAAATGTTAGACAAACACTTAGGCAGCGACACACACACGCACACACACACACCACAGTGGAAGGGGGTTCTATGGTGGGTATGGGGAATCAGCACGAAATCCATTCAATGCCATAATAGACACTGGAAATGTTCCACCTTTCATTCAGGGATTGAGATTGAGGGTTGTGGGTCGAAGCTGGGGATGGGGATGGGAAACCACAGAAATTGCATTTTCGTCTCGACAGTTTTTGTGGGTTTCCTGAATGTCCTTAGCATGTGTATCTATCTGTTTGTCTCTCTCTGTGTGTGTGTGCTTATTTTGTCATTTACGTGTATCCCTTTTAATGCGACCCCAAAAAAATTAGTTTTTATTGTCACACAAAGGACATTGGCAACGGAAAACGGAAAACGGCAAGCTACAGCCACAGTCATATGAGGAGTTTAGCCTCTGTGGCTCAGTTATTAAGCTTTTGTCTTTATTTTATATGTTTTACAATCTCTGTATCCATGATGACACCGCCAGTCGAATCTAGGATACAGTATTCGAGCGTCCCAGGGTCGTGTGCCGGTCGTGGCCTTTTCAATTGAAATTTGTGCGCTTTTGTGGGTTGTTTGGCATTTCATTTTTGGGCTTCTTTAAATGATAACTCGAACTCCTGCCACACAGCCTATGTATGTGTGTGTGTGTTACATGACTCTGATCGAAATGGGAAACGGAATGGATTGAAAGAGGAGACTCCGACGTGTAATTGCCTGCTAAGTGGGATGTACACAGAGGTTCGATTTCTCGTTACTATGCTGCCAACTAGGCAGTGCCATGTTGCTGCAACTCTTAATTGCAACAGAGGATGCATAGGCACACACACACGCTCACACACAGGGACACTAGCAGAAGGCAGTCATGTGCAAATTGCGTTTGTTCCGCAACAGACCAAGCAGAACAGCTCCGATAAGCGATAAGCTGCTGCAACAAAACAAACTTTAAAGAGCGACTCGGGATTCCGTCATCGAATCAGCTTTAAACCAGGACACATGCCACAACAATAAGCGCCACAGAAGAGGGGGGGACGACACTCTGTTGTTAATAAAGTTCAATTTTGGTTACAGCACAGCCACCGCCACCGCCAAAACAACAGCAACAACAGCAACAACAAAATGCAAATGACCCTGACTTTGGACCGAGGGGAGCGGGAAGCGGGCAGTGCGCGGCTAGGGCGTGAGGCCTGGGGGCAGGCACTTGGAGTGCGTTAAATTTATTTATTATCATTGTCAGCGTCATCATTTGGGGCAAAGTGTCATTTAGTACAGGGCCTCCTGGCAAAGGCGGTAACATGCCACAAAATGACAAAACGAAGCGTAAACCGGGAGCAGAGGCGGCAACAACAAAAGGCCCAGCCCGGCCCCGTACCCAGTCCCGCAATTTGCCACTGCCGCACAAATAACATCAAGTTCAAAGCTAATGGCTGGGGCAGGCAGGGACGGGGGCAGCGTAATGGGACCCCAGTAAGGACCCACGACTCTGGCATAATCGAACCAAAGCAGACAACGAAAGGAAGCAAAAAAAACACAGTAAGACAGAGCGAAAGAATGGGAAGGGGAAAGGGAAAGGGAAAGGGCGGTGGGAGAAAACTGTAACGAAAGCGAAACGAGAGCCGCACAATGCATGTGGCATGTGGCAAGTGGCAACTGGGAAAATGTTTGTATAGTCGAATAACGCAAAAGCAGAAGCAAACCCGAAAGCCCAAGCCCAAGAGCTGAAGCTGAAGCTACAGCTGGGGGATGGGGAAGAGACTCGAAATGGGAAATGGAGATTGGGGTTGGCTGTCTGGAGGAGGAGGAGGAGGAGGAGGAGGGTTGGGAAATAATGTACGCATTAATTCCTCATTTAAATTCAGCGGCGCGTACAACGCATTAGTTGCGTCATTCCCCCCGCCAACCCCGCAACCCCGCACCATGCTGCCCGCCGGAGACACTTTTGGCTCCTGTTCTCAAGAGTCCTTCGATGATGGCCTTAAAAGCAGATTCCGCTCTGAGCGAAAGTGATCTCGTCCTGCTGCTGCTCCAGCCACTTCCTTTGCAGAGAACTACTTGTGTGTGCGTAAGTTTCTTTTGCTCAAAATTAGCATAATGTCAGCGAATTATGCAATGCTTTTTTCCGACTCTTCGAGTTCTGCACAGTTCCTTTGCACAGTCCCATACCCTCTTCCGCCTGTCCGCCTGCCACACTTGGCTAAGTGCACTTTCCACCCAAAAAAACAAACAAGCAAAACAACAACCAGCGCAGCAGCAGGAAGGACGGATGCCACAGGATGTGAGGGTGTGGGGAGGAGTGCTCTTGGCCAGGTCAAGTAAATCAACGCATTACACTTTGTAATGTGACTGAATAAGCAGTGGGGAATACGACAGACACTGCGAGAGGCGGTCAGAAGGGGAAAGGGAAGGGAAGTGTGCGAATTGCTTGCTCAGAGTGTAAGTGCAAATGCACTGATAATGCCAATAATTCAATTATCCTGCTGTGAGCCACCCCACCCCACTGGCCATAGAGCATGTCTTGGCTTATTGTTATTGCCAAACCAAACCGAGTGACTAGCTGTTGGTGTTGGTGTTGGTGTTGGTGTTCGTGTTGCTGTGGCTGTGGCTGCACTTACAACTTCCACAGATTGCAGCTACTTTTGTTGGTTGCACGTCTGTCTGGCTGCTCGCAGCTTGGCTCTCGTATTAAGAAGTCACTTAGTTGACAGCCAGATAACAAGGAGCAGTAGCAGAAAGCAGCAGAAACAGCAGGAGAGCAGGAGGGGAGAGCAGCAGCACAGCCCGGCAGGACGTAAATTGAAAACAATAGTTGCAATCCCAAACGACACACCAAGTGTATCAATCTGTCTGAGTGTGCGTGTGTGTGTTTGTGTATATAAACATAAATAGGAAACGGATGGATGGCCAACAGTCTGACTGGATGGATGGATGGACAGATTGCATGTGTGTGCGCATCGTTACACGGTTTATCACTTTAGAGTGGGTCAAGTTGTTGCCAGATGTCTGAGATTAGTTTACGGATATCTGAAATGGCTCATTAGGACTGCACTAACTACTATAATGTGTGGAATGCCATTAAATTTATTTCACTAACTGCACCGAGAAAGGGTTCTCAACAGACATTTATTGAACGGAATAAAGTGTATAGAACCTGCCACTGAAATCGATATGAAGCCACAGTGTGGCAGAAATCTTCGACACTTTGCAGCCTTGTGTCTGGCACACGCAGCTTTAATGGGCCAATGCCGCGGCTTAAAGTGCTTTCTGGGGCTCCGGCTTCGGCTTTGGCTCCCCAACGTTGGGCGACATTAATTGTCGGCATAATTTCATTACGTTTCGTTCATTAAAACTTTCGAAAATGAAAGTCGGCAGTGGCGGTGGCGGTGGCGGAGGGAAAAATGGTTGCGAGCAGCATTTCCCCAGGGGGACGGCAGGCTGCTAGGGCTTAAAGCTGCGGATGCGGCTGTGGCTGTGGCTGTTGGCCTCCCCTCTTCTCTCCGTGGAATTATGGCTCATTAAATGACATAATGCAGACAGTGGAGCCAAACCAAAATTGTATTTGTATACTTAGGCGACGAGTACGCACTTTCCCTTTCGGCAGAGCGACAGATGCTCCTTGGTGCTGGCTCTTGAGTCCTGGCTCCCTGGCTTCCCCGCGCTGTAACCGCAGGGCGATGGCAAGGCCGCCCGCTGGCGTCTACTAATGTCTTTCTAATACACAGACACGCACCGAGAATACACTCCCCCACACATGTGTGTGGGCCATATCGCAGCGTGCTGGCACAGGACACTTCACAGACATGTGTGCCGCATAATAGTCCCGGCTTGATTTTTCTCTCTTTTTGGTTCCTTAAGGCATAGCTGCTACCGCCCGAATGCCCGTGTGTGTGTGTCTTAACTGCCGTTGCGTCTTTTTCAATTACACACATAATTAAATATGTTGCACGCCCCAACCAATGCCGGGGCGTGGTACCCCGCGGGGACACTGTGTATGTGTGCCAGACAAATACTTCCAAATCTCTCCCAATTGTGCGATATTCCCAGCAGCAGGACTCGACACTCTCCGCTCTCTCTTCTGCCTCCTGTTTCCTTTTTCCCTGCTGCCCATGTCGGTTCGCATTTTGTAGATTTTAATAAACACGCAAGATAATTAAATTTAATCGCAGGCTTTTATTCTACATTAGCATGTGTGCGGGTGCCCCTCTGCCACACCATCCCCCTCCCCCTTTTGCCTTTGCAAATGACAAACTCTATTTGCTGTGGCCAAATTCAATTTGCCACCAAAGTCCTGCCAGTCTGCTGGGTCCTTGGGCAAACATTTCATTTCCATCCAGTTGGGCTCAACAATTTCATTTGAGGAGAGCATTTCCCTCTCTCTCTCGCTCTCGCTCTTGAGAACTCAAATGCTCTCCACTTGGCAAACAATTTGCGGCTAGATAATTGCGCAAATTTAAACATTTTTTATGCCTGCCTAAAAGTGTAAATACTCAGACACACGTGTCGGAGTGTGAGTGGGAGTGGGAGTGTGTCTCGTATCTCCTCTGCAACTGTGGATTTGTATCTGTGGCTCGTTTCCGCTCTGGCTAATCTTTGAGCCAATAAATTTATGCGGAAATATATGCCATCCGGCTTTGTGTCTGTCTCTCTGGCACTGCCTCTGCCTCTGTCTCTGGCCCTGTGTCTGTGTCTGTGTCTGTCAAAATCCTCTTGCCAATTTCCACTTTGCTGGGGATATAAATACAATTTGCAGGTTTTAATAACCGCAGCTGTCGCCACATCACATCGCCTAAGTGCAAGGCATAAACCAGACTCAGAAAAACCAACGAGAACCCATGGAGAAAGTTGAAATGGTTAGAAAAAAGAAATCCCACAATTTAAGATCAGAAACAGAACAGGAACAGAAGTACATGGGAAAGGCAGTGGGAATAGGAATAGGAACTCGAAAAAGGAAAGGAAATAGAAAACAAAAGGCCACAGACACAACGGAAATGAAGATTTTTATGTGGCCCAAAGTGGGGCAGGATTGCCAGCCAGAGCCAGAGCCAGGCCCAGACCCGTACTTGTGCCCCATAAATTGCTGGCAAAAAGTGTGTGTGGAAAAGTGTTTTGTCAACCCCTACCCCAACGGGAGCTAGAAGGACCTTGCCACACAGTCACATACTCTGCAGAAGCAGCCAAATAAATTTCTATTAAACACAAATGAGCAAAGCAAAAAAAAGTTTCTTAGAAAAGTTTTATCCCCCGCACTCACACTCACACACACATCCAGTGACAACAAGAACAAAAATGTTCTCCCCTACTTACGAGATGGAGAGAACTTTGGGGCAACAATAATTATGTTGATTACAACAAAGCGGCAACTTTTGCCCTCTTCAATCTGCCGCTAAGTGTTCTCGTCCCCCTTCGGGCTCTTCAGTTGAGGGCTCAAGCCATGAACAACCGTCAATATCCATTAATAATCGCATGTACATGGTAACAGAAATATTTATCTATGTATCTGTAGATCTAATGTAAGCCATAATTCTGTGCAAAAAAATAGATATGGAGAGGCAGTACCTAATGTAAAACCTTCTATAAACTTTCCATTATTTGTGGGAATTTTGCAGCTTGCAACATTTTGGAGTGCACACAAAACCAATTTCGTATGCCACTCCGTTCGTTGGAGTTCGTTTTTGTTTTTGGAAATCTAATTAAAATCATGTTTGTTAGCTTTTGCCGGGCAGTAATTATTAGCCATTAGCTCTGACTGCCCAATTATCAGTTGGCCAAACACACACAGTGCTGCAAATCGGCAGCAGGAGCTGCAGGAGCCGCAATTAAAATTCAACTAATTACTAAACATGAGATAACAAAATATAATGAGCTCGATAATGAGGGGATGGATGTCCCTACGCGTACTCATGCAAAGTGAATGCTGCTGCAGTAAATGTTCCTGCCTCGCTTTTGTATTTTATAAATTGGCTCAGGACTTGAACTGCACACCCGCTGGCCATCAATCAGGTGTGCTGGCTGCCTGGCTGCCTGGATGTATGTACGTGTGACGATCCCCGTGGCTGCCTCACCATTCGCCGTGAGCAATTTGAAAGTCGCGTCTAATCTTTGGCCTGTTGGCTCACGTGATTTGTTTGCAGCATCGCCCGAGAGCAGCGGCAGGGGTAGCGCATAAATCAAAATGCCATTTTTGATAGCAGTTCCCTTGGCCACCTGACTGCCAATGCCAGTGCCAGTGCCAGTGCCAGTGCCAGTCCCGTGCCAATGCCCCATTCCTATCTGCCCCGTTAGACAATATATCAAATTGCTTTTGCATTGCGCGCATGCTACATTTTATTTAGATTCTGGCTTAAAGATTGTCCTGCCCCTGCATTGTCTGTGCACTCTGCACAGTCTCTGTAGCCTGTTGTGTCTGTTGTCTGAGTGAGTGGCCCGGAAGTGGGAGGTAAGTGCAGCAGCCGCCCATTAATCATGGCCACGGGGGCAACGTGTTGAGGCAACCAAAAACATTCGAGGCGGTTCTAAGCCAGCACAGCTCCTCCAACTCCAACTCCCTCCCCATTTCCACTTCCCCTTCCATTTCCATTCCCATTATCCTTCATCCCGATTCATAAACCATTATAGTTTTCTCTCTTCTGCATTGTTGCTGCCTCTTGCCAGTGTGTTTGTGTGTGTGTTTCGTGAAAGGGTTGCGAAATTTATGTGTTGCAATTATTTTCTTGGAATAACACTTAAAGTGATTTACGCGGGGCATGTGAGTGTGGCAGCCCCTCCACTCACTCCCCCTCGCTCTCGCCTAGAAGGAAAACTAAAGCAAAACCAACAAAATGTTCCTTTCCCCCCAACCGTGTCCGATGTCTGCTGCTTATTCCGCCCCATTGGGTTTCTCGTGCACTTAATAAGATTTGTTAGACCCTCAATGAAATGGAAATCGGCATCAAACCACGAGAGCAGGATTAAAGGTATCCTGGGAACATATCCTTAAACAAATGACCAACCAAATGGCTCGTCATGTGTTCAATTTGTGGTGCGAACGAGTCCTTAAGCACTCCAAAGGGGAACAAACAGACTGGCGGACAACATGTACAACTTTGATCTCGTTTATTGAAATCGTTGCAACGAAGAGGCGTGGCCAAAAGTGCCTCAGGCTGTTGTTTGCACTTGCAGCAACATGCCGTTTGTTTGCCCATCGAGCATGTTGCAAGTGAAATCGCTCGAGTGCACCAGCAGCAGGAACATCAAAGGGGACTGTCGAACTGGGTGTGGAGCCGGGCCGATGATGCGGCTTTTACGTGCACCTAATTGTCGCCGCCATTAAGCGTGGGGAGCGATGGCCAGGGAGAGAGAGAGTGTTCTGGCCAACTGGTCATAAATTCAATGGCCAAAATTATTACCTGTAATTACAGGCAGAGCAGCAGAGGCATAAAACATAATTTGAAATTTATGTTATGTTTATGACCCGCGGGCAGAAAAGTCCGGAGAGTACGCCCAATGAGTGCCACTAAATTATCGGCTTAATGTGCCCTAAAATTCCTCCACTCTGCATATTCCGACAAATTGAATTGGGAGAGTGAACTACGTACATACATACAGCATCCATTACCAGCAATCCCTGCCCCCGGCCCTACCCTAATGGACACAAACTTTGCAGAGAAAATAATTTTAAATCATGAATTTAATTTGTCTCTGCTTCTCTCTCACTTTGCAGACCTGCTACGAACTGGAACGATATCTGCGGGATGAGCCAAAGGTCGGCAAGAAGATCCACAGCGATCTGGACACATCTGCCTGGGACATATTCTCGGCGCCCGCCCGCCTACTCGAGGAGCTAAAGATCAAGGAGCAGAATCTGGATGCCATTTCGACGACATCTTCGGTGTCCTCCAACTGCTCGGGCATCTCCTGGGACAGCAATGGCTCGCAGGCGCTCAGCTGTGCGGTTCTGGTCAAGCAGGAGCGCATCGACGAGGAGGACGAGGAGGTGGGCTGCGATGACAAGCTGGGCGTGCTCTTTGCGGCGCCACCATCGGCCATTTCGCCCAATCCCAGTATCAGCAGTGCCAACGGCAACATGACACCCACCAGCAGCAGCGGCAGCAACAGTCACATCAGCACCAGCCCCAGCAGCAGCAGCAGCAGCAGCTCCCCCATCATCCGTAGCAGCAGCAGCGGCAGCATGAGTCAAGCGAGCAGCTGCCTGAGTGGCGCCAGCACCATCACTGTGAGCTCGCCGAGCAGTTCGTCGCCGGCGTTCAAGGTGCGCGTGGTGCAGGCCAAGAGCCAGATGGGCAACGGGGCGCGGTTGCACCTGGGGCACGTGCAGGACTTTGTACTGCCCACGCTGACGCCGCCCTCCTCCCCAGAGTCCAGCCTGCGGAGCCACAACAACTATGCGCAACAGATCGAGGCCAATGATCTGGCGGTCCTGATTCAGCAGCAACAACAACAGCAGCGACAGCAGCAACAACAGCAGCAGCAGCAGCAGCAGCAACAGCAACAAGGCAACACCACACCCGCCACAGCGATCCTGCGCTTCACCAGCAGCAATCACCAAAACAATCCCACAATGACGCAACTGCAACAGCAGCAGCAGCAGCTGGCCGTCCAGCATCTGAGCATATCGCCGCAGGCCCTCGTGCAAAGCGGCAGCAACAGCAGCAGCAACTCGCCCCACAGCAGCAGCAGCAACACAAGCGCCAGCAGCAGCAGCAGCGGCAGCTCCAGTGGCGGCAGCTCAAGTGGCGGCGGCTGCAACAAGGACAGTCAGTCAACCCACAGCAACATTCCGCGCAGCACCATCGTACGGCTGACCACGGCGAACGGCAAGCCGGGAGCGGCTGGCATCAGCCTGGCACGCGTCATCCAAATGCAGAACAATGGCCATGCCAATGTCGCAGCTGTACTCAGTGCGGCCGCCAGCAGTGCCAGCAACAGCAACAGCAACAACAACAGCAACAACAACAACAACAGCAACTCCCACAGTTCCAGCGTGTCGACGTCACAGCAACAAGTGGCGGCGCCACGAGCTGACAAATCAACAAACGGTGCGTATGGCAGCCAAGCACCTGCCCAGCACTTGCCCCAATTTCAGCATCACACCTCCGACTGGTGTGACAGCCTTGTAACTGACCCCCTTGTGACCCCCCTCTTGACTCTTCTTCTCGCTTCAGGTTCTGCCAAAAATCATCACCCGCGGCAACATCACAGCGATCACAGCCCGGACGCCAAGCGGCGGATACACAAGTGCCAATTCCTGGGCTGCAAAAAAGTCTACACGAAGAGTTCGCATCTGAAGGCCCACCAAAGAACGCACACAGGTGAGTGCACGAGGCATAGATGGGGCCGGGGGAATGTGTGCTGCAACTGACAGCTTCAAGTGCGGCCTGTTGAAATATGAGAGGGGATGTGGTGATGGGGGGATCTGTAGGCTCCTGCCCGAAAAGTGTGCTATGGGATAGACTCGTACCCCGGCAGGACTACCAATTAAAAGTTTAGCCCACACACACGCAAAAACATACCTTGGGGCAAGGACATGCATAGCAAACCCCTGGTCGTCGCTCTTGTGCGCTACCTTAATAAATCAGAGACCTGCGACAACAATGTCCCGGGCAGAGACCCCTGGGACACACGAGTGACATGTTGCATTGTTTACCCCGACACTGTCCACCGTCCATTGTCCTGTGTCCATGCAGTCCCGCAGCAGCAGGAACAAAAAAACATGCAGCAGGAGTGCGAGCAGGAATGAGAGTGAGAAAGAGAGAGCAATTGAGGCCCCAAACACAACCTCATGGCCGGACGGACAGCAGGCGATGCTTGAAATTTCAATAAAAATCGCATAATTCAAACATGAAATATTGGTCGCAGCGAGAGAGAGGTGGAGATGTGGAGAAATCCCAGCGATGAAATGTAATTTTATTACAACCACTCACACACACACACACACACACACACACACACGCCCACATTCGAACACCAGAGAGAGAGCAAATCTATTGATTTGTGCCCCATGTAGATGCCTCCTCTGTGCGTGTGTGCTGCCTGTCCTGTCCTGTTCTGTTCTGTTCGTGTGCTCTGCCAGCAAACACTTAACCCATAAAATAGAAACCAAAATCCATTTCAAGTTTTGCCAAAAAGTGGGTGAAAAAAATAGTTTGGTTTATTTGCAGTTGGCTGGCGGCGAACAGTTTTGTGCGCATTCAGTTAAAATGCGTTGAGCGGCGGGATTTGCCTAACTCTCTGCACCCAAAGCCTCCTCCATGAATTCCGAGTTTTGTTTCTGGCTGTCAGTTTTCAGTTTTATTTGTAGAAGCTGGTGGGTGGGGAGGCTGAAGGGTGTAGCCACAAATCACTTGGCACACACTCAAAACCAGAATTCTCCAGCGTTGGCATTATTCCGAGACATCGTAAACAGACAAATATTTCCGCAAGATCGACCAAAAATGTGCAGGAAAATACCCAATGCCAGATCCACGAGCATCACAATACTGAATGGAGCCTGAAAACTGTAGGGAATGAAATGCTGGGAATGCTGACAGTTGTCCGAATCGAATGAATGCCCCTCTGTGGGAAAGGATCCATTTTGTGGATGGCCTGTGGACTTGTTCACTTATGCATCCAAGTGTTGGCGCCGCATCACATCACAAATCCCATCTGTTGGATTTGTTGACTCTTTGCATGCCCAGCATGTTTCGTCAGCAAATGAAATTCGTACCAGACATATTTCTCACTCAAAAGTGTATGTCTCTACGGGGCGGGGGGAGGGGTCTTGGGTCGGCGAATGTTTGTTTAGTGCCCAAATGTCGGTTCAAGTTTGAGTGTTGAGTGACCCTTTCAGGGCATACCAATCATCATCAGCATCAGGCTCAACAGCAGCTTCAGATTCATGCATATGCAACATAAGGTATACGAGCATGCCACTTGCTCTTGCCACTTGCTCCTTGCCACAACCACCAACTCTGACAGACAGAGTCAACAACTTCTTGTGTCAGCCGCAGGATATTGCTCAATTTGTAAATTTGCTGTGGCCCTAGGAGATGCGGAGCTTAACATTTTAATTAACATTCAATTTCTGCGCCTCCTCAAAACAGTTTGTTCGTCTTTCTGCTGCCTCCTGCCTGTTGTTGTTTGCACTTGCCATAAGAAAGCCAAAAACTTCTGGCTCAATAAAAATCCATAACAGTCGAAAGTTTTTGCTCATAATTTTCAGTTTATCTTTGGCCACAAAACCAAGAACACAAGAAGCAGAAACAGGAGCCATAGCCATGGCCTGAGCAGCTTTCTCCGTCACTAAACTGTTCAAATTAAAATCGAGTACAGCTCATCCAGGGGCGTGACTGCCTGATTGGCACCTCGTTGTTGTGCTACCCCCACTGTTGTCGCTCCAGTGCCCCAAGTGCTAAAAGTGTTAATTTTCTTGCAAGAACTTTCTGGCCATTGTGGCAACATCCGTTTTGGGTGCGATACAAAATGAAAGAGAAGGAATTCTATAATTAATTACACATGTTCTACGGATGCGAAGATGTGCCTGGGTCACCAGCAGTCGTCAGAGGAGTCCCATAAATCAAAAGCCAAGGTGTTGGCCCAGCGATAAGATTGAAACATTTGATTTCAGACGACCCACCCGTGCCCTAACAAAAAATGTAGCAAGGCAAAAGCCACGAGGGATTCTCTTTTGGGGCATTTGGGAAAGAGAAACGTAATTATTTTAATGATACCATGGAGACCGGGCGAGGCTCCGTTTTTAATGTTTTGCTCTGGCTTAAATTAAAGAAAATCTAATGAATTACGTTTTTTGCATTTAAAATGAAGCGCAGGGGAAAATGTATTTGGGGCATTCTTTAAATGCTGTCGCATTAGAAAGGCGACCGGACACATGCAAATAATTGATGATGAGCCATTATTTACTGGCCAAACGGGGCGTCCTTGAGCGGGTGATGGCAGGGAATGGCAGGGGATAGCGGGAGAGCAAAGAGCAGCGTGCAATGGCAGACAGTGTAATTAATTTGATTTGGGCTCTCGAGCGCGCTTCCTGCGCTGCTTCCACCGTTTCCTCCTGTGGCTTGTCCGGGCATTTCAATTTGCATGTCCCGGGACCATTTAATTAGGAATCCATTCAAGCATTTCCCAGTCGTGCAGATACAATTGTGCAGATACATATATAGATAGATAGATAGATAGATGGATAGGGGAGAAACACAATTGAATATCAATTAAAGCGCCGCACTTCGATGCAATAAATTCCTCACAAACTTTTGCCACAAAAGATTTCAATTAGTTAAACGCAGAGCCGTGGCTATAAAAATGCCAGAGTTGCATGCAACCACAGACATAAGAGTGGACCTGGGGTTTGGGGGAGTTTTCCGGGGTTTTTCGAGGCACTGAAACCGTTAAGAAAAGATTACAAGTGCAATCAAGTGGAAAGACGCAAACAGACCATAAAAATTGTGTTGAGTGCAAAAGCCGAGAAGGCATCGACGAGGGCTCTCCCTCTCCCCCTCTCTCTCGCCAATAAAAAGGAGCGGCGGCTGGCAGGAACCAAGCCAAAGGATAGGGATTCCTTAACTGCAGAATGCACCAGCGAGCTACACCCCCCATCGCATGTCCCGTCGGGGCATTCTTTTCTATTGCCAACTGAAATTAAAACCCAACGCCAAGTGAAATTTATAAAATATTAACTGGCTCCATTCGCTGCCATACGCTCGGGCCAAAGGTCCTGCCTCTCCTGCTAAGCGGCTGCTGTCGACTGCAAGCTGCTTCTGCTGCTGTTCGTGCTCCTGCAGTACGTGGCTTTTGTGGCCGACTCCTTATTGCCTTTAAACAATTTACAAGTGCAGGCTTTATGGCCTGCCACTGGCACTGCCACACAGCACAGCACACAGCACAGCACAGCACAGCACAGCTCCCTGCCCGTAGTGGCAACTGAAACTGAAACTATCAATATAGTAGAGTCAGACAAACGGCTGAGGTTAAGTTTTAACTGCGTTCGGCTCAATAAATTAACATGGCGACGTCTCGACGTCGCGATTGGAGCATTTCAGCGTTGTGGAGGCTGCTCGAGCAAACACAAAAAATAATAAAAAGAAGAGAGAAGAGCGCTTAACCCAGTTGCCAATTGAGATTGGGGACTGGAGATTGGTATTGGGTGGCTTTTTGGCCAGGTCGCGCTGCTTCATTGCCGCTAACAATGTCAGCGTCGATGGCAGCCATGAAAACTAATTAAAAGGCATTGGCGGCTGGCATTCCAGCAGATACTGGCACAACCTCTCGTACATCTCGTACATCTTGCCCCATTTTGAGCGGAAATGGCAGCTAAGGGTAGTGTACGTGTGGTGAGGGTATATCAAATATTTCTACACAAATAAAGCTCAAGAGAGGAGTCTCTGCTGTATATCCTGCTACACAAATTGATGCGTTTAGCAGCACTTATCCCATATAGGGTATCAAATTGTTCAGAATCTAATGGCTCAGCTTTAGCAGATTGTTGTTGGCTGCGTTTTCAGTTTTATTTCGTTTTTGGTTTCAGTTCGATCCATTCCGTTTGCTGGCGGGGGCCCACTTCAATGGCCAGATAGCACGGCCATTTTGGTTGCTTTATCGCTGCTGCTGCTGCTGCTGCTGCTGCTGCTGCTGCTGCTGCTGCTCCCTTCCCTCTAACAAGCCAACCCCTGACTATTCGCCTGCTCTTTTGCCGTTTAAATGCACTTCAATACGAGACTCTTGGGGGTCGCATCCTAGATCTGTGTGAGCTTGCACTTTGTGCATTTGACGGTGATTTACACAGCGCCAGAAAGAGCTGCAAGAGGCATTTAGAAAGAGACAGCCAGCACAAGAGCGACCAGGGAGGAGAAAGGCAAAAAAAAATGGACCAGCATATACACATGTATGTGTGGGAGTGTGGCAGTGTGATTGTGTTTGTGCAGTCGCTTATTTATTGGCAATGCTTCGATTCCCAAACATTTCTGACAACATGCCAAAGTGCAAGTGGCAGACACCCACACATACACACACACAGTAGCAGCAGCAGCAGATACACGAATGGAGGAGGACTTGAGCAATGGCCAAGTGTAAACAAATGGAAATTAAGACATGGTCGAATCCCATTTCTGGAAGGGTCCACAGCCCACAAGCGGAAGGCCAGTCCAGCCCCAGCAGAATGAAAGAGGAGAGTGAAAAGAGAGAGGGAGAAAGAGCAAAGAGACAGAGAGAGAAAGAGAGTGAGCTGGGGAGAGGGAAGCCGCAAGTGCATAATGTGAAATTGAGCACGGAAATATCACACATTTCCGCATGCATTAAGTTTTAAGCCATGTGTGTGTGTGTGTGTGTTTGCGTGTATCTCTGTGCATGTGTGCGTGTATGTGTGGTATGCGTTACAAAGTTTTCCACTCAGCTTTATGCATTTTTCTTGGCTGTCGTCGTCTACTTGCCGGTTATCTTGCTCCATTTTTTCTCTGCCTCTTGTCGCCCTCGCTCTCTCTCTTTCTCTCGTTCTCTCTCTCTTTCTGAGAAAAAGAGCCAGCTACGGCGGCAATTTCCTGCCACGGCCCTGCTGTTTGTCTTTTAAACTGAAATAATTTTGCCATTTTTTTGGGCTGATTCTGTTTTCCACACTTTTTGTGTGTGTGCGTGTATTTTTCTGGCATTTCCCAGCTTTACACTCTCTGCTCTAGTCAGGCTCTCTTGCTGTTTCAGTGTTCCTCGTGCGCATTTTTAGGTTCCTCTCTCTCTTTTTGCTTTTGTGTGAAATTACAACTTCTGCATTTCCTTTTCCTTTCGCCTGGCTGATTCTGTGGCTCTGACTGTGGCAATAGCTCTGGCTCTGTTTCAGGACCGGTTTCAGGGTCTGGCTCCTGCTCTGGTTGGCTTTTGGCGCTTTAGCTGCTGCTGCCGCTGCCACTCCGCTTGTATCCTTTGAGGCTTTTGGCACGCATGAAAAATGTTGGCAAAGGACTGGGAACTGGGGACTGGGGACTGTGGGGACCGCGTACGATGGCTTGGCACACCGCTGACGTTGGCGTCGCCGTCGGCATCAGCGTTAGCATCATTTCGTTTCGTTTCGGTTTTAATTTTACAGTTTTTCATTTTTAATTGTCTTACATTCCTGGCTCGCGCTTTCCCGCTCTCTCGCTACTACTCTGTGTGTGTTTCAACCCTGTCTATCTCTCTCTCTCTCTGGCTCTTCCCTTTGTGTTGCTTGTTTACTCGTGTTTTACTTTATGCATATTTCGCTTCCGCCGAGGAGCGAGCGCTGCAGCGACTGAAAAAGTTTTTTCATTTGGCAGGCGCGCGCTAAATAAAAAATGTTTCCCAAACCCCCATCTCTCTGCCCCAACCCCCAACTCCTCTGGCTACGCATATTTATGCGCTTTATTGTTTGTGCAGCAGCAGCATCAGTGACTGCAGCACACACATTTTTGACATTTTAAAGCAACTTATTTAATAAACGTTTCTCTCTCTCCCTCCCTCTCTCGTTGCAGGTGAAAAGCCCTACAAGTGCTCCTGGGAGGGCTGTGAGTGGCGCTTCGCGAGGAGCGATGAGCTGACGCGTCACTACCGGAAGCACACCGGGGCCAAGCCGTTCAAGTGCCGCAACTGCGATCGGTGCTTCTCCAGGTCCGACCATCTGGCCCTCCACATGAAGCGACACATGTGAGGCGAGATCTAAGCGGTGACGTCGACGGAGACGGCGACGACGAGGGAAGGTGGCAGCACCGCCGGCAGAGTCGGAGCTGAAGTCGGAGTGCAGCGGAAACTGTGTGCCATCAAAGGAACGATGCAAAAACTGCGTAACGCTAATCAAAATATGTAACAGAAAATTAAGGAACATTTAGACGGGGAAGAATAGGGGAGCGAGTAAAAGAGAGTGGGAGGAAAATCAAAGATAAAGCATCACAACACAAGCACAAAGATGGAAAAGAAAGTTCTCTGATTCCGATGGATATTTGTGTTGCCATTATCGCCGTTATCGTTTTCGTTTTCGTTATGGTTATCGTTATCATTATCATTATCGTTTCAATTGCAAATTCGATTTGTTTCAATGCCTTGTTAAGTGTAAGTCTAAGCCACCAGCATAATCATCAGAAATTCGCAAATATCCCCATACCTGCGGAACCGCATACCCGCATACCCCCCACCTCATAATTAGCATTTAGCGTCGCGTTCTGAACAAACAAAGCAAAAAACAAAACACAATATCGTACAATTTACCAAAGCTAAGCAGACATTACTGTAATTAGTAGTGAAGCAGCAGAAGAACTAAAAAGAAAATCCATAAAAAAGCAAAAAAAAAAAAAAAAAGATTGTAATAAAACGTAAAGAGTGAAGAAATATTTTTGTTTTCATATTGTGAACACTGCCAAAAACAGAACAGGAGAGGAATCCATGAAAAGATGAAGAGGGAAACGAAAAATGTAAAGCTAGGAAAAATGTATGTACTATAAATGTGTAAAAGTAATAATAGTTAAGATCATCATCTGTCGGTAGCACGGAAGCGGAAACAGAAAAAATAGGAGTATGGATAGGAAAAATAAGAACAAGTGCAAAATATGTTTTAAACAAAACACAAAAAACACAAAACGATGAATGCTTATTTTTCTTAAATTAATTTTAAATGTAATTTAAATGTTGCCTAGGTCTGATTTTACATACATTGCATTTCGCACCACTCAAAATTAAAGCAAATCATTAGATATATTGTACGATTAATCGGAACCGGAATTCATTGGAATTTGAGTTCATTTTCGAACGGAAAGCAATTTTGTTGCTATGTTTTTAATTAATATACGTAATTAATTATTTAATGCAGTTTCTTTTGTGCATTGCCTAAGTGATGGAAAGTATTACGAGCACATTTTTTGCTATGTGTAACTAATTTAATCAAAATTTTTATCGCTACGATCTACGACTGGGAAACGAACCTTTCCTCGTTTGGATCTATCATAGAAATTCTTCTTTATGTGCCTCATTAATTTTAATCAAATTTCTTTGCAACATTTTGTCTTTTTGTTTCGGTAAATTTAGAGGATCTGTTAGCTCTTAATTGTTTAATTTTACTCCTTTGTGTGCTGCATTTTATTTTGTAATTTATCATTTCAGCATTTTTGTTTATTTTTACTTATTTTTAGTGAATAAAAAGAATGTGAAAAGCGTACGTTTCCAGGGTCTAATCATTTCCACGTGCACCACTCAGTCAGCAAATGAGACACGACATCAAAGTATACAACGTTGATCGCGATCACGATCGGATCGCTTTCGATTGATCAAGCATTATGGTTTGTGTGATGAGAAATTCTGTGATCCAGAGAACAACAGCAAAAAAACATAGCTAAGGCAAAAGAAAAAAAAAAAAAACAATTAAAAAGAAAACTTAACCAGAACAAATACTACTTGGAGAAGGAGAGAATTCCTTGCATGAAAGAATAGCATGCAATGAATATGCTTACATACATATGTATGGATGTATGTATAAATGTATGTACACAAGTAGATAGTGTTTGTACATCATAAGATCATAAGACATACGGCTTATCTCCATTATTTGTCTACTTTTTTTAGCTTAATTGATCGTGGAACAGAGAAAGAGAATATTACGATGTTTATCGATAATTGTCTATTTTTATTGATATGTCTAGATGTATCGATGTATGTAAGTGTGTTGCTTGTGCTTTGTGTCATTTGAATGTTGTAATTACGATGTTCCATATAGCCAGATATCATCCAATCAAAGCACCACAAATGGAACCCCAATTGTCTCATCCCCTTCCAGTTCGTACACCGTTTGGCTTCCAAGAGAAATTTGCACAGAACAATACTAGTCTCGAACGAAACGGGGGAAAATTAAATATCCAAAAATGTCTACGATGTGTCAAAAATGCTTCAATCAGTTTAGTCTAACTTTTTCGAGAAGGAATTAAACCAAAACTACACCTAAAAAAACATAAACCAATAACAAAACTAAAAGAAATAAAAATGTAAACCCAAAAAGTAAGAAATATTTTGTATAGAAAACCTTTAAACTAAAAATCAAAGAAAACCTAAAGAATATTTAGATCCTAAAGCAGATATTTGATGGTCACGAACGCGATTTGGCGCAACTATGGATATGTATGTGAATATGGGAAATGGAAATGGATAAGCCATGAATATATATATATATATATATATATATATATATATAAATGTGTATTTTACAACCAAAAAATGTGTATTTTAAAAGAGAAAAGAAAACCAAAATTATTGTCTAAAAAAAAAAGTAAAACAAAAAAATGAAAGACTGGTCAACGAGGTGTTCCGCGTTTATGCAACAATTGCAACATAAAAATAATATATATATCTATATAACATATATATACATACATATATATATATATATGAGATTATAGATGAAACAGAAACCCCAAATTATGGTACTCCAGATTGTATATTGATGTAACCGTGGCAGAAGTGACCCTACCCTGAGCGATAGGCATACATACCACATAGGTTCCCACTCGATCATTTCGTGTCTCAAATTCGGCAGCAAAACTACGCATACATACGTAAGAGGGCAGGACAGGGCATGGGCATGGGCAGAGGCAGGGCTACTCCCGAGGTCCCACGATCCCTTGATCCCCCAATTAAAGTTAATGAAGTACGAATTTTAAGTAACGCTGAATGTGAGTCTAGAGAGTACTAACCCGATAACTATGAATATATTTTATTGTCTACACTGGCACATTTTACAAGGCAGTGCCCCCCTTGGGTCCAGACCAGTCCGCTGCAGTAGCCAAAGGGCGGAGGAGTATAATGGATTGAGGCGGAGTAGAGTGGAGTGGATTGGATTGGAGTGGAGTGGGTCTGGGTGCCATTGCCGTTGCCGTTTGCTGGAGAAGCAATCTATAAACATTTTCTACATATTTACAGTCGAGCAGAGTAACCAAAGGCCCGAAGATGGTGCAGTAAGGCTGGCTGGTAGAAGATTTGGCAGCAAGGATGCATAAGGAAAAGTAAATAAAGTATACTAAAACTAAAGTAAATACATTTTAATTTCGTTTAGAGTTTCGTTTGCAAATGTGCTTAGCAATTTCCCTGCTCCCTGCGCCCCCAATCCCAATCAACACCCCACACTACCCCTTCCCTACCACCAACATCATCAAGTATGATTTTCCCTGGCAAAAGCTGAGCAGAACATCATAAGCGTTTAGTTTAAGTGTAGACTAAATGGCGGACGGATGGCCAGCCATAGCATAGCAGAAATATATAGAGAAACCAAGCCAAACCCCAACCCCAACCCCAGGCTAAAGCAAATATACATATACATAAATACGTATGTATACGTATACTATATACACTTACGTGTTGGTGGGTGGGGAAGGAGGCAGTTGGCAGGGCGGCGAGAGAGAACACGTTTTATGTAGGCAAATAAGAGCATAACTCGTAAACATTTTGTGTATAGTTTAGTGAAATTAATTAGTTTAATGTTAAAACAACTCAAAAAGTAAACTACATTACAGAAATTTATATACATATGTGTATATATATATATTAAATTATATACATGGACATATATATATATAGATATATTTTAAGAAATATAAATGTATGGCAAAACTATTTACGTGACAGTTGTGTGTGTGCGTGCGTGTGTGTGTGTGAGTCATT
The DNA here is from genome assembly GCF_008121235.1 of Drosophila subobscura. Lineage (NCBI taxonomy): Eukaryota > Metazoa > Arthropoda > Insecta > Diptera > Drosophilidae > Drosophila > Drosophila subobscura. Next base: position 12,365,229 of record NC_048531.1, on the reverse strand, counting down.
GTGAGTTAAATTTAAATGTATTCAGTCTTAAGAGTATTCGTCATTCGGGACGTGGAGCCGTTTTTGAGAAGGAGGATTATGCATAGCATCTACGAATTAAGGCACAGCATTATAAATTACAACTAAAGAATTACATTTATTTGAGCTACAGACGCACGAAAGGTTACTAGAGAGCTGAGTGAAAGGATGGAGAGATGGCGCTGGAGAGAAGAGTCTAGAGAGGCAGCTTGAGAGCGGAGAGCGGGAATATTTTTGGGTGGCAGGCAGCAAACGGTGATTTATATAGAATTTTTACGCAATAACTTAGTTTAGCCCAGTCCTGAGTTATGTAAATGATGCGAAGCGACGACTCGAAATTCATAATTAAATTGTAGTCTTAAGCATAATTGATATCAAAATAAAGCATAGGCAAGAACGACTAAAATGTATAACAAGGAAAATTCACAGTTTCGGCACAGCAAAACCCACATAAACAGAAAATACATTTAAGCATAAGTAAAGTAAAAAATCAAAAAGAAAATATACAAAAACCGAAAAAAAAAACTACATTTAATGCTTGCGCAAGAGAGCAGTGAAATCCTTAGCTAATAGCAAATAGCGGAAAATCTAATTGTCAGTGTTTAAATTATTTATTATCGATGTGTGCATTCGATGTGTGTGCTAAGTTCTCAAAGGCAAGCACCTCTTCCCCACAACCCCAAAACCCAAACCCAAACCCGCCCGGACAGTTGTTCTGTTTGCATTTGTTTAAGCGCTTCGCTCATCAGGCAGACAATTAAAACATTAAATAAATTCATAACAAAAATATAATGTTAATGGAATGCATTGCATCATACTCTCGATAATTTATTGTTTTGGGCAAACTTTTTTGAAGCTTTTTGCAGCTGACGCGAAATGTTTGCACAACAAATTAGTTGATTAACTGCGGGAATTATTGATAGAATTGAATTCAATTAGCATATTTTCAGCCCCTCCCTGCGATCCCCCTTGAAATGTAATTGCATATTCGATTCATTAAATAGAAACACAAAATTATTGAATTATTATGAATTATTATAATTATTATTATGGCTTGTTTGTTGCGGCTTTTTGTGCATTGCATCTCCATAAAGATACGATTTAATAAGGAAAAAAAAAATATAACAAAAATCTAGAAAATTAAAGAAAACTCTAAAAGTAAGACACGAAAAATCATTCATTCGGCAGAAAGAGGCCAAGCAAACAAAAAAAGGTGGAGAACATTTAAAAAAAAAAAGGAAATTGAAATTTATTGTATTTAGAATTAGTTTATTATACAACAAAAGAACAACAGCAAAGCGAAGCTAAAAACAAACATCGTAAAAGTGCATGTGAAAAATGTGCGACGAAGGAGCAAAAGAATCACACAGGACATTAGAAGACGATGAAGTCGAGGAAGAACCATCAGCATAATTAGAAAAACGTTATTTTTATTCTTGTATAAGTATAAACCGAAGGCATTTTCAACGTATGAATACTATTATTGTACGTAACTTCATATTTTGATGAGAATTTCTGTGAACAAAATGAAAAGGCAAAAACCACAAAAAAAACCGAAATATAAAAAAAAAAAAAAAACAACAACTGTCTCTGCATTTCAATATTTGAATATTCTGTTATTGATTAATACACATAATTTTTGTTGCATTTAAATGATGTTGACTTTGGCTGCGCATCGAATTGGAATGGGATGTAATGTGGCGGATCCTTTCTCTTCCGGTCCCTCTGCATACATTTAAATTTTGTGATGGCAGGCGGCCTTGTGCAAACACTTCCCATCGATGGACCCCAAGGAGCAACAGCAGCAGCAGCAGCAGCATCAACGAGAATGTGAATCGGATGCAAGCCAATTGACATTAAAGCCCTGGGGCCACGAGCCTGTGCATTAATTTTTAATTATACTTTATTGTACGTAGGTACTACGGCACTAAAGCCGTGGGTCATGTAAATTTCCGCCGTAAATCATAATTTAAAACGAGTTAATTGCCTGTCAGTCAATTTACAGGAGTGCGCTCTACGGACATTACATTTCTGCCACACAGCTTAAATACTCTTTGCGGCTCACTAAACTTAATTTGGAAAACTTCTGGCTTTCGGAAAATCGCTTTGCATTGCCTTTCAGGCTGCTAATGAAACCGGACTTCACATACGAGTACGTGCAGGTCAGGACGCTCTCAGGATGGACATTGGGAAAAGTGCAAGCAACTTTTCTTGGTCGTTTTTCGTAGATATTTCTTTTAATTCTAGCCCGCAGACGTAACTCTTTTATTTTCATGCATTTCCAAAGGGGCCAAAACTAAAAGCCAGAAGACGGAGTGGGCCATAGACAGAGGCAGAGGCTGGCAAGGAACGGAAAAGCGAAACGAAGGTTGGAAAACTTTTCATTTTCTTGATTCTGTTGTGCTGCAGCGAAACTTCTAATTACGTACATGACCAGCACCGCACACACATGTCTCGGCCCGGCTCGGCCGAGAGCAATGCACTGTGAGAAATCTCTGAGAACATCTCCGCCGTCTGATGGCTGGGGGAATTTCACTTTTTTCCTTATTTTTTTCCTTTTGCTCGCATGCAGAAGGGCACTGCAGGCCAAGTTTCTTCTGTGCTCGGTGCTCGGTGCCCGCTGCATCTTTATCAAAATTGTTTCCAAAGTTCAAACCACTTTGCGAGCGGCGCGCAGGGAATATGACTTTTAAAAAGTTTTCATCTCCACCCTTTCTGCTGGCAGCAACGAGCGCTCTGCCACTGCCACTGCTGGTGGCAAGTTTTCCACTCTCTCCCTCTGACCCCCTCTCCCTTCTTGCGGCAGACATGTTGTATGTTGCTGTGGCGGCTACTCCTCGTATGCCGTGCTGCTCGGAGCTGCACAACATTTGTAGCTTGTCAAAGTGGCTCAACACGCCCGGCATGTTAACTTATTTTGGTGTTTCTGCTGCTGCCTCTCGGCTCTCGGATCGGATGGCTGATGGCTTGTAGCAGCAGCCAACTGTGGCCAAGGAGGGCCGGGTGCCGCGTGATCGTTGCTGAGGCATGGCCAACATGCAAGGTAAACACAACGTCGTCAGGCAGCGCTACTCTGTGATTCTGGGAGGGGGGGGAAGTATCTTGATTTACTTGAAGGGAAAGCAAGTGCCCGCAACAGGAACTCGACTCTTTGGCGGTGAATCCAGGATATCATGCAATCGAGTCCCTGCCTGCTGCCTGCTTCCTGCTGCTGCCTGCAAGTTCATTTGGAAACAAAGCTCTCAGTAGTCGCGTTCTGTATAAATTACAGGCAGACATTCAGCTTTAGAGTGTGTGTGTGTCTACCTTTGATGGTGTTTGTGTGCGTGTTGGTGTGCATCCTTAAAGTCGAAAGCCCCGTGGCGCTTTTAACACTAACCGACAGCACACGAGATGCAATTTCTTTCGAAATTGCCTCCAAATCAATATTATTAGACTCCACGAGAAGAAAAGCAGCGGAAAACGTCGCAAAAATACTCGTATTTGCCGAGGAAGGGTAGCGAGTGGGTGGGTGGTGGCCCCGCCCAGTGGACATGTTCTGCTCTCGTACGCAAATGAGGGCGTTGCTGGGCTGCTGGTTAGATAGAGGGGGGTGGGGCAGGGGAGGTGCTGCCTGGGCGTATTCCCCCCATCCTAATGTAGCAACATGAAAATTATGATTACAAGCAAAGACTGTCATTTGCCATAATATTTGCAGCATAACGATTATGGAGCGCTTTAGTCACGACTCCGACCGAAAATGGATAATAATAAAGTGCCGAAACGGCGGTGGAGGGATGCAGAGTGGAGGGATGCAGGGCGGAGGGTGGAGGGATGGCCCCAAAGATAACACACATCCAGCGACTGCCAATGACAATGACATCAGCTGCAGACAAGCCCACAGAATGGCACACCGAGAAGAGCACACCGAATGCCACAGACCATGGAATGGGATGGATGGAATGGTTGGGGGTTGGAGGGGGCAACATGTAGCGAGGGTGGAACTACAAAGATGCACTGCCCTGATACGGCGTACTTGTGGAAGGCAGCTAACAAGACAACCCAAACCCAAACCCAAACTCAAACCCGAAACCAAATGAAACCACACCGAACGAACCAAAGCAAGCCGAGGGCGTTGTTAGCCATCCAACGCACACCCACAGAGAGGAGGAGAGTGGCATCATGTGGCAAGCGAATTGTGCTGGCTGCCTCTCACATTTTTGAGACTTGAAATTCGTTTTGATTCAACGAGTAACAATAAAACTAAATCGAGCAGAGTTGCAGACTAGAAACTGCAGTAGAAACAATTACAATAAGTACCAGGCACCAGCAGAGTAAAACGACATTTATAAAAGTATCTCAATGACATGGGAGCTAGCCTGGGAGCTCAATTGGGAAATCGAAAAGCCAATGGTCATTCGATCCCTTGCTGCTGGTGTGCCACATCCATATCCAGCTCTGCTGGAGAGACTTGCCAGCAGAATAATCCACTTGTTGGATAAGTTTTAAGGCTTTCATTTTTGTCTAACTTTTGCCAGCTTTAATTCAAGTGGCAACGATAAATCCTCTTTGGGAATTCCACAGCGCTGAGATTAACAAAAACTGCGCCCGAGACATCTGCCAATTGCCGCAAAAGTTGTTGCCTCGCTCCCTCCGGCTGCCACCTGGCTGAATCAAGAGCTTAGAGGTGCTAATCCAAAAGGCGCAGTGAAAATCGCAGAATCTGATTGCAAAGTTGGCCTGACAAGCGGCGAAGAAGTGGGGGAGGTAACCGGTGCGATGTCATGCAAATGTGCCACATTTAAATGCTTCTTTGCCTTGGCAGGTGCAACCGGAAAGCCAGACGCAGTCAGACGAAAGCCAGAGCCAGACCCAGAGTCAGTCCATAGTGCACGGGTAGTATCGTTTTCAGCAGACTCTGAGTCTGATTTCGATGCCGAAATTGCCAGTACGATGCCGTGCCAGCGGCGCCTGTCACTGGAGAATGACAACGACCGCAGGTGCATCTCTCTCTCTCTCTCTCCCTCTCTCTCTTTTTGCCACCCATCTCTTTCTCTGGTAGTGTGGAGTAACTCTTCTTATTTACACTTTTTCCTTCTTGTTTGGCAACTGGCGGCAAGTGCACTTGAAGTGTATCGAATTTGTATGGATTTCGCTGGCAGCCAATAATTTGACACTTGCACTGCGGCCAAGCGAAATGAAATGAGACAGAAGTGAGGGGGGAGAGAGGGAAGAAGGGTTGGGTTGGGATTAAGCAGAAGGAAGAGCTCTGAGCTTAAGCCCAGAAAGAAGGAAGAGAGAAGAGAATTCTTGAATAAAAGTTGCCAACTTCTCAGGCACGCGAGGGCGCCATAAACCAGACGGGCGAATGAGTGAGATTCTGTTACAACATGTTACACTCTCTGTGTGTGTGTGTGTTTTTGTGTGCATAAATGCATGTTGAGTAAGCAACAATAACAGCAAAGCCAACACACACACACACGCACAGGGAACAAACGCGAACCCAATTGTCATCACCATAAAAATAACATAAAACTTTTTTACGACTCCTGTGGCCTGCGTAAGTCTGTTAAAGAAGGGTTTCCCCTCCGCCCATCCCTGCCGGTGGGAATAGTGATATGGGCTCAAGGAGTGTGGGGGGTGGGGTGGGGTTTGGCCAACACTTGAGACTTTAGGCCAACATGCCTTGGCCTTAATTCGACATCGCTTATGTCACGGCGGCGAGCTCATTAATGTTTCATTTGTTTTATTGCGTTGCCCCTTGAAGCTGCCCACCCAGCAGCCCGCCCCCCTTCATAGACTTCCCCTCCCTTTGCTTGTGTGCCACACTCATAATTCTCCGTCTAAATGCCTGTTTGGCGAAGCGTAATTGATAATGCATTCAATTGGCCAGCCAATTTGCTAAAGTGCCCAAGAGAAGTCGCATCTCCCCCTGCCATAAGTCAACAGTGGCGCAAGTTCAATGTGCAACAGCCTCACAGAAAGTGTTTTAAAAACTAACAGAAATTAGTGGAAAAACCTGAAGGAAAATTGTGAATACTTTCTCGCTGCATTTCCGATATAATTTCTTGCAGTTTTTCCATTGCATTCAAAGCACTGTGCCAAACCCCTCGGAACTCCACCCGACTTGCAGTCTGCCGGTAACAACGGGTATTGGCAGATTCAAAATCAACAACAGGCAGGCAAGCGACAAGCGGCGGAAGCAACAACAACAACAAATTCATTCAACAAGAGGAACCAGCAGCAGCAACAGCAACCAGCAACTACAATGTCTGACCGAAGTGAGGCGTGCACTCATTTGCACTAAAAGCGGCATAAATATAAACAGGAAAAGTCGCCAGAAAAAAGAAAGAAAGGAAAATACGAGCGAGAAAATGGAGGAACTCTGCAAGAGCAAACGGAATGGCAAATCAGTAGAAAGAACAGCCTGAGAGTGAGCGAGGGAAATGTCGAGAGTGCCAAAGGTAGACACAGCCAGACGATGGGTGCTGTGCGTACGAGAGAAGAGAGAGGAGCGGTACGGGAGTGGAGTGCAAATGAATTGCAATGCAGCCAAACGTGTGCCCAACTTAACGGTAATTTAAATGTTAATGCACAACAGAAACCCCACCCACCATCGCCCGCACCCCTGGCTGTTTGTTCGGCTGCTGGCGTTACCGTTGTTAAATGCTGTTGACATCATTGGCTTTGGCCATTGTTGTTTGCATTGTGGCAGTGCCTCTTCCTGTGATTGTGCGCCCGTGCCACCGGCGGCCCACCCCCCGTTCTTGTTTCTTCCACACCACATTACCCACCTTCGAAATAGCCCACGGCAGACGACGGCCCGCCATTTTGTCAATGCTCGTGTTAATGCTGATGATGTCTCAAACCCCTTGCCCACCCCCTGGCCCTGATTGCACCACACTCATCGCGCACACAGAGAGAAAGAGAGAAAGAGAGAGAGAGGAATCGCATCGCTTAGTGCCATGTTAATTAAAACACTTTTTCGGCAACCGCCCACAATTAGCCCTCATTTAAATAATACTCAGGTGGCCCCCATATGATGGCGGATAAGGGACTAAGTGGCAGGGATAATTAGCCGAATGAAGGATATGCACAGGAGCTCCACGCACACGACCTCACTCGCTCGGTCATTACAGGGTATGCCGACAGTCTATTGTGACATTAATGTGAATACAAAATTGAAGCGGACATGCCACGAAAAAATGGCAACAGGAAAAAGGTTCGTCGTGCTGTCCCTTACCTGTCATCGCAATGGAGGTCAAGACTCGGTGGACAGCGCTGGACATTAATTTAGCGCCAAAGTGGATAAACTCACGCACTCCGCACCCTGCTCTGCACCCCTGCCCCACCAATTCACATGTGTGTGAGTGTTTGGGGGTGGGGGCATCATTTTTCATCATGCATATTTCAAGAGGCGTGCGCTTAATTAATTACAAACATCTAAATTGCGATGGCATTGGCATAAATTGTCTTTTAATTTGCGCTTCTTTCGGGGCAGGGTCGTGTCTCCTCTGCACTTGATTGATGTGGCCAACAGCTACTCCCCCGCCCCCTTCTCGCAGTGTGTGTGTGTGAGTGGCCGATTCATCTCTTTTCAGTATCGAGTGAGGCGAGACTATTGACTGACTCTGCCTTTGACATTTGATGCCGGTCGAGTCGAGTCGAGGCCGACTAAAGCTCGAATGTCCTTGACGGTTACATAATCGTGCCAAGTGTGCGAAATCGTTAAGCGTTCTCGGGGGGAAGGCTGGAACAGGTGCCGATACGTCTGCGTCTGTGGTTGCACAACCCAATGATCTGTGCACGCACCCGAAAAGCGCCGAATGTTAATTTCGCTTGCTGCCTCACAGGAATACACGACGACTCCCCCGAGCTGGACGGACTGACTAATTGACCCACACACGGCGCTGGAATGGCCCATCATGCATCAGCAATCACAAAATTCCCATTCGATTTCGAGCCCACGAATCACGTTAGCGGGCCATAAACCAGAGATGTTGGAGGAGGAGCAGCAAGACCCCATGGTCAGGGTCATCAATTTAGCCAACAGCCTCTCCCCCCCTGCTGCTGCTGCGTATGTGATTTCAATTTAGAACGATTCACAGGTTGAAGCAGCCCGTGAATCATTTTGATTTGGGTAATGAATGTGCGTTTAGTTGCGAGTTATAAATCGTGTTGCGGAAAGTAGGGAAATTCGCGTGGCGCACAGGCTGGGTAGGAGTGGTAGAAGGGTGCATTTGGTTGAATGGGACACTGCCGCGAGTACACATAATAAAGTAGACTTGAACAAAGTTGCAGAATCGTTATTCATAAGCCAGGACACACAGGACACATCCAACCAGTTGCCTCTTACTCGTTCTGTAATGCCCCACAATTAACCAGAGACGAGACGGTCAGTCTGGAGTCTCAGGGTTTTTGTGTGTGTTTGGTTTGAGTTGGAGTTCCTTTAAGTTTATTGTTCTCATGTGGCTGGGAAGTGGATTGGGCGATGGGCGATGGGTTGATGGCAAACTTCCTTATAAGACATTTACCGACCGCACCTTAACCAAGCAGGATCAACATGGCATCCATGTATTATTTAAGCGCTGCGCATCCTTTTGCCGTGCCCTGCATAAAATTTGCTTTAGCGGAAGTTTGTCTGCAGATATCCCACCTCTCCCCTCTCCCCCCGCTTCCTGCTCCCCCTTCGGCTCCTTGGGGTGCTTTATGTGTTTCCGCTCTCGCATTTCTTTTGCCATTTAAGTACACACCTAGTTGGGATTTTTGTATCCCAGCTCTGGCTCTGGCTCTGGCTCTGGCTCCTGCTCTGCTCTGCTGTCGTTCCTTTGTTCTTTTAGCTTCGACTGCTCTTGGCCGCTTGTTTATGTCTCTTCTTTCGTCTTTTGCATCGTTTCTTTTCTTCGTTTTGTGTGCCTTTGTTTGCGCTTTTTATTTTTGTTTATTGCTTGTTTTGAACCTTGTTTGAACTGGTTTAAAATTTCTTGGCACAGGCTCGACAAAGCCGGCACCACCCCTTGGCAGGCTCGACCGCAGTGGACCAAACAGGAGATTGAAATGGAGGGAAAAAACAGGAGCTGGAGCTGGAGATTTAGCTGGGAAACTGTAGCTATAGCCCTGAAGGAGCTCATAACTTTGTTACACACAATTAACAATTTGATGCCTTGCCAAGTCTCCTTTTCGTTCACACTACGCCCCCCTCCAGACACTCCTTCTCTCGCTCTCTGTAACTGGCAGTTACATTGTTCCTGCGGTTGCCAAACAACCAGGACCAGGACCAGGACCAGGACGACGACGACGACACACGAGCCTTTAAGTGGGCGTCTCTAATTGAAAAGTGCAGCCAAAAATAAAACACACATTCAACTCCCATTCCCAGTGGAGGCCGCTCCCCGCACCCACCCACTTCCTCCGGGTCTCCAGGTGCGCCTCGAGTGCATTGCAATTGCCACGTAAATTTTATGCGCTGCTAAAACTTTGCCCGCAGCGGGGCCACGGCACTCGACTCCCAAGCATCCAAAGCTTTTGCTTGAACAACTTTAAGGTCAACTTGTTACTAAAGTTGCCGCAGCAGCAGCCAAAACCAACCTCAAGCTCAATCCCAAGCCCAAGTCCAACCTCCCAATAGCGATGGCAGCGTGACAATGCATCGTGGCAGTCCATCGTGAGGCGAACTATGATCAAATCAATTACTTAATGGAAGTATATCCAATAAAGACGTAGATGCAACTTGCAATAATTAAGTTCAAATAGTTTTGTGTCTCTTTATCGCTGAAAAGTGTCCTACAACGGAAGTAGTTCCTTTAGTTTCAATAAGTTTCGATGGGATAATGATATTTAAAAGTTAGTTTCGAGGGGGGAGCATACCAAGGCACCTGTCCATCTCTAGATCCCCAAAGCAGCAGCTGCTTGAGCATCAACCCCAAAAGACAGAGTGGGCGGGCGGAGCACAGCTTGCCCGGCTGCTGGTAAATTAGCCAAATGGCCGCTAAGTGTTCGCTTTGCGTTAAAGCGGCATAAAAATATGCAGCTCTTGAGGGTATGCGGCTGCGACAGATGGCAGGCGGCACTCTCTCTAGCTCTGGCAGAATGCAGCTTGACCTTCACCTGGAATGCCAATGGACACGAAGAAGTTCCCCTGGCAGCAGAATGCCAGCTTCCAGCTTTTTTGTGTGTGTGTGTGCGGGTGTGCTGCTAGCAAACGATTTGAAAAATTTATTCGAAAATATTTTTGCCAGTCAACGATGTAACGACAGCAAGGATCAGAGCAGGGCAGGGTCGGGCAGAGCTTCAGGTTCAGATTCAGCTTCAGCTACAGCTACGGCTTCGGTGGCAGCTTCAACGGCAGCTTCCGACCCTGCCTGTCCTGGCTGTCAACCGGCATGAGAAATAGCAATGCTTACCAACAGGATATGCTGCCAAAAACATTTTTAATAATTTAGCACACACATATTTTCACATCTTTGGTGAAATTCACTTTGAAGACCTTACGGAAAGTATGCGCCCAATGTTGCCGCAGGGCAGGGAAAAAAGAGGTGGCAAAGGCAGGCAGGCGGCTGCTTCCCAGCTGTCGATGCTGCTGCTGCTGGGCTGGCAGTTGGCAGACCTGTGTCGACATCAACATCGACTGCACAGCATTAGTGTTGAGTAATGCGAAACCAATTTTCGAGGCAGCCTTATTTAGAATCTCAAACAAGAGACAGCTTTGATGTCAAAAGTCGTGAGGTTGCAGCCGTCGACGGCTGCTGAAATATGAACGGGTGCAGGAGTTGAGGGAGCAAAGGGAGCAAGGAGCAAGGGAGCAAGGGAGCACACACTAGCAGGAGGCGCACTAAGAGCATTGCTCGAGGCACAACATTTGCCACACACACACACAAATTAGTGGCATGCAAAAAGGGATCGTCGTATTGGTGTATTTTGCTTGGCAAAAACTGCTCAACTATGCCTTTGATGTGCTCCGAATGCCGCCGCTGGCACTCCTCTCACACTGCTGCCACTTCGCAGCTCCAACTCCGACTCCGACTCGAACTCATTATGCTTAGTGCAGCTGGTGCGGGCTTGGCTTTAATTCAATTCGCATCTCCTTATTATGTGGCACGTAACACGTGGCGTATGAGCACTGTGCGTTCGCCATTGCCCCGCCGCTGTGTAAACATTTACCCGCCCAGCCCCGCGCACATATTCGTAGCACAAAATTGATTTTGGCCCAGCAAGTTTTTTGACGCTTTGTCACAGCCAGTCCAAGGTTGCGGCAAGAGTCTGTGCGAGTCCTGCGGCAGGCAGGACATGGCAAGGGACACGTTTTCCAATTGACTTTGGTGTTGAGCAGCGGCTTACTTGGGCTACACATAGAGGGCATCGCGTGATTGTCTTCGCTTGTGACTTGCTTTGGCTCCATGTTGCTCGCTCGTGCAGGGTATTCAGTCAGTCAGTCAGTCGCCAGCCAGCTGCTGGCTAGTGGCTTTGTCTAGCTTGTTGCCACAGCAAACACAGAAGCACAGCTCTTACATCATGCAGCGTTTGCAAATTGAATTTTAATACGCAAAAGCAGCGAGTGGCCGCAAAGGGGAAGGTGGAATGGGTATGGACAGGGAGATAAGTATCCAAACCCACAACCCACTTGTGTGACCAATTCTTCGGCTCAGTTTTGCAGTCTCATTTGGCTTAGTAGACTCCCTGCCACAGGACAAATTATCAGGCTGGCGTAATTCCTGCATTATGTCCATTACTGTTGCCCGGATCAATCGGAAGGGTTTCTGCTTGCCTTCTCTGTGCTCTCTGCTCACAGCCCTGCCTGGCCTCTCGAAGTAATTTGGTTGAGTTGATTTTCGTGTGCCTACAGGGCAGGGGCGACTCTGGCAATTGAATTGCGCCCGGCTCCTAGATTCTGCTTCTCTTGGTTCTCTTTTTCTATGCACATGCCAAATTATCATCTCCTGTGTGTTTTTCCTGCATGTAATACCATTTCCTCTGACTCGAAGGAAGAACTTGTCGACATAGACAACTTCATGGCATGTCCATTGATTTCCTAAATAAATTTGCCAGCTGCAACTCGAACTTTTTATCTCATTTGACCTGTGTATTTATTTTACCAAAAAAAAGAGAAAAGCAAAAGAAAACAGAGGAAAACTGCATTTCGGGAACCCTTTTTTTGGGAAAACCTGTAACTGAGTGCAGCCGGAGTTTGTGCAGACTCCAAATTGGAGCCAAAAAAAATCTTCAAATTAAATTTTCAAGTAACTTTCACTCGAGCGCAATGCAAACTAAATAATTCATGGTAGCAGCAGCAGCAGCAGCAGTGGCAGTAGCAGTGGCAGAGGAGGCAGCAGCTGCCCAAAGGGTTGGGGCCGAATGCCTTGCAGGTGGGCGACTGTGCAAGTGTGTGTGTGAGTCTGTGTGTGTGTGTGTCTGCGCGTGTGTGAATACATTTAAATAAACAGCAGTCAGCGTCAGTTGGCATTCCCCATTCCCCATGTCGAGTTAACTTTTTGCCAAGGACCTAGAACCAGTCACAGACCCGAAACGGGACAGAGCAGAGCGAAGCACTTGTGGGTGAGATGATAACGTAGCCTCAGCCCCTTCAAAAGGGGCAAGCAGCACAAGTGTGTAGCAGTGTAATGGGCTTGGGGGACACCCTTTGTGTCCTCTCTCTCTCTCAGTCGCTCGCTGGCTGGCATCGTCATGCCGTCATGCCAAAATAGGCAAGTTCACTCAGGCAAAGCAATTGCACAAATGGCCAATTCTGCTCGTAAGCTGGAGTTTCCTTCGCTTTTGCTTTTGCTTTTGCTTTTCTGCTGAGCGTGTTTCGTCAGGTCAGGCAGGAGCAGGAACAGGAGGAGCAGCCCTGCCCCTCCATTATTCCTTCCGTTTGGTTCTGGCTAAAACACTGCAACTCCGTAAACATCCAAAGGGGAAGAGGATGTGTGCGTACGAGTGTGTGGCTGCTGCTGCTGCTGCTGCTGCTGTGTGCTGGTGTGTAACGAAGCATAGATAAAATACACAAAACACAAATAAATACGAGTACGGCTACGTGTGTGTGTGGCCAAAAGTTTAAAGTGCTAAGAAAAAATCAGAATGCGAAAGTTTTTGCCCAGGCAGCAGCAGCAGAGGGCACCAGCAGCGGGTGGCTAGCTGATTGCATTTAACTGGATTCCAGCCAGGCGCAACGAACGGATTGAAGGAGTAGAATCCTATCCCAGGCATTGACTAGGAGAGACAAAGGCACACATGATCATGTGTGTTAGGCAAGATACTCCTGAGCTGCAGATAATGCCAGGTCTGGGCTGGGCTGGGCTGGGCAGTGCGAATGCATCACTGGACACGGTGACCTTCAATCCTTGAGTGTGCGAATGCAAAGTGTCGATAAGGGAGGCTGTTAGTCGCTATATTGTGCCAAAACAATGGCAAATTAAAGGCTATTCCAGTCTGTTAATCAATATGTTGAAAGGATGCTGCTAAGTCTACAACTGGGAGTTCTTCTGAGAGTGATCTACCTTTAGTTGCAGCAACAGCAACAGCAGCAGCAGCTCAGCTTCCATCGAAACGGAAACGGCAATGCTCTCGCTTGCAAAAAAGAGCTCTTCATTGCCGGAAATGCCCTAAAAACGTTGCAACATCTCAGTTTACACTGAGCGAAAGAGCGAAAGACAGGGCAAAAAGTGGAGCAAATAAATCGCAGTCCGTTAAGTGGGCGAAGAGAATCATTCAGTGCATCCTCTTGACCTGCTTCTGATGCCGGATGCTGCCCATCCGGTGGCGTGGCGCAACGTCCTCGGATTGTTGTCATAATGCTAATTGCATTTTTATGCACTGCCATCGATGCAGTAAATTCAATTTAACGAAATTGCCGGCAAACGTAATTAAATTCTCGTCGACTTGTGTCCAGTTCGTGCTGCCGCTGCTGCTGTTGCTGTTGCTTCATTCGATTAACCTCAGCCAGGCTATGTAGCTGGAGCTGGAAGCTGGGAGCTGCCACCGCAGATGGGACTCCAGCCACAGCCATACGGTGTGTGGCAGCAACTGGCGAAGACTGAGACGACGCTTGCGACAGCGTATTTGCTCGTGACACTTAAACACATGCGAACCGAACCCAACTGCTTTATGCTTAATTGAGTATTATCCCTGTTGCACACAGAGTACCAGAAGGGGGCAGCTACATGCAGTCTGAGTGGAGTCTGGGGCAAGGGCGGGACTCTGTCTCGGTGGGGCATGTCTGCAAACAGCAGCTCTGTTTGCTTAATAGCATGGTCAGTAAATTTAATTAACTTCCCTTAAGGACACATGCAACACACACACACACCACACACCCACACCCACACACACACACACACATAAAAGCAATGCAACAGCACACAAAACGAAACAAAGGCGGGAGCAAAAAAAAAAAGCTATTGGGCAGAAAGAGGAGACAAAACTCCAACGAACGGCAGCAGCTTCTGTCTTCTGCACCATCTTTGGCTCAAGTTGCACTGGGATTACCCACACACACACACACACACACACACACACACGTACACATACTATAAATATATATATTTGTGTATATATACATATATAAGGAGAGGCAGGCAGCACGGACAAGACTTGGTTGGGAGCCTGGCTGATTGTTGGCTTGCCGTTGTCGTTGTCCTTTGAGATGTTGTGCAAACAAGCAGCTTAATGTCAGTCGACACAAGACAAACACAAGCACAGACGCACACACACACACTCACACATAAGACAACACACGAGAGGACACAGAGACACTGAGGGAACACAGAAATTAACTTCTTTTTGATGAGCATATGTTGCACAGACGAACAAGGAACAACGAACCCAAAATGCTCACTGCCGGGAATAAAACACGCTCAAAGCTATCATTGCCACAAATTATAGTGCGCTGGCCTCCATCTGGCTTCATCTTCCACTCTCCCTGTCCCCGTCCCCTTCCCTGTCCCTGTCTATCCCTCTGGCTGGCAGCTGGCATCCTGTGCCCCCCACGCTTCACTTTTCCCAGACAAATGCATATTTTGCCTCCTGCTCCCGCTGCTGGTACCCAAAACTGATGCAGATTCCGAATGCGATGCCGATTTCGATTCATAATTCATAGGCAAGCAACCACTTTGCATGCTTCACGGCTGCCTGTGGCATCCGTGGCATCCGAGGCACTGTGGCAGTGGTGACGCGTCACGTAGCCCTGGTTAGATGCTTGTCGCTGATCACCGAAGCTGCCAGCCAGTCAGCCAGTCAGCCAGCCAGCCAGCAGTGCCGTTTGCATTGTCTTGTCTGGCCACGTTTGGGCCATAACAAATGATGCACTCGACGACGAGGCCGGCCAAAAGTTCGCCCCAAGGTGAATTGAATGTTGAATTATGGCCGCGCTGGAGGCGTTATGCCAGCTGCAATTTGAATGCTCGTTTATGTGCATGTGTGGCTAGGAATTCGCTTTAAGATGCATTTATTTTTGCATAAAACTGAGCCAAGAGTTGACCACAAAAAGCTACTGCTGGGCTGCCAGTTCTCATGGATTTGATCCATGTCCATGGAGAGTTCCCTTTTAGAGTTCATTGAATCTCAAACCCTTCTCATCCGTCTCGTGGGCCGTTTGAAAACATTTAATTATGACCGAACCGGAAGAGGAAATCACGCAGCAGCTCTGATGAGGCATGCAATCAAAGTCAAGCAGCTGGAACCCCCAGCCACAAAAAAAGGCAGCCATTAATATGGCCGTTAACATTGCGGTTAGTGACGTTGCCGCTGCCATTGACGTGGCCATTGCCTTCTTGGTTGCCGTTGCCGTTGCCGCATCGCCCTTGGCCATCGGAGGCGTGCCATGTGGGCATCATGTGGCAGACCCCCCTTCTAGCCGCTCCTCTGTCATGTGGCAGTTACGGCAGTGCTGCCAGCGATGGCAGCTGTGTGTGGCAGTTGCATTTAACACTCTCATCGACATTGCTTCCGCCCTGGAGCCAGGAGCTTGGAGCCTGGAACTGGACAGACTGTCACTGGCAGTCGGCTAATGTTGGTCCCGCGCAAAAGTTTAAGTCGACTGCCGCCAGTAAAAGCCATTTAAAAATACGTGCCTGGATTTCTCACTCGTCCGTGTGGACGCCTCTCCTCCGCACTGCTCCTGGCTGCTCCTCCTACGTCCTGGCTGTTATTGAGAGCTTGAGTACGTGGACGAAGCCTGGCCTGGCCAGGTTTGTCACTTGAAATGTTGCACTCACACACACACACACACACACACAAACACACACAGCCCACAACCCCTGCAGGGGTCTCGTATGTTGCACATAATTTTCACATAAACGAAAGCCTAATATAAAAAATTCGTGCGAATCGTGACCAGCAAACGCAAGCGATACCATGGCCAAAACGAGGAGTTGGTAGAGGGAAAAGGAAGGACCAGAACAAGGTAGACACATTGACTTAAAGACTTTTGGCCCTAGCCACCCCCCAACTACCCCTGGAGCCCCATCTACAACCAAATGCAGGCTCCCCTTGGGCTGCTGCTGCCCATCAATGTAATAAATAAATCAACTGCAAAAAATGTTGCGCCCGCATCGACATTTTAAGTGTTGCCCATTGACTTTTGATTGCTTTTTGGCTGGTCGCAGTGCCACGAGACCTCTCTCTGGCTGAGGGCAGCATTTTGCAGCACAAAACAGAAAACCGCAAACAAAACAACAAAAAAATACAACAAAAAAAAGAGAAGCGAAAATTTAATGAGCTAGCCAAAGCCCCAAAGGGGGGGCGGGGCAGTGTCGGAATGTCTGCGGAGTAAAGTTATTTTTTGTTCGCTTGAAACTATTTTCAGCAAATTTGTCAAATTAAATTGCATGTACAAGAGGCCGCCACAGCCAGCGCCATCATCCTTCGCTTTGGAGTGCTCCAAGTTCGGGTTCTGCTGCTGCTGCTGCTGCTGCTACTTCTTGGGGCGGATTGAATTAAAAGTTGTTGCCGCGATCTGGGCTAGGAGTGGGAGTGGCAGTGGCAGTGGCAAGTCCTCTAGGAAGTCCCTGTAAAATGCCGCAAATTAATGTGCATAGTTTTTGTTTTGCAGCTTCGGCGGTTTGGCATTTAATTAAAATTGTTTACTAAATATGCTTGAATTTGTGGCCTGCCATGGCCCCATGCTCTGTCCTCAGCCACACCCTGCCACTGCCCCTGCCTCCCTGCATTCTTGAGTTGCCGAATCAGGTCAATGCACAATTCAATTTACGCGCTTCTGTGTGCAAAATCACTGCCTGCGAAATCTGCTTTGTAACCAGAGTGACAAATGTTAATTAAGGCATTTGCCATTGCCACTGCCTGGTGCACAATCTGCACACCCCACTGCCACTCCCCCTTCGTTTGATGGATTTTAATGGGGTCTCTCCGTTCCACTTTCTGATCTTCCCGCCTTGTTGAGTGCTCGCGAATGCATAAAAGTCAAGTCAGAGCTGGGCAAAATGCATTACAATGATAATGCTTCTCTCTCTCTTGCTACTTGCCACTGTGTTGCCCCACCCCCCGTGCTGTCAGTGGGCTGCTGCCGCGCTACATAATTCAGCAGGACATGAACTGACAATAAAATTTAGTGCTGAGCTCGCATAATAAAGTCGGCCGTGGATGGAGCGCGAGAGAGAGCATTGGCAAGTGGCAAGCGTCTTGTCCAGTTCTGCTCCTGTTGCTCCAACTTCAGCCCAAAAAGGGCTGTGGAAAACTAAAAGCAAAGTCATGCGGCCAGAGCAGTAATGAAAAAGATGTAGCAGCTAGGGGCAGGGCAGAGCGGGGCGGGGCAAGGGCGGAGCTGAAAGGCAGTAGCTAAAGCAGGCTGTAAAAGTGTAAGTTGGCATTAAGTTGCAAGCATAATGAAATTATTTCTCAGGCCGCTCAGACGACAACAAGGATGATGGCAACGCAACGGCAACAGCAACGGCGACGGCAACGGCAACGCATCGCTGCTCGTTGCTACATTGCCACTCATGCTGTTGCTGGATGCTACTGTTGTTGCCACTGCCACTGCTCCTGCTGCTCAGCAGTGGAAGCGTCGGCACATAAATACTTCATGCTTAATTGTCCTTTTGGGTGTAATTTCAAACGCTGCTGCCACGCAGCACACAGCAGCAGCAGCAGCAGCAGCACGAGATGACAGCTCTTAAAGCTGGACTAAGCTCCATCCCTCTCACTCCCTCTTCCCCCCCTTGGATAACTGCTGCTCCTTCTGCTTTGTTGCCTTTGCGTCATTCTTTGTGCTGTAATTTTAGCGCTTGACACAAAAGTTGCAATTTTCGCTGGCCGGGGAAAAAACATCGGAGTTTAGCGGAAAAAGCGAGACAGGAAAATGGGATGATGAAAGCAGCAAGGGGAAAGCTGTGAGGGGACTGATGTAAAGTGGGACTGGGACTGGGGCTGAGGCTGACTGAAAGCTTCTACACAACTTTTGCTGCTTGTTAGTGATTCCCCCCCACCAAACGCACTGCAAGTTGCAACTTGCGCCGCAACCGTGGCCGGCACGCACTCAGCGATGCACTCACCCATGCATCCAGCGTGGCCACACTCAAGCCTCGTTCAAACAACATCCTTTTGAGCCCGGCAATATCCGAATACGAGCCTCGAATGAATGGCAAGGGACTTGCATGAATGGTCAAGTGAATGATTTCTGAATTTACTGCATTGCGAAAGATCTTTCCACATTTAAATGATGCAAAACATAAAGGATAAGGAATGTGCGTGCGAAAACTAATGAGATTTAATCAGTTTCACTGCAGACAATAATCTAAACATAAAATATCTCAACAGAAATTTAGATATTGTGAGGAAAATCAAATGGTTTTTGCTATCAAATACAGAAAATAGTGAAATTTCAAGAGAAATAATGCAATATTGTTAGGAATTAATAATTTATCTCACTCACCACTAAGTATCGTTGAAGGTTCGTTCGTCTTCATGCCGTGAAGTAGCAAACCTGAAATGGATGATTTAATCGCATTAATTATATTCTCAGCCGTACTTGACTTTGTTTCAGCTAACTCTACTGGAATTTTATAATTATTTTGCCGAACAGGGAATGCATGAATGAATGAGTGAATGCATTCTCGTTGCAGCTGCTGCCATTCACATACCATTCAGATCCCAAGCGAAACACAAATCAGAGAAACCAAAACCCGAAAAACCAAAACCCAAAATCGAGGCAAAAACAACAAGGAGCAAGGAGCAGTCCCAGAGAAACGAAATCCACACACAAACAGACAGAGAATACTCATCAATTTTTAAATTTTATGGCACAAACAGCAGCGCCAAAGTGTTGCAGGGGAGGGAGGCACGGCTTCTGGGGATGTGGCACACACTTGCCCACAAATTCTCTTTGGGAAATTAAATGCTACGTGATGGAAAGTTTGCTTTCGCAGCCAGCCTCAACTTGTGTTTCCAATTCGCTCTGGCAAGTGCCAGTGGCTGTGGCAGTGGCGGGAGCGGGAGCGACGAGTGTGCCGTGCGAGTGTGGAGATATCGTGGCCCCAATGGAGTGGGGTGCGGGCTTTGTTTCCACCTTCCATGCCCGCTGCTAAGTAGCCACTGCATAATTGGCGCCAATCAAATTTATTAACCAGAAAGAATACGGCAAGAGAAAACAACAAAAAGGAAAACCGGCAATGAGCGCCTGTCGCTCTTGCCTTTAGTTTCGTGGAGCCAAAAAACTAGAAATGAAATAAGTATCTGCATGGCCAGGCGGTCATTAGCGGCGACATTTCAGCCACTCCCCCCTGTCACAGTCGTGTTCTCCAGCCCCCTTTCTGTGCGCTGCACTCATTTCCGCCCCATGGCGAAAGTTTTATGAGATTCATAACTTTTCCTTAGCATACTTTTTATTCAGTTTTCTGGATTCTTTTTTTCGTTGCGTCTCGTCTCGTCTCATTTTTATTGCTTGCTTAATTATGGAGTCACTTTACATTGACACGCCAGAGTTGGACTTGGGCTTTCGCCTTTGCCTTTGCCTTCTGCTGTTATCCCGCTGCTGGGATGCAGGCTTGCATCCTGTCACTGACCAGCAGCAGCGCACTCCATGAAAACGATGCAAAATAAATAGCAAATGAGCCGCTTAAAAGTTACACCAAACTATTGCCAACCAAACTGGCAACAAAGTTCAACATTATCATAACCTTCTCTCTAATACTCCAGGCCGCGCCACTCGCGCCACTCCCGCCACTCCCTTCCTGGTTAATTAGCAGCAGAATTTTCCTCTAAATTATTTATTAAAAGAGCGACTTGCACAAGCATTCATAAGAGTATCCCATTTTAATTGCTATTTTCCACCGATACTTGTGGAATTTGCTGTGGCAACATTTTGTTTTTCGCTTCTGATTTCCATGATAATTGGAGGACCGCCCCGTCGGTGGCTCTGTGGCTCTGTCTGCTTGGGTTCATCAACAACAATTAAGTAAACACGAAACACGAAAGACCGCCCCACACTCCACTGTTGCAGCTACACCGCTTCGCCCCTTGCTGGCAATCGCAATGGGGCGTTAAGTATACGCCGCGTTGGCCGCAAGTGGCGGCGGTTTGGCTGAAAGCGTGAAATCTTGCAGCTCAGCCAGAGCTCCTCTCCAACCACAATGGACCATTAACTGGTTGACAACAACCATCAAGTCGGGTCGCTCTTCCCTTCCACTCGGCTAGAGAGTGGGTGGGCGGCAGGGCTGCTCCACCTGGCGCGCAGAGTTGGCTAACGTCAAGCCAAACGACACTTCCGTTCAGTTACGGCCTGAACTGTGGGTACGGCGACTCCCCTTAGTCTCGCGTCCAGCATTTACAGTTAACCACATTTCCGGATTTGCATCCCAGCAACTTCCGTGACAGTCGCCCAGTGGCAGTGTCGCAGCAAATGCCAAAAGGGAGTCCAAAAGAAGACTCGGCAGCGATGTGCAAGGATTTTCTGGCCTTTTGTGCTTAAATTATTCAAGCAGTGCTGCTGCAGATTGCTCATACGACCCATGGACTCGGAGTGGGCAGAAGTCAGCTCTAATGAATAAATCAACGAGAACAAAGCAAAGAAAAAACATCTCCACGTCCGGCAGGACACTAATGAAGTACTCCTACCCCGAGTGCACGTGCCTCGACATGCCCGGCTATTTCTTTTGGACAAATCAATTAGGTACGAGATGTGGCAGTGTGAAGGGGAGGGGTGGAGGGGCGAAGGGGCTGTGGCAGCTGCCTTCTAATTATGCGCCAATGTTGGCATTGCAGTTGCCATGACAATCAAAACTTATTTAATGGCCACCGAACGGATCCCTACACACACATGCAGGACACGCAGGACAGTGGCAAGGGAGGCGGCCCTGCTGCCAAGTGGCATGCCACAAACTTTGCCAGTTACCAGCCCGGCCCTCCCTGTGTACACACATAAACATATAAACAGTTTACAGTTGAAAAGTTAAAAGCATGCCAACACCTGGGAACACACACAAAAGGAGATTTTCCTGCAGGGCAAAGCGGGAAATTTGTGGCATTCACCTGATTTGCCTCTCCACCACACACACACACACACGCGCAGAAATACACAACGACATACGCTTTGGTGGCACACTCAACGACAGGCAAAATTTTGACAGTTAACAAATTTCTGTGCAAAAGTTTGCCACATGTTTGCCATTGACAGAGAATTATGCCCAGGCAAGCAGACTCTCTCTCGCTCTCCCTCCATCTCTTCTGTCTCTGCTGGTGAAGCACAAAATTGGCGACAAAATTAAGTGAGGCATTCGTGCGTGGCCGACAAAGGTGAGAACCTGCAAACAGTTCCCCCCGTTCGCCACCTTGCGGCCAACAACTTTCAACTGACTGCAGCTTTTCCTCGCTATTTTTTTATTTTTTTGTTGTGTTTGTCCCGTTCTGTTTCCCATTTTCCTGCTGCTGCTGCGTAAATTAATTAGAAGCATATTTCCGGCTGCATTCACTGTTCATAAAACCCAAAGCAACAGCTTGAACAACTCAATTAGAAAAAAAACTGAGACACAGACATTAAATGCAAATTCAGATTTGGTTTTGTTTATTCTGTGGCTAAAGTTATTTAATTGGCAGCAGCTTTGGGCACAAAATGGAAGTATAATAGTTTATTTTTCATGCTAAAACAATTCAAAATCCCACTGCTAATGCTCAACATCCTTTCGGCAAAGATCTTAAAGTCAATCCTTGGCTAATACTTGGAGCAACAGCTGCAGCGGACGTGGTCGCCAGCCAATAGTTATTGAACAGTGAGCGAGAGAGACACACAGACAGGGGAGGGAGATGCCAAGGGTCGCATGTTTTGGGGTTGCCTTGTGGTTCCGGCGGCGGCTGTGGTTGTGGCACCGCATTGGGCTCTACTTGTCACCCCGCCCCTTTCTGGTTGTCGTCGCCTGTCAGTGTCGCATATTGTCCAGCCGCAGCCTCCACCAAGGAGCGCTTGTTGACCGGCCGGCCCCCTAAGATGCTGCTAAAGAACGGTCGGTCCTTAAAGCAGGCAGGAGGCATTGGGGTCTGGGCATCTCAAATCAAACTCCACACTGCGGCACACATGCAAACCGTGCTGCTGCAAACCTTTTTCCTCTTTGGCTGCAGGGGTGCAGGGGTGCAGGGGTGCGAGGAGCAGGGTGGCAAAGTAGAGGAAATTAAGTGCTGACCATTTTTCGACATGGCATCCTCTGGTTTCCTACCGCCGCCTCCTCCTCTTTTCGTTCTGCATTCATTTTGCTTTGCACTATTTTCGGATTAAGTCCTGCGCCTGTCATGTTGATTTGTATTTGTCCTCTGGGAGGAGCTGGGGTTGGGGCTCGGGCTGGGGCTGGAGCTGGGGTGTGTGTAGGTGCAGGACCAACGTCTGCGGTTTGCAGCTGTGTTGGCATTTGGCGTTGGTGTCGGGGACACAAAGTTGAATGATGGCCATTGACTTCCCGCAAACGTTTCTCCCACTCTCTTTCCAGCTCTATTCTCATGTTTCTTCCTCCTTGCTCATCATTTGTTCACTTCCTCTATGCCTCTGCCTTTCTGTCTCTCTGTGCGTGCCAGATACAAATATTGTTAATCCCATTGATTTGTGTTAATGATTGCCATTCACACTGTTGACAAAACTGTTTTTCGGTGCACCCTCTGCCCCTGCCTCTGCCTCTGCCTATACGTTGATATTTCCATTCGTATTCCGTTTCGTCTGCGGTTGGCTGGTCTTTGGTCAAGTTTTATGAACGCTCACCGCAGCCTGCCAGCCAGCTGAGGTGCCAGCTAAATTCGGTTTTAGGTTTGTTTAAATTTCCCGATACCCAGTGGTGCCACAGCCCCCCCTGCAGGCCATTCCAAGTACACTGTGAGACTCCATGGAGCCGCTGCAACTTGGCAACTCTCAAGTGGACCAAGTCCAGGACGTGCCGGGCGGGGGACGGTAGCGGCTGGTTGTGTTTGCCAGGGTCCTTGGATTGTATTGATATTTCACGAGAAATCAACACAACATACAAATAGTCAAGCACAGACTTCCTCTATACAGTTCTACCTCTATCCCCCTCTCTGCCTCTCTCTCTCTCTCTCACTCTCTGGCTCTACTCCACCTTTGAGAGATTTCTAAGTTTGTCACCATTTGCAGCGGAAATGAAAAATCAAATCGAAGAAAGGCACAGGAAATGTAGCTCTTCACTTTTCACTTCAGCTCTCGCCCAGTCCCCCCTCCTCCCTCTCTCTCTCTGCCACTCTCTTTCACTGTATGTGTGTGTGTGTTTTTGCTGTTTAAATTTAGCCAATGTCTATAGAACTGACTGGAGAGGCTCTCCACTGTTTCCCCACTACAAAACTGGATATCTGTCCTTGTCCCAGCTCTGGTGTCTCCCGTATGGCATGGCTGTGGCTATGTGTGTGCGTGTGTGTGTGTGTGTGTGCATACATCTCGATGGTTACCCACTTCTAGTCGAAGTTAGTCCCTGTCATAGACATGAAATTGTATTTTTATTGTTTTCCGCCACGTTGTTTCTGATACTCTTGCCTCAACCGATGGGCCAAGACTGAAGATGAAGAATGAATAAATGAATGAATGAACGGACACATCAAGGCATTCGATAGCCCTTTGCTGCACTTGGCAGCTCCATTTCAATTGAATGAAACGAAAGAGCAGAAAAAAGGGACATTGTTAAGCAAAATGATTATTTATGGGCGAGGCGAGGCGAGTCGAGTCGAGTCTGTGGTTGAAGGTTTTTAATTTCACAATTGCACTCTGACTTTAGCTCCCACCTGCATTTATCTTTCACCCTGTCTCTGCACTCCCTCAGTTGCTCCTGCAGGTCAGAGGGCACATCCTTTTTGCATTGATGGCAGGATGGCAGTCAATGGGCTGGCTTCATGGTATTTTATAGTAATCTGTAGCCAAAGAGCATCACCGCTTCGATGGCTCTAGAGTCAAAGCCATCATCTGCTTGTTTTCTCTGGGCATTTGTCTGCGCTTGAGACATTTTTATCGTCTTGGCCATAAGCCTAAACAAATACAAACAATTTTGTCCCAACAATGGAAAAAGCAAAGGAACAAAAGGGAACCAACAAAAATTGAGTACGTGGCGGAAACTGTAAAGGCAACAAAGTAACAAAATTCCGAAAAAAGCAAGACAAAAAATATATACACTGAAAATCAACAAACAAACAAACAGAGAAGCAGAAATCGGAGGTAGACAAGAGGAGGAATCACTAGAAATAGGAAAATCAATTGATTTCGGATCAGACAGGCACACAACAGTGGCAAGAGTACTTGCCACACACAATCCTTGCTGAAAAGACACAAACTTGCAACAGTTTGCCTAATTTATTGAAATCATTTACCGCAAATCAAACAATTCCCGTACAAGCTTTTTGCAACTAATTAAATGATGAATGAATGCCTCCTCGGGGGAGTTGTAATACTTGCCACAGTGCCTCGTTCGTGTCGTGTCATGTTGTGTCTTGTTCGTGTCGTGTTCGTGCAACTGCAACTAAGACGGCAACTGCACATGCTGAGGCAATTCCCAGGAAGTTTGATTGAACAATGAAATGATTTAATTAATAAATAAATACTCCATGCCACCCCCACACACACACACACACACACACACACACACACACACACACACACAATGGCTCACGGCTGTGCAGGGGCAGTTCAGTTGCAGCTCAAGTGTGGCAAAACAATTAATTATTGAGCTCAGTATGGCTGTGGCGCAACGGTGCGTATGCGTGACAACGTGTTGCTACACATTCGAAGCATCCCCTGCAGCACTCGCCCTTTGCCCACACACCAAACCAATCGACAGTCTATTGTCGTTCACAGTTTACTGCTCACAGCTTTGCAGCTTGCAACTTGCTGTGTTTGCTGTATTTGCTGTCTGCTGTTTGATTTCAACTGCAAAATGGACCACAAATCAAACGGACAAAGCTACAAAGTCAATCAGAGATACACACAGAGAGAGAGAGAGCGAGAGAGAGAATGAGATTTGGCACAGCAAATAGAATCTGGGATGCTGGCTGGCACTTTCAGTTAACTCATACCCGGGGATTCATTTACACTGTAAGCTACCCCCCGGAAGTTCCCCCGGAAGTTCCCCCGGAAATTCCTTTACTATATACATATATTGATTTATCCACCTGGCGAATCCAATTACCATATCGCCTGACACAGAGGTTAGTTAATTATCGGCCAAAGAATTCGGGCATCCAATTGACATTGGAATCTACTCCGTATTTGCCATTTGCCATTGTCCGTAGTGCAAAATTTCGAATTTATTGCGAATAAAGTGGCTCTCCCTTCGCTAAGACTGTGCAGGGATTGAGGCTAATGGGGGGGATGGTGTAGTGGGATTATAAGGCAAGGCAACTGCTGCTGCTGCTGCTGCTGCTGCTGCTGCTGCTGCTGCTGCTGCTGCAGCTGTGGAGGGGGTCTCTAAGTGAACCGCAAACTAGTTGGCTGAGTACTTCTCGATGCGCGGCAACCGCAACAGCATACAGAAAGTTTCACAATCGAAAATGATAGCCTGAAGCTGGCACAAGAGAGGAGAAAATTCTATGAGTTTCTGCCGGTCCCGCCATGCCTCGCATTTGATGGCATTTGCCGTTTTGCCATTTTGGTGAATTGTTTCATTTTATTGAGCCCCCCGTCTAAGCCATCAAAACCGCATAAAACCGAACAGCCAGCCAGCCAGGCATTCCCACTGCCTCTCCCCATCTCCCAGGTCCCTTTCCAATAAGTGTGTGCTCCTTGAGGCGCTTCGAGTACTTCATGAAAATGCAATTAGTGCGCGATTTGAATATGATGGATAGATGCTTCTCAGTGAATTTCCACTGCATTTGCATATAGAAAATATAAGCAGCTTTGCCTCGCTACAAAAGAATTCAATTATAATTATATTACTGCGAGAAAGTTTCTGTTCATCAAGTAATGCGATCAAGATATCTGCTTATGGCAAATTCCAAATAATTTTGAGAGCAGTGGGGGATGAGCAGCAGCTGTGTTGGGTTGGGGTTGGGGTTGGGGCAGGGTTGCTCTGGGGTCTATGGTGGGTCGATTAGTCAGATGCATTCGAATAGTCAACGAATCACACTTAAATGGCTCAGTCATGCGTGAAATGTGTTCATTTACCCCCCAGCCAAGTGCTGCACTCACACATACGGTGAAGGCTAACATAGACATGGACATGGAATGCATGACGTGAAAAGGTGAATGAAATTAAATTGAAATATAAATACAAAACGCATCAGGCGAGGCGCATAAGCAGGTCAATCAAGCGCGAAATTTGTGCAAAGCGACTGCATAACAGCAGAGAGAGAGAGAAACAAAGAGAGGGTGAAGCAGGGCGAGTCAACTAGAGGAATGTGTAGACATCATTTAGGCTCTCTCTCGCTCCATAAAATGCATGCACAAAAGGGCAACCCAAGTGCCATGCAGCAGTGCCATGCAAAGTAAAAGAAAGAGCAAGGAGGGGCTGACAGCGTGACGGAGACAGACGCAGACACACAGCGAAGTTAGAGAGATTGGCGGCGAATGTTCGAACCGCTAAGGCAGCTGCCAATACACTGCATTTTATTGACTTACTGTCGTGCCATGCAAATTCGAATGCTGGCAAAATACGAGCCAACAAAATTGGCAGAAAAACAAACAATGCAACAAATAGAACTACACACAAACGGAATAGCCAATAAAAGTAATGCCAGACATAAAAACAGAGCCAGCGACAACATACAAAATGCATTTACCATGACATCAAACTCAGAAAGAGCCCAAGAGGGATTTGGTTCACATTTACACACACATATTAAGAGTAGAATATTACAAATATAATTTACATGCAGGGCAACACTCAAGTTCTGTATTATAAGCAGTTCTTGGTACCAGCAAGTACTCTCCAAGGGCTTGCATGTGGCTGTACAATAACAATCGAGATTTGATTAATTGCCAGCCCAATGAAACCGGTTTAAGTGCGACTCACACTAGATGATCTATCCAACATGTTCGACCATATGACCTCACCCATTGTTCGAGTCAGTGATCGCGGAACAGCGATCCAAGTCAGTTCCAGTGTAGATCGCAGCATGCCTGGCGAAATAGGTAACAAATTAAATGGGGAAACAGATTCTCTAGACTTTATTAACTTTGTGTATTATTTCCCCCCAAAAAGTATTCCTGCTCTGCCTGATCCCAATGGCCGCGGCGGGCACAACGGCGCCATCGCTGAGTGCCAGTCCGATTGTGTTTGCCCGAAACCTGTTCCGTGCCCTAAACGAGGAGTCGCCCAAGGTCAACATGGTCATCTCACCGGCGGCAGCGCGCAGTGCCTTGACGCTGGTCTTCATGGGGGCCGGAGGGAAGAGCGCGGATGAGCTGCGCTCCGTGCTGATGCTGGGAGCGGCCGGGAAGAACGAGATTGCCAAGCAGCACGCAGAATTCTGGAGCAAGGAGTGCAACTGCTCGGAGAAGGGCGCCGCCCTGCGCCTGGTCACGCGGCTGTATGTGAATGATGGTGTACCGCTGCGTCCGGACTTTAATCTCAAGGCGGTGGAGTTCTTCAATGCCCAGGCGGATGCCCTGAACTACTCGGACCCAGATGCGTCCATGCGGCAGGTAAACAAGTGGCTGGAGCTGCAAACCTTTCACACCGTGCGCAATCTCCTCACCCCGGCCACCTTCAACCCAGAGTTGAGCGTGATCCTCGTGAACTCCATTTACTTTCGGGCCAAGTGGGCTAAACGCTTCTCCATGGATCGCACTGCCCCCGAGGACTTCTGGATCAGCGACACACAGCGCATGGAGCTGGCGATGATGCGACAGATTGGCCAGTTCCGCTATGCGCAGTCCAAGAAGCTTCAGTCCGACATTCTCCACCTGCCATTCGAGGACTCTGACATCAGCATGATGCTGATCGTGCCCAACGAAGTGGATGGACTGCCGGAGCTGGAGGAGAGACTGGCACAGCTCGACATGAACGAGGTGGCCAGCAAGGGGCTGCAGCACGAGGTGGAAGTGACCATGCCCCTGTTCAAAATTGAGTGCGACATCGATCTGAAGGTGCCCATGCAGAAGGTAAGACACACCGCAGTGAGTGGCAGTTCAAGCTCTTGACCCCCTTTAACTTACAGTTGGGCCTAGAGCGGATATTTAAGCCTGGCCAGGCGGATCTGAGTGGTCTGTTTGCCAAGAAGTCGCCCCAACTGATCTCCGAGGCCAGGCACAAGCTCTATCTGCAAGTGACCGAGTCTGGCTGTGAGACGGATCCCGATACGCGTAAGTCTTGGAGCATTTCCTGCTACTCTTTCTAATGCCCAATCCCCAACTGCAGCTGCTCGAGCTGCTGCCTTTATGCAGAATCCCGAACGCAAGATCTTCAAGGCCGATCGTCCCTTCGTCTTTGCCATTCGCAACAACAGAACCGTCTACTTCGTGGGCCATTTTCTAAAGCCCTAAGTGATGGGCATCCGCAGGCACTTGCAGGCAACTGGCAATGTCCCAATCAACATCAAATTATTGCCAAACAAATGTAAAGAGTGCACACAAAATACAACACCCAGCAGCAGGCACAAATAGGAACCCAGGTTGTGGCAGGGAGTGGGAGCGTGGGGAGGGGGAAGAGCGAAACAAATAGCAAAATGGCTGCTCGGACAGATCACTGCGAAATTTTGCTGATATGAAAAGAGCGGAGTGGGCGCGCCGAAGGGGAAGGCAACAAAGAAAACGGCAGCTGGCAAACTAAATGAAAAGTATCTAGTCCCAACGATTTGGTGGGGCATGCCGCACATAAGATACCCTCTACTTATATATTTCATCCACCAAAACTCTTTCAAATAATGAAACAAGCTACAATCAAATTTTAGTTTCTTTTCCACAATTTTCCCTCTTTCTGGATACCATTTCGGCTACATTAAGTTCTCTATAAATATGTCCTCTACCCCCTCCACTCCTTTACCAATCACATTCCTTTACACAAGCGTAGCATTCCCTGGCACATTTCGATGCTGCAGAGTATACAAAAATACAACTACAAACGGGGAAGGGCAGGGCAGGGAGGCTTGTTGGTGGTTGGGGCCACCATCAGCATTCTTTTTGCCCAGCCAGGCCAGGCCAGGCCAGGCCAGCCAACTTGTTAGCCAATTTTAAATACAACTGCTGCCACTGACAGTAATCAAGATTGCACGGCAATGGCTTGGCGTGGCACAGCGCGCGCGTCTACAACAATGCCAAATGGCCAGGCCATTCCACGGCCAGAAAGGGCCGGCCAACAATTGAAAAATAAGTAATTTCACAACTGTAGTGAACTTCGTGGCTGCAACAGCGGCAGCAGGACCAAAGGGTCCATGGAACAGCAGCTGAGACAAGCAGCAAAACAAGCAGCGAATCGGAATCAGAAACGGAATCGAAGCTGCTTGCCATTGGAGTTGGAGTCGCGCGTCCGGTTGCAAAACTTTTC
Source organism: Drosophila subobscura (assembly GCF_008121235.1). NCBI lineage: Eukaryota > Metazoa > Arthropoda > Insecta > Diptera > Drosophilidae > Drosophila > Drosophila subobscura. Next base: position 12,335,341 of record NC_048531.1, on the reverse strand, counting down.
CGTCCAATTCATCGATGATTGTCCTCCTGGAGCCGCCGCCGCCGCCGCCGCCGATGGTTGATGCCTCTACTCTGCGCTGCCCTAGATGTAGCCGCCGTCTGCTATTGATGGCCATTCCCTTTGCCATTTACCGAGTTTTGTGTGGCAAATGTTTATCTTTCGGTTTGTTATGGCCAACCAGGGGACCTGGGCTCGCTGCTCTCTTCCGTCATCAGAACGGAACTGGAGATGCACAAATTTTGGGAAAGTGTGGGAGGGCCCTCGTCCCGTCTCTACTGTGTCACATTCTAATGTAAAATGTCACAATAATCAAATTACTGGAAATGGGCAGCGGGGTGGGTAGGGGCGGTTATCAAAATGAATTTGATTGCAACTTTGTCAAATGAATAATTACGAATTTATGTGGAATTTGATATTGGAAATAACTTGACGGGATAAAACCGGCAAATAATCCCATCAAATTAATTGCGTTGCCTGGCCATAGCTCGGATCCAGTTCGTATCGCAACGGCAGTGTCCTCGATAAGTCATGGAAAAAGTTTGGCCTCCTTTTTATTCGGCATTTATGAATTCGATTGTGAATATTATGCATGAGCCGGACTACTGCTGGCCTGCCCGGACTTTGTCCATAATTGCATTTGCAATTGCTACATAATAAATCAAGTGGCAGGGTGGGAGCAGTGGCAGAGGCAGTGGCAGGGGCAGGAGCCCGACTGATGGCCCTAAAATGTAATTTAAAACCAATCAAACGCATCCACATGCAACAACGAGCCGCAAATGCCGGCGGTCACAAAATGCATTAAGCATCTTCATTGGCCATGAGTTTTGGGACTCGTGTTTTATGGTGCAGCAGCAGCAGCAGCAGCAGCTTATCGGCAAACACACGCACCCCACGCAAACAATTGTTCATAAATTTCGTTAGGCAAACAACAATATGACTGTAATAACAATAAGCCCAAAACAAGGGCATCTCCATAGGGACTGGACCACAGGATTCTACGGAGCTCTGAATCAATCCTATTATAACACTTGACTGTTTCCATGTGGCTAGATGTAAAAGCCAAGACTGGTGCTCTAAATCCAATTTGCAATATCCTAATTATCCGCATATTTGCACTTCTTCAGATAATTAGCTTTTGGACTATGAAAATTAATTACATAAATATATGTAAATACATTTGTAAATACATACATTCCCATACATTACGAAGTGAATGTTTGGCTTATGAGAATTTTATGTATTTAAAGCAGAATTCTGAAGAGAATTCCAACCCATAGATCCCCGAAGATCACGTTTATGACTCGCACTGAAAGTTGGTAATCCAAATAGGATTCTGTGCGGGGGCTGGGGGCAGAGACATCACCTACATATGATTGTGGCAAAGTTAATCAACTAACCGGCAAGTTAAGCCTGCCCCATGCCAATGCCCCTTGCCCCGCTCTAAAGATAGTCCGTGTATATGCCAGTGTTATCCTGGGAGGCATCTAACTTATTTATGGTATCCTTGACTTTGACTTACGTGCCTGCCATTCGAATGGGAGTCTTGCTCCTTCCGTATTACATGCAAACGAGTGCCTGGTGTCCTGTCTCTGATCATGTGTGTGTGTGTGCATGTGTTGGTGCTGCCATTTGACTGTATCCTTGGCAGGATGCCTATTACTTTGGCCTGTGCCACATGCTGCAGGAAATTACATTTCAATTTTAAAACGTCTCTCATTGCCAGCTTCCGTTGCCGTGCGTCACTCGCGCACTCAGCGCACAGAGGTGTGGCAAGCAGCAAGCGGCAAGCGGCGAGATGCAAAACGTGGCAGGTGTGGCAGCTGAGTGAGCGGCAGGCAACACATAAAATGGCCTGCCATGAGCGGCACTTATCGCTCGACTGCAGCTTAAGCGCCGGTTAATCCATCACAAAAGTGCAGCAACCCTTCATGCCACTATCTCTCTACCCCTCCACCCCCGCCCGCCCACACTTTCACCAGCATTCCTGCATCACTCCACCCATCCATCCAGCATCCAGCATGGGCTTTGAGGCGTGGAAAGTGCTGCCGTTGCTGATAATAAGCCGTCATCCAGGCCAAACTTTTGATGACCCAAAGCTGCAGAGCTACAGCGTCCAACACGGAAACGGCAAACAGGAACGGCTAAAGGCTTTTCACTGTGGTTACGCATACGCCGCATCGGACCCTGGAACTCGCCACCGCCCCACCGGTCGGTCCATGATGGTGCAGTGGGGCACCAACTGATGCCAACACCCTCCATTTCACTTGCAGCAAATTGCAAGTCAACGCCAAGTGTCTTAAGTATGCAAAAATAAATCTGTGAAGGAATAACAAGGGGGACGAAGACTGCCTCGGAGTATGCCGTCTAGGGTCCGTAGTCTGTAGTCCAAGTCGGAGTCGGAGTCTGATTCATGGCCGGACAGGTGATTTAAAAGCCATTTGTCAGCTGGAGCAACTGAACTGACTTTCACTGCTGCTGCCTCGAAGCGGGCGAGAGGTTTGGGTGATTGGCTGGGGTCAGTGAAATTATTCAAATTATCCCTGGGAAGATTTTACTGTCAGGTTGCTGAAGGCATGGCACTCTCTGGCAGACGCTGCAACTGAAGCAATGGCAATCATCATGGTAGCATCGCCCCTCTGCCCCCGCAGCAGCAGGCGGCAATCAAAGGGCCTTAGTGGCATTCTTTTATCGCCCATTCGCATCCGCGTCGCATATCCGCGTCGTCCGCCGTCCCACAACTTTGCTCCATCTTTGCCACCCGTCTGGAAGGAGTTGACAGCCAGCAGCCAGTTCTTATATTTTCTGTAGCAGCTCCTGGATGTGCCATCTATTATAAGTGCTTACCACTCGAAGGCGAGCATTGACATTTGGCTAATGGCAAAAGTGTCACCAAAATGCAGACAGAAACACAGACAGAGGGCGCTGGCAGCCAATAGGCAGGCAAACAGCTGTCAGGGAATGAAGGAGCTGGGGCTGGGAGAGTCTGTACCCCAAAACAAAGGGGCGTGGTCCAGCTTAGCGGGAGATTTCACTCATCCAGTGATTATATGATGAATGTTCACCAGCGAAGGAAAGCAAATCGGAGATGGTATTCCAATGTCCTCAAAGACTTTCCTGCATAACCTTGAACGAACCCTTTTTGGAGAATTTTCTTGTATGCAAAACAAACCATCAATCATTTAATCCAATTAATAATATTTAACCACACGCCACTCGATTATATATTAAAATGTATACTTTAAAATGGAATGCGATTTAGGGTTCAACTATTTATCAAACCTTATCGGTGAATGGAGAATGGATGGGTATAATTTTGTCTAGATAGTCCCGAATATCTCACACGTGTATTAAATAATTCATTAAGCAGCGGGGAATCCTCGAGTGTGTGAGTGGCGCCAATCAGAAGCAATCATAAATCAAATCATTTGATTCATTGATTAAATAACAGACTTGAGCCTGCGTCGGTGTGTGTGTGTGGCATGTGTCCTAATGCGCGTATTTAATCAACCCCCCAACCAAAAGCAAAACCAACCCCAGCCCGAAACTCCACACAAATCCCTTTCCATAGCCTCGGATTATGCCTGCCTGTCCGCCTTTACGCCTGTTCCCATATTGATTAATAACAAAGCCCAGCGTGAGACATGAAACAAAATTTCTAGCCTGAATTTGCTATTTGTGCTGCACGTCCCCCCCGCCGCAACCGCTTTGATAATTGGCCATCGCACACACTTAAAGCCGTAGCAAAAATATAGCAACAATTAAAATAGCTTTGGCCCATTGTCTGGTAACACACACGCACACACAAAAGCAATTAACTGTCAGATTTGATAACAATGAAGAATGCACAAGTGCACACACACACACACGCACACATGGACATGCACATTTGTGTGTATGTATGCGTGTACATATGTACATACACATGAGTGCAATTATACACAGCAAAAATTAGAGACAAACAACATTTTAATTTGCAAGAAATACATTTTATAATCAAAGTAAGATATATTTACATTGCACATAATGTCAAGGATCATCTCTACATACATATAAATATGTACTTACATATGTACAAAGATTTATAATAAATATATTTGTTTCAGTGTATAGGCCATAATTGAAAAGGACTCGATGGATGACTGACTGAGTGCCAGCCAGACTGGTAAATTACTAAAAAACATACAAAATATACAAAATACAGACAGAGCGGAGCAGAGTCAGCGAGTGACAGAGAGAGCAAGAGTAAAAACAGCTAGTGAGAGAGAGAGAAAGAGAGAGGAGAGTGTGCCCTGTCCGTGTCTGGGGGTCCCAAATGTTATGACAAGTGCTGTCGCTTCTTGTTTGCTTTCCCAGCATGCTGGCAAATTCTCAAAACTGTTTTTCCATTGCAAGCGCACACACACACATACAAGTAGCGAGCAGGAGAGAGGCAGTAAGAGTGAGATGGGTGGAGCAGCTGGTGCTGAAGTAAAGACTGCACTTTTCTGCACTTTGCCACATTCGGTTGCATACTTTGAGACGAAGACAATAACTCATTAACATAACATTTCATCCTCGCTGCGAATGCCGGCAACATATGCGCCAACATTTGCTCGTGTGTCAATCAGCGAGTCAAGCAACTTTCGCGACAACTAAACACAAAACATTTTGACATTTGCCAAATGTCAGCGGGATGGCGACTCCAATGATGAATGGGCCAGAACTCCTGCGTCGGTTCATTCGCTTCTGCCGCCACTCCATCTCTAAGAAGCGGAGGAACACAACAACACACGCAAAAACACTCAAACAACATAAAAATGTCCGCAAATTGTATTTTATGGTAGAATACTCTAATGGTATAATTATGTGGGTAATATGGCTGTACTAGAAAGTGATATAGAGTGGATATATTCTCACTTTAAATTCCAAAGTCAATTAATGAGCAGGCATTCCTTAACAGAGAGAGAATTTAGAGAGTGGAATAGAGAGTACGAGAGCGGAAAAGCAGCACCTTTCAAAAACATACTTTCAGGGAAACAATGAACATCCTTAAGCCTCTCTTTCCGGTTCCTTTTCCCGCTCACTCAATAGGTGACTGCGCTGCCTGTTCCAATCGCAGTCGCTGCCATTAAGTGTCGAAAGATTCAGCAAATAACGTTTCAGTACCAAAGAGTTCAACAAAAATATACATACAATAGTGCAATGGAGAATCATAACTTGGCTAAAATTGTGGATTCATATGAGAAAGATTTCCATGCAATAAATAAAATTTAAATAAATAATTTCATCTGGAAGTGGTTGAGCAGAGGAGAGTAAAAAGTCCCAAAAGTATAGAGTTTATGGCAAAAACAATTAATGTAAACTCAAATAAATAGTATAATAATAATCTACAAAAGAGTCGGTGTAAACTCACCTTCAATTTTACTTGACTTTCTGCTAAACTTTTCTCTATTTACATAGATCGTCGTTTTTATCGTTCGAAATCAAAGAGAAGCAGGCACAAATGTCATATTCATATACATACATATGTACATATCCTTTCTTTATAAAGTTTTTGCGGTACATGTCATACATTTATTGTTTTTTCACTTCACTCGCTTTTAGTAACACTCACTTTTGCCGAACCCGCCTGGCACCCCTTGCCGTCATTAAGACCATCCTGCACAAACACTTTCACTTAACACTGAGTGAGATTATTTATTTTCGTTTTTCCTTTTGTCTTTAGTCTCTCACTCTAACACTGCACTCACTTTAGCCGCAACCGCCTGGCTCCCCTTGCCGTCATAATGACCATCGACACTAACACTTTCACTTAACACTGAGTGAGATTTTATTTTCCGCTCTTTCTTTAGTCTTGCGGTGCCTTTTATTGTCTTTACTGCCTTTTATTGTCTTTACTTGGCTCTCACTCTAACACTTCACTCACTTTAGCCGCAACCGCCTGGCTCTCCTTGCCGTCATAATGACCATCGACACTAACACTAACACACACTGAGTGAGATTGTATTTTCCGCTCTTTCTTTAGTCTTGCGGTGCCTTTTATTGTCTTTACTTGGCTCTCACTCTAACACTTCACTCACTTTAGCCGTAACCGCCTGGCTCCCCTTGCCATCATAATGACCATCGACACTAACACTTTCACTTAACACTGAGTGAGATTTTATTTTCCGCTCTTTCTTTAGTCTTGCGGTGCCTTTTATTGTCTTTACTTGGCTCTCACTCTAACACTTCACTCACTTTTCACTCACTTTAGCCGCAACCGCCTGGCTCCCCTTGCCGTCATAATGACCATCGACACTGACACTTGCACTTAACACTGAGTGAGATTATTCTTTTTTGCGGGGCATTTTAATGTCTTTACTTGCATCTCACTCTGACACTTCACTCACTTTTCACTCACTGCTGCTGAGCCCAATTGGCAGCCCTTGTCGGCTACTGAACATCATCCACCACTCTCACAGAAAAAAAACTCAAAAACAAAAAACACTCAAGTGTAGGGGCACATCACGCCATGCATGGTCCCGTTACTTTACCTCGCCTTCTTTTGACTGGAATTCTCACAAGAAGAAAAGAGAGAGAGAGAGGCCAGCGCTTAAAACTGCGACGCAATTGCCATTTTTCAAGCATATTTTCGCAAAGAAAAAACATTGGAATTATTGTTTTAACATTTGCTGTGATATTTTTAGCACTTTTGCCTAAGCCTTTGGCTCTCCCCCATATGAGGTAACACTTTTCGGGCCTTTTCCAGAAGCTTTCTCCACTTTTACTGATTTTTTCAACACATTTAACCACTTTTCCGGGTGGGTTTCCTTTTAAACAATTGCTACATATATCACACGGGTTTTTGTCACAATTTTCCGAACTTTTCCACTATTTTTTAACACTTTTTCCTCCACGATATGAAAAACATGCGTCTGCGCTGGTGGTTTAAATTAGACTCTCTTCCTATTTGATTTTATGAATTTGGTCACCGTTGGTCCTCTCTTCCTATAGATTTTGTTGTTGTTGCAATAATCTGAAGCGGAGACGTAAAGAGAAGAGCGTGAGCCGCAATGTGTGTTTGTGTGTGGTATGACAAGTGTAAAGGTAGAGCTATGTAAGAGAGAACCAATACTTTTGGAGTTATTGTTTGTTGTTGCTGATGCTTTGAATATTTGCTGCTGCCTGCCTGCGCTAAGTAGTTGCCAAGTGCAGATGTAGATCCGAAGATGGGCATCGGAAAAATAGATTTATTTGAAGAGTTCTTTTCTTTGATCCTCTCTTATCAACCAGTGCAATGAACAGTACAGAGTGTGAGTGAGTAGCGCACACATTGAAGAAAGAGCGCAACCTTTTCGGAGAGGATCTAAGAGCGCCTTTGTTTTCGAAGTTGCGTGCTCTTATTGTCATTGCTTTCGCTTGCGACTTCTGTGTTTTTTAACTGTACCAAGCACACTACCAAAGACAATATATAATATTCTATTGTCTTTGACTCTACTATTGGGGAGAGTTAGGTAAAGAATATTAAAAAACTATTTTATGTAATATAGAGAAAAGATACGGATGATAATTTTAGTACGTTCCTTGTAAAGATGTTTTAGCTAAGCTTTTAAAGCCATTTAATTTTGTAGAGTATTCCCATATGTACCCTGAGTCACAATAAAAAGTCACTCATTTTTCGTCACGTCCCCTTAAAATTCGCTGCAAGGATGGAAGATGTACAGAGAACAACAAAAACAATGACCAAGAATAATTGCATGAAATAAAAAGCGGATTTGCATTTTAGATTCCCAACGTCCGTCCCTCTACCTTTTGCAATTCTGTTGATTTTTGTGTTGTCATTAGAGGTGTGGGTGCGGGGCGTGTGCGGAGATGGAACAAGCATGAAAATATTTCAGTTTCTCTGTCCGCTGACAGATGACCGGGGGGACTGGAAGAGAGAGCGAGACCGAGACAAAGGCAAAAACGGGAGGGCTGCTTGGTCGCGCTGATAAGAAATGCAGCAAGAAGCAGAAGCAGAGGCAGAGGCAGAGAAGTGGCCACTGAGTGAATGGCAAGCTCGGAATGGCTGCCAGCTTGTCACACACAAAACTAATACTGAGGACCATTTTTTATGACAGGCCCAGTCCCAGTCTCCGTCCCAGCAAACTACTTGCAGGGGGCCTACAGTTATTTGTATACCCTAGGAAAGAGTGTATCAAATATACATGAAACATGTAAACATTGAACCAACTTAGCTACTACCATGGAAACGATTTGTGGTAGCATAATACATCAAATTCGAATTGCAAGTGTGGCTTAAAATTGTATCACATCCCAGCAATCATCTGTAACTACAGGGTATCCATGACAGCAGTCCCAAAATCTAGGTTTCTCTTTCGTGTCAGCCCACGGGCCTGCCAGAGTTTTCGGTGTTTAGTTACATGTTTGTCTTTTCAGGTGATGAGGAGGGGGAATTGGGTGGGAGTATTTGAGCTGATGAAGTGCCGGCTAGCTTTAAAGTGGGTAATATATTTTTATGATTCATCCCCCTTGTTTCGCCATCCACCCATTTGATGAGATTTCTTCTGGATTGTTATCGCCCAGTACTTCCACTTCCACTTCTACTTTTGCTTTATTTTTTATTCCCGCTCATTTCACATAATGCGAGAAGTTTGATGTGTTGTGATTTGCTTTTGATTGTTGGCATATTTCTGGGCAGAGAGACGCCAGAAGGAAGAAGCACGCACAAGACAGATATAAAATAACAAAGAGAAGCGCAGCGGAGAGGAATGAAGAGTGGGAAGGCAATTAGTGGGCGAACGGAAAATGCCAAAAGTAAGTGTGAATATATTTTAGCTAACATTTTGTAGAGCGAAACCGCAGTGCAAATAAATGCGGAAATTTCTGCTGCTGCTCTGTGGAGTGTGTGCGGACATTGTTGTAACATGCAAATTTTTTGTCGGTGAGAAAGTGGACAAAAAACCGTAGCTAGAGCAGAGAGGAAAAAGGCAGCAGAGTAGCCAACTATTTGCGCAAACAGAACAAGCGAACGAATGAACGAAACGAAACGAAACGAACGAAACGAACAGCTTGTCTAATTGTAATCCGAGTTGTAAGTCGTTTAAAACAGACAACGAACGAAAAGGAGCGGAGGGAGGCGGGGCGGAAGTTTGGTTGGGCTTGGATTGGGTTGCGAGGAGAAAAGCTGGAGGATCTGGACGAGCGTCGAGTACTCGAATTAATTACCCTCGGAAGTTGCTTGGTTAACAACGCGCAGCGAAATGGAACGGCACACGGAAATGCCCAGAGCGACCGGAGAGGAGAGAAGCAGAGAGAGAAGAGACAGGAACGATTCTGCAATGCCGAAGCTATCTCTCTCTCTCTCTCTCTCGCCCTGTCTCTCTGTATATCTGAGTGGACTTTGCGTTTGGGAATGTCATCATCAACGCCCCAAGTTCGTGTGCACAGTGTAGGTTTTGAGCCCTGGACCTGGGACCTGGACCTGGGGCTCTGGCCATGGACTTGTGGCCGCAATGCAATGAAATTGCAACCACACTATATATCTCTCCCCCCTCCGACTCCGTCTCTATCTGTGCCACGCTGGGACGTGCAAATGAATGCAGCGGAAATGAAATGAATTCGTTAGAGCCGCAAAAACGCAGCCAACGAGCTGCAATGAGAGCTGTGAACATTTCACAAACGGTTCGCAATTAATGAGTGCGAACGGCGGCCATCGAGCCGACCAAAAGCGTAATGGGAAAAATCTATGGTAAACTTTTCGCAGATTGAAGGATGAAGGCGTGTCTGAACTGACGCTGACAGCCATTCATAAATATCAAAGCCCGTTGGCCTCCAACGCCACCACAAAAGGGGAAAGTTGACACCAAGCATGCACATGGAACTTTTGCCATTCGATTGATGCGATCTGCCACTAATAATATATTTATTTCTTTCACTTGGAAATCATTCAATAGCTGACCTGGCGGTGCATGTATTTGTATGGGGCAGCAGCATACAAAATAAATGCAGCTTTGTCCCCCAACTTTCAAGTTCTGGCTCTTTGAGCAGAGCTTAGCATAATGAGCTCAAATTAAAATCTTGTTAAAAGTGCAAAAGGCGCAGACAGCAAAGAGAAATATCAAAAGGAGGAAGGAGGAAGAAGGAAGGAGCAAGGAAGAGAGAGAGAGTGTGGTAGGAGAAGCCAAGAACGAAAGAGACGACAAAAATAGAATATAGAAATTATTCACGACATTTGCACGGTTCACTCTGTTCCGCGCTCCGTTCCGTTTCGTTCCTTTCCGTTCCGTTCCGTCCTGTCTGCACTTGACTTACAGTTAATCCCGGGGAAGCTACTTAAAAGTCATTGCTACAGCAGCAGCAGCAGCGGCAGCAACAACAACGGACACACTAAAGGCACAAAGTGCAAGGAGAAGGATGAGCAGAGTGGCAGAGGGGTGAGGGAGCTAAGATGAAGATGCAGCTGGTAGAGGAAACTTAATTAGAAAATTATGCGCGCAAGTCGAAAGAGCAGCATTAGAGATGCGGATGAGGAAACGAGCTGCAAAGCCTTCCTCCTCGCTACCCCTACCCTTCCCCCCCGCTCTATACACTCTACTCTGCTGCTTATAATTTGCATATTAAATGTCACGAAGCGAAGTGATTTTCTAATGAATCAAAAACCATCAAATTCGGCTACATATCCACGTAAGGCTAAGGCCAAGTCTGCTCCATCGTGCAGTTTTAATGATGGCTTCACATTAATGGCTGTCAAAATTGTTGCTGCCTTACCCTGCACTTAGGCACATCCACATGGCTCCACATACACACAGGATGCGCTCCCTCCCCCTCCCCCTACGCTCCACTCTTGAAGTGCTCGAAAAGTTGCTGGCGGATCTACTTATGGAAGTTGTTTGGCTTAAGCTTTTCCCCTCGCTCCACCTTCGCCGTGCATTCCGCTTATTTCTGGTTCTCTTTTGCAACAGATTCCTGTACATATTTACATATCCTAGCGGCACAGTGCGCTTCAATGAAATTTACTTTAGTTTTTCCTTCAACTTCAAATTATCTTCTGCATCAAATTCTTTTATCTGCAAATATCCAAGGCTACGCCATGAGTTAATAATAGATGGCATGGACACATACTTTCACAATTCACTGTAAGATGGATTTATCCGGACAAACTTTCGCAAGAGTTTTGCTTTCAGAAGGGGAAACGATAATTTCACACACGACAACAACGAATCATAATTTTCTCACATTGATGTTGATTAAGTTGTGCTCAAAGTTTGCTTGCCATCAGGCGACCCTCGTCAGGGCGCCCCACTCCACGCACTCAAAGGAAGACACTTGGCTAGTCAAGTTTGCTGACATCCTCACGTGCCAAAAAAGGGGCAGAAAGTTGTGCTAAAGCGGAGGGGTTTGGGGGTGCTGCAAGTATCAGGGAATATCACAGGGCACAGTCGCTTCAATGACCAATAAGAGGAATAAGTGGAGACATTAAAATTCATATAATGGTCAATGCACTCAGGGACCGCACTCCCTCGCTCGATGGCGACATCAAGAGAGCGACATGTCCCGCCCAGACGAGCTCCAACTAAGTTTTAATTGAACTTTAGTGAGTTCCAAGCTCCAAGCTGCAGAGCTGGCAAACCAGAAAAGCCACCAAAGCAATGAACAGGAAAAGCCAGAAAGGAACAAGAGAAGTGCACAGAAAAAAATGTGAAATAAAAAGGTGAATCCAGCAGGTACGAGCGGCAATATTACTTTAATGGAATAATTAAGCATGTTTGCCGAGGAACCCCCATCGCGCCATAACAATGGGGAGCGAAGCTTGCCTCGGCCAAGTTTGTTTTCTTAGTCTTTGTGCGGCGGTGCAGCCATTGTTAGGGCCAAGAAAATGATGAAGATGAAGATGAAGAGGAAGAGGAAGCTGCAGCCCGCAGCTGATTCATTGTCTTGCTCTGCTGCTGCTGCTGCTCTGCTCTGCTCTGCTGTGCTCCTTTTTAGCCATTCAATATGCAAGCCGCAGCGCACAATGGCAAAAGCAAACGCAAACGCAATCGCAATCGCAGCCACAGTCAGGCCATAATCATATTGAATGACAAATAATTGAGGTTAGTTTAGCCATTGACCTGTGGGAGATGCAGAGAGGACCGAGCTAAGCAGAAGAACAAGCAGCCAAGCGAAACCAAAAGAATGAGGGGGGAGAGAACTACTCGCTGATGTCAAACACGTTTCAAGGCTCATGAGTAAAGGCAAGTGTTGATGGGGCTATCCCCCAGCTCACTCCCTGTCCCTGCCTGCCTGCCTGTCTGTCTGTCTGCCTTCGACTGGTCTGCAGCAATGGAGTGGGTTCTGTGGAAATGGCAGTGAAACCACCACAGACCACACGTGCTGATGCTGCCACTGCCACTGCCACTGCCAGTGGCACCCACAGCCACTTCTGCTGCTGATCCAATACAAAAGCGAACAATTTTCTAAAGAAAAACTTTTTGTAACGGAAAAAGCAAAAGTTTTGCCTTCGACACCGCAACGAGAATTGTGTTTAGCAGGCCATATACACCACACAAGGCGGGAGAGAGGGGAAAAAAAGAGAGAGATAGATAGAGACAGAGACAGAGTGAGAGTGCATTGCACTTCCTGCTCCACTCGTTGCCCCTGTCCCCGTGCCACACTGCTAATCCATAGACCAGAGTCACACTCGGCTAGTGATAGTTTTAGGCGTACGTGTGGAACGTTTCAATTTAGTTCCAGAGTCGCGTGCGCAGCAAAAATTGAATTTATTATCATTGGAATTGATTGTAAGGAGCAGCATCAGCATCAGCATCCTTCTGCTGCTGCTGCTGCTTCTGCTTCTGGGTCCTGCTTGCCACAAAGGAGCTCTAATAAGTGCGAGAATGAGTTGCCACTGCCACGGCCGCTGCGGTCACAAGATGTCAAATTTACAACTGACTTTGATTTACACAGCCACTGACGGGGTGCGAACTGTAATTGAAATTTTCTTTGATTTAGCAACGAGTTGGTTAAGGCATTTGGGAATATTTCGAGCTGCTACCTGTATATTAATGGAGCAAAAAGAGTCCCAGCGGTACAGTCTCGCTCCTTCAACCCCCCTTTGTGTTTCCTTTAACACAGAAAGTTTCGATCAAGCCACAGGCAGCGATCATTAAGATTGTTTACAAATCTTTACAAAATTGCACTTTTCAGTGAAATTTCTTAATCATTTGCTGCGCATTTCTGTTGATTACACTTTGCACGGGAATCAATGCTAGTCGCCCTTTAAAGGCTGGGGGAAAAGTGGTTTCCTTTCGGAAGTTGTGTGCACGTTGCCAGGGGTAGGGGAGCCTGGCCAAAGTCGTTAAAGCTTCATTTCCGGAGCAGTCATGCATGTAACCGAGCAATGACCGTAGAGTGGGCCAGAATTGGGCGGCGACAGACACGTCAGACAATCACAGAGCGACACAGAGAGCGAGGCACACAGTGTGTGTGTGTGTGTGTGTGTGTGTGTGTGTGTGGGGACAGTCCAATTCCGCCACCGAGACTGATGAGCATCCATTGTCTGCTCTTGACGTGGCTACACCGCCTCCTCCTCCTCCTCCTCCTACTCATGGCTCACTCCTTCCGCTGCTGCTGCTGTTGCTGCTGCTGCTGCGTTGGCTCTTTTGGTTGCGCTTAAAGCGCATAAATTATGCAATTTAAATTAATTAAAAGACTCGTCAATCCGACACGTGCGCATTAGCAGCAGTAAAAGCAGCAGCAGCACCAGCAGCAGTAAACGCAACACTGAAATCTCCACGAAAAAGTTCTGCGGCGTTTCCCCCGAAATATAAAAAGGAGGAAGGGGGCGGCGGGGAGAGAGGTAGCGTGGCGACGTGTGAGAGGACTGTGTGTGATTACGGCAAACACTTTCATTACAATTATTATGGCTGAAAATGCTTTTTGCTGTTTGCAATTGTTTCCACTCATCCAAGCTCTGGACCTGAAGTTGCACCCATAAGCGGGCGACCCACCACCCACCCACCAATGCTTCTATCTGTGCCACACTCTGCCACTCTGCCCCTACCCCGCGCCACAGTGGCATTTGCATGCGGCGCATTGCGTTTCCTGCATTGTTACGGCTGAATTTGCACTGCCAGAGAGTACCACGAATTGATGGAGCTGCTGGACATTAAATTACATTACGTAAATGTACATACATTCATACATACATAAATGTATACATGTTTTATACATCTTCGATGCATCGATCTGATTTGGAAGGGTATCCAGCCAGGCTTTAGTTTCGCTCACGCTGCTGTTTGCTGGTTGCCAGCCAAAGGCGCCAAGCAGCGTCCATACGAAGCAACAAATGTTGCAGAGTGGGGTAGAGGGTGTCTGTGTGTGTGGCTGTGTGTGTGTGTGTGTGTGGCTGAGGTGTTTGTCTGCGGTGCTGCGTGTGCTGATTGCTTGGCAGCCAATGCCAACGGCGGTTTGAAGCAAGGGTTGGGCGTGCCAGAAGGAGACAAACAGCAAGAGAAGAGAGCGGGAGAGCAGGAGAGCAGGAGAGCAGAGTGCAGGAGAGAGCGAGGAGCAGAGAGTACATGAAAATGCAATGTGCTCGAAATGAAAACATTAAAAATTTAATTGCGATAATACAAGCGCATAAAATGTTAATGGAGTGTATGTAATCTGACACAGCAACAGCAACAGCAGCAGCAGCAGCAGCAGCAACAAGGACTCCAAGGACTCCAAGGACTCCACGGCAGCAGCGCAGCTCAACGCAACGAAATAGCCAAAAGGAAGCAGCTGTAATGAAGGATAAAAGAAATTAAAATGCTTTGTATGTTTGCCAGTTGCCAACAAGGAGCTGCCAGGCAGCCAGCCAGCAGTGGCTCCTGCAGCAGCTCCTCCAGTCAGCCAGGGAGTCAGTCTTGTCCGGCTTGTATGGGGGATATTCCCAATAGCCGGGATTCAGGATTCAGGATACTGCTGATAGTCAGAGTCCACTTTCAACGCCCCCAAAACCAAACAACATGCCGACAATGCACATTAAAGTCTTTCGCATCAAGCATCAATGAGCTTTGGGAGGAAGAGACAGCAAAAGAGACAGACGGAAGACGGCAGAGGGAAGAGAGAGAGGGAGAGTGGCTCAAGGGGCCTGCATAAAGAAATATACAAATGCTGGCGTGAAGAGAGAAACAGAAACAGAAGCAGAAAAACAAGCTGCACAGGCAAGCGGGAGCTCGACTAAGAGATGATCTGTAGGCAAGATTACTTCTCCCCAAAAGCTACAACAGATTGGGCTGCAGCTTCGTTGCAATTATGCCAGTGGAAAGTCCAGCAAGCTCTTGTTGCGATAGTCGCATCTACCCTTAATGCTTGTGCACTGTGAAAGGGTATGCGCAGCAGTTGAAGCATTTGCAAATGCAACTCGACAACTCGACAACTCGTAGTCGCAGTCGCAGTCGAAAGGAAGGTGCTTCGATGCTGCTTGTATTCTCGTATTGGCAAAACAAAAACAGGAAGTGCCTCTGCGTTGCGCTAAAGTACTTCCGCTGCCTCATTGTTGCCACACACCTGCCACAAAGAGAGAGAAAGAAAGAGAGAGAGTGAGAGTGGGAGAGGGAAGACAGCTGGCAGCTTCAACTCTATGGAGAGTGCAAATAGTTCTCGCATTCGCCATAATTGCCGCGAGCAACGACAGCAACAGCAATCAAAAAGTTATAAAACACACACAGAAACACCCACACACACACACACACACACACACACACCGAAAGAGTGGAGCAGCAGCCATGCCATGGCATGCCCTGGGATTTTGCTATATAATTTAGCATATCGAACGCTGAGAGCGAAGAACTTCACCCAATCCCGAGGCGGAATAAACAAATTGCGGAGGAGCAATCCCTCCCCCTGCCATAATCAGCAATGCCCGACACAGATTCTCGCTCTCCCTCTGTGGCAACTTCATTTTTAGCCATATGCCAGGGCCACCTTTTTAAAATGCAAAACAAAACTTTCGGTTAACAATACTAATCCGGCAATTTATGCAAGGGATTTCGACAGCTGGACCACAGCTGCTTAAACAAACTTAGTGGCTTGGGGCAAACTACAAATACACACACACACACACACACAGATTGGGGCAAAAGCGTGGGGCAAACACAAACACACAGAGAGAGAGAGAGAGAGAGAGAGAGCGAAAGGGAGAGGTAGAGGGAGCGACACACTGATAGAGAATGCGACAAATACAAAGCGCCGCACTGGACTCGACTCCGGCAGCTATCATAAATAAGTGTGGACCAGGAAGAGCCGAGCGGCGAGTCCTTGCTGCCCATGGAACGTGGCACGGTGCTGAAAGCTGGCCCAAATTATGGGCCAGAACGAAAAAAGAGAGACAAAAAAAAACACAAAAAAGCCGAAAACAAAGCTACAAAATGAGACGCTTATAAAACTTTGCATCGCTTACAGCTGCCTCTAACCCCCTGCCATTCCCAATCGGAGCCCTACCACCCCACCGCCTGGCGGTGATGCATGGCGTGTACGCAACTTTTGATGCTGCTCAACGTAAATTCTCCTCGTTAGCCACGGCCGCCCCCTCCTGGAAAAAAAACAATTCATTATAGAATTAGAAAGTAATTCGAACGGAAATTTTACTTGTGGACCGTTGCACAGCCAAAAGTTGCCCCAGCAGAACGGGGGAGCTGCTGGAGCAGGAATCGTTATCTGTGTGTGGCAATGGAGAGAGAGGGAGCGGGAGAGGGAGAGGTGGGAGCTGGGGAACGAAGGGTGCGCTGCGCACCTCAACATAAAATTTAAGGCGATTAAAATGTCAAACACGACAAAGCGTGCGGTATTAAAAATGCCAACAACGTGGCAACAGCCAGAAGAGAGCAGAGCAGAGCAGAGAATGAAACCGAGAAACCGAGCCATGGGGCATAGAGCCAGTTATCGCCTGGACACTGGATACCCTGCAGGAAGAGCATGCTGCTACACTGTCCACTTGGCAGCTGGTAAGTGGCACAAATTTTAATTCAAATTTAAAATTCATTTTTCAATTCATTTTTGGTTTTTCCTGCCTTCTTCTTTTGATCCAAACTTTCATTGATTCCTGTTTACTTCTAGTCAAATCTTGGACGGGGTATTCTAAGCTTCGCCCAAGCTTGTATTTGCGGGTATGCAGCCGCGGGGCCACCCTTCAATTTTCAGCTCCTGTTTGCCTTTGCATAAAATTCTCTTGATGTTGCCGCCGCTGTCGTTGTCGTTGTTGTTGCTGTTGTTGTTGCCATTGCTGTTGCTGCTGCTGTTTGCGTTCAGTGTTAAGTACTTAACGGCATGTCAGCGCTGTTGGTCAGACACAAGTTGCTGCTGCTGTTGTTGTTTCTGCTTTTGCTTTTGCTGTTGCTGTTGCTGTTGCCATCAATGTACGCGCCTGTTGTCGGGTCTTAAAAATCGAAAGCTCGCTTTCCGTTCTTCTTTTTTGTTGCCTGTCAATTAGTTTTTTCAGCACTGGCCAGCGGGTAAACAGAATACAGAACCCAGCCAGAGCCAGTCAAAGTGAAAGCCCGAGCCAGAGCTTTAAGAAAAATGTCTACGAAAAACACTTAAAGTCCAGCAAAGAGCAGTCGCGGTTTCTGCTCCTGTCCCTGCCCTTCTAGGCGTTGCTGCCACACTTTTGTCTCCACGGTGGAGTGTCCATTGGCAGCATTGCAAAAAGAAATGGCGCAAATTGTGTGACAGCGTGTAAAGTTGGCACTTTCACACATAACTCATAACTTCGGTGGCAAAACTTTCGCTCAAACGGAACCGTGTAGAGTGCGGGAAGCGCTTGGAGCCATAACATTTGCGACTATTTGGACGCTCATGTTCGACTATTTATCTCGACAAGTGCGCGGGCAGGGGCATGTCTGTGTGTGGGAATGTGTTTTTAGCTAAATTCTGTCTCGCTAGCTGTGTCTCTTTCCCTCAGTCTCGCTCGCTCTGTTACTCTGCTGGCGACTTTCCTATGTGTGGTGGAGTTTTGACAGCGCATATAAAAGACCATAAAACAAAAGTTTTTGCACAACTTTCAGCGCTGCAGCGTAGAACTTTAACGCCTACGAAAGGCGCACACAAGCAGGCCAAGGCGCACACATGGACGACACCCATAAGGTGCGGCACATGCTGCAATGAACACTTGCATTTATTTTAATTCGATTTTATTATATTTTTATTATATTTTAGGCTTTATTTTTGAGCATTTAAACAGAGTTTCTGTGAGCCGCTCATCAAACGTGTTTTATAAATATGATCTGCAGCTTCAACTACAGTTAGCCAAATGCAGAGAGAGTGAGCGAGAGAGGGAGGCAGACGCAGAGGTTGCTGCAAACTATAAACTCTTTGCGGCATTAGAAAACGTAGAGCAGAAAGCGGTGATTTCTCTCTCTTTCTCTCTCTTTTTCTTCTACTTTTTTAGTACCTTATTTTTTTTGTTTTTCCTTTGAGCTGCGTTCTTTTTGTGCATGTGTGTGTGTGGTTGTGGGTGCCGTGCCACAAACAAACGTCAGCAGCAGCAGCAGCACACAGAAGGAGAAAGAATGAGGGGTAGAATGCGGTGCGGAGTTTTGCTCATGAATTATGAAAATTTAAAACGTTTCCCAGCATCAACGCAATGATGAAACTTTGTTTCCTTTATGCCAACTCTTTTTCGTTATATTTTTCTTTTATTTTTTTGTATGTTTGCTGTTGATTTTGTTTACGCTTGAAATTAACCGACAAATGACGAGTTTCAATTGCAAGGCACACAAGGAAGGCAGCAGCAGCAGCACACAGCACACAGCACACCCCTGGACAGCTGTTGACATTAATCATTGCCTACTTATGCGGGCCAGGGCTGGAGCTGAGCACAAAATCTGAACTCAACTCTGATCGCTGTGAAATATGGCCTGACCAGCCCTGAAAAGAGAGTGGGAGTGGGACGGAGAGCTGCAACTGCAATTCGTTTGGCTGCTGCTTCTAATGAAGTAATAGAAAATGCAAAGTGCTGCATAAAAAATGGATGCACATTTCTCAAAACGCAATTATGTCGGTTGACTGCCAGAGAGAGAGAGAGAGAGAGAGAGAGAGGGAGAGAGACAGAGAGCTAATAATAATAACAGCTCATGAGCACTGACATTTGACAAATGGCGAAAAACAAACGAGGAGCGCCCCAGACACAGGACATGGACACGAACAAGGATAAGGAGAGAGGACAGAGGAAACGCCCAGCCATTTAGCATGCAAATGCAGTGGCTGTGGCAGTGACTGTGGCAGCTGCAGCGCACCCCAAACTACTCTGCCCAGGGAACATTTCTTCTTATTAACGAGGAGAAAGGAGCAGAGAGACAGAGAGAGAGAGAGAGAGAGCTCTTGTCTCCACTGAAAGTCATCAGCCAAAGTGGATGAGGGACAAAAGGCTCAAGTTGATCTGCCATATTGACAATGGCCTGTCGCTGAAATTGTTTATTACCGGAAATGTCCAATGGCCAATGTCTGGCAGTTGAACTCAAACTACAACAAAAGTCTCTCTACACCAGCGGCATGCCACACCGCACCAGCAGCCACCCAGGCACCAGCCCGACCTGCCCCCATCTACCATTTCAAATCCCAGTCCTTGGCTCAAATCAAAATGACAACGCAGCTCCTTGGCATTGTTGTCGCTGTCGATGACACAACACAAACAGAAATGCTCGCAAAAACTGGAAATAGCTTTGGGAACTTCTCTGCCAACAGACTCCTGCCCCTGCTCCCCACCCGGCATTCCGCACTGTGTTGATTTTTTCTTTTCTACTGCCGGTCGTCCGCTTGTTGTGTATTTATTAAAAAACTTTTGTAATTATAGCAATGCGTCTCGTCTCGTTTCGTTTCGCTTCGTTTTGTTTCCGTCCCCCTTGGACACCTGAGTGCTGGACATTTGTCAGGCGGCGGTACTGTTCCCCTGCCATTGAAGCTTCTCGTACTATTTGCAGTTGTTCCGACTAACTAATGGCAGCCAACGCCAATACGAATTTAAACTAAAGAAAAGTGTGTTTTTATTGGGTAGAAAGCTAAGAATCTTCAGGCATTATTTTAGGTGCAATTGAATGCAATAAAAGCATCCCAAAATATGTGGCAACACTTCAGCTTAAACGGGGAAAATGAAAGAAAAGAGCAGCGCATGCAGGAAGGTACGGGTTCAGCCGTGCAAAAATCGAGTAATATTTAACACAGAGAAAAGTACAAGCAGCAACAGCAAAAATAACATCAAAACTAACAGCAGGAGGAACAGCAGAAGGAGCAGCAGAGGGAGCAATAGCAGCACAAGGGGCAACCTCAATGTCCTGTCCTCACATCGACAGAACCCCCCATCCCTCCCTCCCATAATGGCCAACAACTTTCCCTCAGAACATGAATTTAATTTTTATATTTTAGTTTTAAGCTCTTCGTCGGGGCCAAACTATTGTAATTATTTTGAACAGCCAATAAGGGCAATGAAGCCGCACCAGGAACAGCAGCAGCAGCAGCAGCAGCAGCAGCAGCAGCAGCAGCAACATCAGCAGCTAATGGGGCAACATCGGCAGCAACAGCAACAACCAGGAGAGAGCCTTATGCTGTTGTTGGGCATTATGCTCCTTGTTTGTCCTTGTTACGGGCATGCTACCAGGAATGCCAGCTCGGAGCTGCTGGACCATGTATACACTGCACAACAGACACCCTTGACAGGGGACAGTGGACAGGGCACAGAGGACTCGACTCGACTGCCCTGATGGTCCATCTTGCTAGCCCCCCCTGATGATGTCCTTTCTTTTACAACACTTCCTGATGGCACCTCCTTTGGCTGTCGTTTCGGGTGACCTCCTGCACCTCTGTGCTGGCCCTGCTGTTGGGTTCTGCTCTTCGATTTTCCCTGAATTTTGTTTGTTTGTTTGCTGTGCAACATTTTGTGCAACATTTTTGAGCAAATTACTTAACAAACGCCAGGTGGAGGGCTCTCCTTTTTCCTGACTTTGCAAACATTCCAGCTGGCTTTGCTTCTGGGCATTTTCTCTCTCTAAAATCAAAATCCCAAGCCATCGAAATTATCTTCTAGCGTCTCAGCATCCATGTCGCTGTGGCAACATCTTTTCTGTTTGCCCTTTCATTATCAAATATTTGAGTTTTCCTATAATTCGACATCTAATTAATTTTTGCAAGAAACCCTCCGCGCCCTTCACCTCCTCCCCTCGCTCCGCTGCAGTTTGCCTGCTCGCGGCTGTGGGAAACCGCACACATGCACGGGCCAGAGGAGCGGCGGCGGCGGAGGCAGCTAATTAATTTTAATAAATTGCCCACAAAACTCACACAAGCACACACACATGTGGATACATTTATGGATATCTATTTATGTATCGCAATTGGCTTGCAAGATATTTTGTGTATATTTTTTGGGTGAGAATTAAATAAATCCCGGAACCGTCACGCAAGGCTTGTGCGGCTTTGTGGCTGCCACGTCTATTTGTCTTCCACTCTTCACTCCTTAGCTTTTCCCTGTGCCTGTGCCTGTCTGGCTCTCTCCTTCTCTCTTGATAAAGTGGCACATATGAATATTTATGTAGGCGAAATTGATGCCGCTACAATTACCGCTACCGCTAACTAACACACACACGCACACACACCACTAACACACACACACATACAAATATAACAATAACTTCTTCTTGCTGCCAGTTTACGGCACTTTGGCCATAAAGTTTTGTGCCCTGCAATAAATTATTGGCAGCTTGTAAATTTCACTAAAAGTCACTTGCGGTGCATCCTCTCTCCCTCTCCATTTCCCTCTTTGCTATCCCTTTTTCGCCATGTACCATAAACATCCGATAGACCTTTAGCTAATGCTTGTCCAAAGATTTATTTGAGCACAAATGGGAGACGGGAGCGCGCGAGTCGCTCTAATGTAACCAAATTTGCATACGGGGAAAAAAGAGTCCGGCTAAAAAAAGAGTGGAGAAGAGCAGAATGCAAGCGGACACATTGTAATGGACACTGGGAAATCCCTGAGCGTTAATTTCTTTTGCTTCCGCTTGCTTTTACTGGACTTAATTCCATTTGCGGCAAAGAGTGAGCGGGTTGCAGAGGAGCAGGACGAGCAGAAAGAGTGACCGCACACATGAGAAGCGGATGATGTCGCTATTAAGGACACATTAGCTGGACACTTTTCTGGAATTATGTGGCTTACAGACATGCATGCTAATGACACAGAGCGAACGAGACACAAATAGCTAGAGAACTAGGGAGCGGGAGAGGGAGAGAGAGTGGCATGGCGTGTGTTTGTGTCCGAATGGGAGAGCTCTGATATTGCATTAAATGCAAATGCCTGCATTCGCACTAAAATCTCTCCCACTCACGCTCTCTCTCTCTCTCTCTCTGTGTCTCTGTGTCTCTCTGTCTCCATTGGTTTCCTGTCTATGACGATTTCTCCTACAAACTGGGTTAAGTTTTTTGGGCTTTTGGCAACGTCATCGATGCTGCTGGGCGCCGCTGAGCGCCTGCTACTCCGCTGCCGATTGGCCAACATGGCGGCGCTCGATATGATTTTCACCAGAGCTAAACAGGAGGCTGGAGAACACAAACAAAGACGTTACACTCTCTCTCTCTCTCTATCTCTTTCTGCTGTATTATCTCAATCGAATAATACTCTTTACCGAATGGAGTGCCTCGCTCTCTCGCCTCCTCGCTCCCATGCCGCTTGTAATTGAAATAATATTATTGTGCAAATTGCAGAATTGATTTGCTTATTGCCGGCATATTTTACTCAAATTAATGAACCTTCCCTTTCATGCACGATGACGACAGCAGGCAGCGAGCGCGATGAACGCTAGCGGAAATAAAAGTTCGGCTAAAGAGCGCGAAGCAAGAGGCAGAGACAGCGGAAGAGAAGCAAAGCTAAAGCTGAAGAGAGAGCGCTGTAGGAACGTTAAGAGAGCCTGTGGCAAAAAGCTCTTGATTCTTGCTATAAATCGGAGCACCAGCTTACGGTAAAGTTACGGTAATATAACAGTTGTTGTAACAGCGAAATGTAAAGCTTGCTGGGAAAGTGTGTCCTGCTAGGGGGTGGCGCCTGGGGGATGTTCAAAATATTCAATTTGTTTGCCTGCCTGCCCCCTCCGTTGGCAAATTTGCATACTTAACGCTAATTAAAAGATAAAAACAAATCAGATTCGATAATTTTGTTGCTCTTGGGTTTTGTTTTGGCTTCCAAGAACTTTAATTTGCCACTTGGCAGCGGGTAGAGCAGGGGCAACTGTCTCTCAAGTGCTTCTTCTGCTGCTTCCTTCTTGGGTTTTTTTATGCCGAAAAGTTGAAGAAGGCAACGCACAGACCGGAAATAATAATCAACAACAAACATCCACTCCGTGCACGAAGAGAGATGCTTCCTTCATCGTCTATGAACTGCCAGGACAATGTTTTCATTATATATGAGTGTAGCGGTGTGTGTGTGTCTCTGTGTGTGCGTGTAAGTGCGAGTGTGTATGTTAACAGCAGCAAACAAACGAATATGGTTGATGAATACTCGACATCACGTACGCCTGAGAAATGTACGTGTTTCCATTGTAAGGAAAGCAGTCCCAAAAACCCGGGGAGACACCCCGGCAGCCCCAACTCCACGGCGGGAAGAGGCACGAGCCGTGAGGTAGGAGTTACCAGGGAGGCAGACAAAAGTGTAGCATAAATTTCGAGCCGAGAGACAGAACTCGAAACCCCAAAAAAAGAAACGAAACGAAAAGACGCTCGCGGTTATGCGGATCCAAGTGCCAACAAGCCGAAGAGCCGGAGGATTCCTCTCTCTCTCTCTCTAGGACGACTCTGGGCAATGCAAAATGCCATTTATCATATTCGTAGGAGGTTTTCGTTCTCGTTTCACCCTCTCGCACGAAGCTACGGCTGGATCATGAGTGTTTTATTGCAATTAATCATTGAGCGCACGCACGCACACACACACACACAGGGAGAGCTACTCAGGGGGGTGGCCAGACAGATACAGACACACACACACAAGCACACTCACATTTACAACTCGTTACAGGAGCAGGCAGCACACCCTGCCCCAGCCCCCGCCCCGCCGCATGTTAAGTTGATAAACTGCGCTTTCCTCTATTAACTGCTTCTGATTGCTGCTGCCGTTGTTGTGTTTGTTGCTTTTGTAACTGTTTTTATTATTTGTTGTGCACAACATGTCGCACTTGCCACAGCCTCCACTCTCCCTGCTTCACCTGCCTTGCCCGAGATAGCTTTATCACAATTAAAGGAACGCTCTGTCAGGAAGCTGTGCGGGGGCGACTGAAGGACAGGTGTCTGTGTCTCTGTCTCTGTCTCTGTCTACTCTCTGCCCAGCTCTTTCGTGTCTCGTGCGTGTGTCTCAGTTGTTTGTTGTGCAATTTGCTTAGTTTTGTGCTACGCATATGGCAGCTGGAATCAATATTTATATTGTCCCAGCCATGGGGAGGAGCGTTATTCAGTTGTTTGCTGACAGCAGCATTGATACTCGACTCGTACCGATGTGTGCCTTAAATAACTCAAGGCTCATAATTAATTTAAATTAGAATCTCAGTTTGATTTGCTAATTGCAGTGCTTAAAACTAGATAATCGAACGGCTAAGAACTTCATAATCGCTGGCAAACTTTGCAGCCTTAACTGCTGCAACTTGTGGCAGATGAATGACCTCTGACCTCACACCTTTTGAGGCATATATAAAAGCAAATTAGGCGCAACTTCAAAGCAAAAGCCCCTGACATAATTTTCCAGCTGAAGGGACATCAAGTGGCGTGCAACAATAACAATTCATTAAAGCCATTAGCAAAATGCAAATATTTGTGCAATTAATTAAGTTTTAATTACAATTGTCGGCACTTGGCCAGCGGCAATGCCACACCACACGCCGCAGTCCGTAAGTGGAACAAATCGATGTAATTAAATTTCAACACACGCTTAAAGTTCAACTAAAAGACGGAACACAGCAAACATTGAATATAAACTTTAGCTGGGTTTGCAGAGAGGCGCAAGGCAGCTAAGAAAAGAAAATGAGTGAAAACTAAGAGAAATGGCAATGCTGGAGGGGCAAAAGTTGAAGCGAAAAATAGCAAATAATAGTGACATGACGAAATACAATCATAATCATGGCACAATGCGACGACCACAGAGCTAAACAACAAAACTACAAACAAAATACAAAAAAAGACAGAGGCAAAATGGAGAAAAACTTTTGCCATAAACAAGCAAGAGAGAGAGAGAGAGAGAGAGTGGGGAGATAGTGGGGGGTAGAGCAAATAACAAGCAGCATAATAGAGCTGAAGCTGAAAGAAAAACTAAGATACGATGGACGAGCCGAGAACGGGGCCAGAGGATAGACAGAACAGAAGGCAGGAGCAACGCACAGTGGGTTGGGTGGGAGGAGGAGCAGCAGCAGCAAAGAGGATGTGGAAAAGGAAAACGGAGGAAACGGGACAACCACAACAGCAATAATAATGGCATATAAATGAAGTAACAAACATTGTTTTCCTTTGACATAACTCATTAACCACCAGAAAAGGAGCAAAAAGATGAGCAGAGTGAGCGAAAGAGGGGCCGAAGCAGCACCCAGACAGACTCCAAAGAACAAGGAATGCAACGAACCAACCAACCAACCAAGCAACTGATGATGACGACAACGACGTTGCCAGAGACCAGAGCAGAAGCTCCATCAGCTTTCAGAGATTCCTGGCTGCACATTCCTTGCCTGTGCATCACGTGCCTGTGCCTGTGCCTTAGCTGTGCCTCAAATGAATGGCAACTGGTGGCCAAAGTTGAACTCCAACTGATGCTGCTCTCTCTCTCACATCTTAATAGACCTCAAATGTACCAACTAAAATTTCTTAATTAATACAATATGCAGGAGGAGGGTGGGGCAAATGTCTGCAATTATTTTTGCATGCCATTCGGCGGGGGGACAACAACAGCAGATGGCAAAAATCTAGCCACCAACAGCGCGCGACCACAACCGCAACAAGCCGTCAAGCGGCCTTAGACCCGGAGTCGTTACCCCCCGCCATCTAGTAAGCCCCCTGTCCTCTGTCTCTCTCTCCTCCTGGTGCTGCCATGTCAGCAACTTTCACCGCAAAACGTTCACCCTGGAAATTAAGAAATTCCTGGTGTTGTCGCCTGGGCTCTAGTCTTCTCTTCAGTTGTCTACGCAGATGGAACTGTGGTTCCACTTGTACTTCTACTTCTACTTCCTCTTCTCCTCAGTCTTATGACAAATGAAGGAATTTTCTGTGGAGTGGCAGCTGCAGTGCCGTTGATTTGACTGCCATGAAATGGCATAAACTGAGTGACTGAGTGAGTGGCCAAGGGGCCAAGGGGCCAAGGGGCCAAGGGGCAGGCCTAATTAGGTGGCACAACTGGCCTCAATCAGCGTGTAAGCAATTGCCAATACGTACGTGATTTGCCAAAACAAAAACGCCCCTCAAACACACACAAAGACAGACTCAGACCGAAGTGGGGGCGTGGCAGCTCACAGCTGCGTAATCGATTTTCAAGTGTGAATCGAATCGGTCGGTTCCTAGGCCCAAAGTTATTTGCGGCCATTTTTTAATCTACACTTGAACGCCGTCCTGGCATGCGGCTTTATTTGCTCAACGTGATGAGATTTTGTGGCAGCCCCCAGCCCCCAGCCCCCAGCCCCTGCAGCAGCACTTTATTTACATTTTTTTGTTGATGCTGCGGCTGCGGCCCAACTTTTGCTTATCGATCTTTTGGCCCTGGTCTAGTGCCTCGCATTGGTGTTACTCTCAACGCCTCCGAGCAGACAGCAACAACAACTGGCCACAAAGCTCAAGTAATTTTTTTCCATTTTGGTCAGCAAAACGCAACAGCTGCCAGCAGACGGAAGTCAAAAGGGAAAACTTTTCACACACGTAGAAATTGACACACAAAAAACATACAAAAGGAATAAGCAAACTCAAAAGATTTGATGGCTGTCTGCCACTTCCTTCCCCCGTGGCTTTAGTTTTTTGTCAACGATTTGAAGCCTCGTGGAAATTATATATTATTATCATGGGTAATTACTCTGTGCTTAACTTGGTGCATATATTTGTTAATTTAAGTAAAACTTAAGCCACCTCCATGGGGTATACACAATCTGCTATGGCCCATAAAGGTTGCTGCTGCCCCGCATCACTTTTCAGTCAGTTGCAGTGAGCAAACAGCTACAAATATTTGGCAGAGGGGGGATCTGCTATTAGTGCAAAGCACACATACATAAATAAGAGTGTGTGTGTGTGTGTGTGTGTGTGTGTGTGGTACGACATCAACGTCGAGGGCAAAGTTTAGTCTAATGCTCTTAACGCTCATGTCTCGCTCAGGCCCGACCCGGCCTCTCCGCTCTCTCTCTTGGATTTGTCGGCTGTCTGTTTGCCTTCGCCTTAGCTGCCTTCGCTCCCCCTCTTGCACTCTCTCTCTCTCTCTCTCTCATTCTTTGGACATCTTCTTCTACTTAACAAATCGACAGACGTCGCGCAAGTTTTGACATGTCTCCCCAGTTGTAAGGCGCTGAGAGTAGTTCCGTGTCCGAGTGCGAGCGAGCGCGAGAGCGAGAGCGAGCGAGTGCATAGTGCCATGCCATGCCATCATAGTTTTCATGTTCACAGCAAGGATATCTTTTTGTAGCCCACTCCATTTGGGCGTCTGTCCTCTGCCAGATGAAACATAATTTGATATAAATGCATTTTAATATCTGCTGCCACACCCACGCACTGCACGCCACTCCCCACAGCAGCTAATATGGCAGTCAGAGAGTGAATTTATTGTATGAATTATTGAAGCTCTCTCTGCAGTCAGCAGGGAGCAGTGTCAGTCACTTTAAAATGTCAGAGAGCCCTGGGCCGCCTTTTTTGCTATATCTGATTTATATCTTTTATATCTGTTTGCCACACAACACGCAGGCGGGGCGTGGTAAGCTGTTCGTAATTGCATTAAATGGCATGGAACCGAATCCATCACAGAGCAGAACAAGCAACACTCTGCCTGCCACGTGCCCCCTCAGTGCAGTTTTTTCGGGCACACACAAAAAAGAAATCATCGCTTCGCGTTCAACGTTCAGCGCACAAAATACCAATTTATTTTAATTGATTTATTAATGATTGAAATATTGCTGCAAAATGTAGCAACATAAATTTATTTTTCGACTGTGTCGCACCCAACCCGCGAACCCTTCTTCTGGCTCTCCATCTGCAGTTTTTATTATCTCTTGGCATGTGCCTGATGAGGCGATGAATTGCAATTTGCAGGCTACCACCTCAATGGGTACATAAAATAGAGACAAAGATGGGCTTAAGTTTTGTTGGCAGATCTGCTGCCATAAGGCTGGTGGTGCACCTGTGGAATATCTTTTAGGAGTCGCATAATTACATGGATAAGCCGAAAGAAAGGAGTTAGACGGAGAGCAAGTACCCGCTAATCCAACAAGGGTACTTATCTAGCATTTCCTCTTTCTCCACAGTCAATCTGCGAATGGCAAATTCCCTTTCCTCATCTCTGGCATTGCACATTTGCGACTTTGGCTGAAGATTAGGCATAATTATGCAATTTCCTCTTTAACGCTCAGCCAGACAGCCACAAAAGAGTTAAATTCAATAAAATTTGCATTTAACCACAAAAACAAACGCTCCAGATCCCCTTCACCCCCTCCACACCCAGAGGCGGTTGCAGACACAGAAAAAAGTTGAGATGAAAACTTAACAAAGGCGCGACTCCGCCAGGAGATAGAAATGGAATAGGGTTCACGCGGTTGGGGGGGGGAGTGAGTGCAAGGCAGAGACTTATGTAAATTGAAATTCAAGTGCAAAAAACAACAACAACAACAGCAAGTACAGGGGAAAGCCACAAGAAGCAGAAGCAGAAGCAGAAGTGGAACCAGTGGCACATCAACAGCTGCAAAAGAGTAAGCGAAAAAGACAAAAACCGAACAAAGACATTTTTCATTCATTTCAAATTATGCTGTATGAGTGTCACAGCCCCTGCCCCACCCCCCGGGACATAATTGAAGGCTTAAGGGGTGTGGGGTGGCCGGAAGTGGTATGACGTTGACCCACCAATTGGCTGGCATTACGTCTGCCCGCGCTCTGTGGGTGTCGCAGACCGAAAATTCAATTTCATGCCGCGTGACACAAAGACAAAGCACAAGGGGAGGAGCGGGAAAAGCAGGAGGGAACTCCGATGCAATCGGGAAGACGACCGACAGAAGGACGTGGCCAGTTGACATTCAAAAATGTGCGCACTTGGCTCAAAAAGAATTTCAAATTAGCCACTTTTCCTCAACAAATTAAAACGCAACCAAGTGGGGGAGAGGGAGAAGTTCAGGGGACATCCACTGACAGAGTGTGGGAGAGAACAAATGATAAAGAAAGTCGAGAGCTCAGGTGGTCAGAGCGCAGCTGGCGACAATTTAAAGTCAAGTGCGGAGCAGGAGCAGTGCGGGAGTGAGGATAGCCGCCCCGCCATTGAGCAAAAAAAAATAATTGCCGAGCAAAATGCACTTGAAATCGCAGACAAGTGCCATGGCACGACCAAAGTGCATGGATAGCTGGGAGTGGGACTGGGAGAGTCGTCTAAGGGTAGCTCCAACTTCGATCTTTGGCATTAGCGTCATTTACACAATCCGCGTGCCACAGAGCAGCGATTCCCATTGCCTTTGCCTGAGCTTTTGGTTAGTTAACAATGCCACCGACAGCGGCAGCAGCAGCCAAGTGGCTAAATTTCCATAGAAAAGCGAAAGAACCACAAGGGCTGCGGCCACACAAATTGAATATTGAGCGCCGCACTAATGGTCGCCGTCGAGAGCCGGTGGGGGACTTGAGCGTATGGATGATAGCTGTCCGAGGATCGCGGCAGATGTTGGCACTTGAATGGAGCTTAGTTCTGGATAAACCAAAGATTTAATACAAAAAAACCCACAAGTAGCAGAAAATTCCAACACCAAATTAATCCAAAACTAAAAACCTAAGGCAGAAAGTCAACTGTCTGCGATGGAGTGCTGCTGGTGGTCTCCACATCCTCGTTGTCCTCGGGGCTGCTGTGCTGCTCCTTCAGCTGCTGCCGGCACTTGTGGATCTTGAAGGCAGTCTCGCATTTGTTGGAGCCACGAATCGCATGGCATTGACGCTCCGGCCAGCTCACCGGATTACTGACGTCCGACAGCAGACCGATAAAGTCGCGATCCACGAAGACGCCGTCGTGCATGAGGCCCAGCTGCTCGTACAGGCAGTGGGTGAAGCACTGCACGGGCTCCGATGGATAGGAGAAGTCGTGCTGCTGGAACTTGTGCAGCTCCTGCAGGGAGATGTCCGTTTGCTCGCCACACAGGCGGATCGTGTCCTCGCTGAGCGGGCGGGGAGTGTCATCGGCCACTGTAAGGCCCAGATTGATGTTCACCTTGGCATAGCGGCACTGTGTGGAAGGAGCAGGGAGTGGAAATCCTTTATACATGTCACATTCAACACTCACCTCGGTCTGGACCGTCAGACAAGCAATCAGCAGCAGCGCCAAACCTCGATTCATGTTTGATTTTAGTTCCACTTCTGTGTGGCTCCACGACAGCCCCATTGTCCGCTTTTATATGCCCCAGCCGCTCGATCATTAGTTAGTCAAAAATTGTAATGGCAAATATCAATTCAATGAGCCGCAACGAGGCCCATTCTGTAGGCCTGAACAAGTTTCGGCGCAGTTTTAATAATGCAAAAGTACAAAAAAAAGAACACAAAAACAGCCAAAAACCAAAACCAAACCAAACAGAACTCCAACTCGAACTCGAATTGGAATCGATGCCGAAAGTACGACGAGTGTCTTGAGGGCTGCTTCAACAAATCCCCCAGCAAGTTCGAAGCAAAAACTGCACAAGTTTTGCAACAAAATGTTGAAACAAAACAAGAAGAAGATCGAGCAGAAAGTTTTGGGCAAGCGAAGGCTGAAATTTGGGATACTCTTTGATATTGAGGCAATGATTGCAGATGGAAACAGGGAATATAGATCGATATAGAGAATATATATGGAAGGTATATTTGAATGGATATCTGATTGGCATGGACTTGTCTTTATGCTCGTTAGATCAGCTTCTCCTTGTAAGCCTGATGCCTGCATCGACATGTTCAATCCTTCCACTCATCCAAAATTGGAATACTAATAACCAAAGTACAGTCAACAACTTTGGTTATACATACATGAGTGTGTGTGTGTTTGTTTGTGTGTGTGTATTTTGGGCACTTCCGTTTGGCTGTTGCGCCATTTTGGCTGCGACTATTTCCGCTGGTCGCATTAACTGCAGGCGCATAACTTTTCCAATTTGCTTTTGGCAATTATTGATATAAGCCAGCAGCAGCAGCAGCAACAGTAACGGCAACTTGAACGAGCTTCTGTCTGCCACTTCAGTCGGCCCACACCCACACCCACAGCCACACCCCACACCCCACACTCTCTTCCTCTGCCTCTGGCAGACCCAATCATGTTTGCTTTGGTCCAAGCATATTTTGCTGCATACTGCGCATATTTGTGCAACATTCTGAAAATTCTTGAACAAAGTTTCGTTATTATTGCCATTTTGGGCCGTCTCTTTTGGGGCAAGGAGTCGTCGTCGTCGTCGTTGTCGGCTCAGAGGCTGCCACTTTGATTACTTTTGCAGTTGCCGTTAGTTGCAATTAGTTGGTTCATTAGAAGAGCAGTAGAATCTCCGCCTGTCCCCCGACCGAAAGGAATTCACACACTTAATTAGCAGCCAGCTTCAAACGAAAGAGAGAGTAGAATCTCTCACTGATTGCAACATAGAGACACAGAGTGGGGGGCTTGCAGCATCCACACACATATCTTGTTGTATCTTTAAGATGCACGAACTGTTTGCCTATGCAAATCGCTTGGTAGCCTGATAGCAAAACCAGAGCTGAGCTGAGTGATTTGGCAAACTCTTTTGGCCTTGCAATCATTTCTTTCTGGTTCTTTTTTCCCATATACTCAACATGCCACCATGCCTCGAGGGGATTCCACGGGGGAGTATGTGACCCGAGCTCTGTTGCATATTTGTTGCATAATGCCAACTTATGCACTGGCACATTGTTGACCAGTTGTCTGGAATCTCTGGGTGGCAGTGCACTGCCAAAGGGTTTCCCGGGATGTAGGAAAAATCTGCAAATCGCATGCCGCAAAACAAAAGCAAAGGCCAACACAGGGACACGAATGAATGGATGGATGCTTAGATGCAGGAATGAATGCTTAGAGGGATAGCTGCTGGATGGATGAATGGATGGATGGATGGTTGGTTGGCTGGATGGATGGATGGATGGCTGAGTGTAAGGGAATCTACTCTGCATACCAACATTATTCCATGTCAGTGCCCAGTGCACATTTCAAATTGGAAAGAAAGCAAGAATGAAGAGGAGAAAAACTATGGCAAATGTAGGGAGACATCCGGAAGAAGCAGAAAAACTAAGGAACATGTTGGGAAGACAAATGTATGGAGGGGGGGCAAGAAATGTTGGAAAATATTCCCACTAGCACTCACATGCGACGGAGACTTGGGTAAATTCTCAAGCGAAATTGCATTGAATAAGAAATAAATAAGTAAATAGTTGAGACGCCGCTGCTTTCCCTCCGACTCTCACTCCCACTGAAGTCTAATTTTTGCATCCCCTTCAGCATGCAAATCACACAAACAAACACACACACACACACACACACGAAATCAGAATGAAGTAAACGTGCCCAAAAGCAAATATGACATTTCAGTCAGCAAAGTAAATAAATGTTAGGCGGCAGAAATGGAACGTGCCAAAGCGGATTGACAAACACAGGGGAGAGGGAACGGGAACGGCAACGGGACTTCCTCTCATGGGTCAGAGATAGCTTAGACCTTGCTCTAGTTATTACCCCGCCTGTAGCTGTACCTGAGCACACAGCACACACAACCCACAGTGAAGAGTCAATTTGATGGACGATATTTGAAGAGGAAATACCACAGCGTAGCGGGGATTCCAACAAGTGGAATTGGGTGGACTTACATAAGTGTCGAATCAATAAAATATTCTCAGTGTATGCATTTCGATCTGTCTGTTACTTAAGAATCCCCAGTCGGATTGTTTTTAGTGTTTTAACACTGTTGCCCAAATATGACTCTCCCTTCTTTGTCGATTTACAGTTGTTCTTGTCGTCTGTCTTTTGCGTGGGCGAGAGAGAGTGTGTAATAATTCGCTCAGAGAGGATCAAAGCGAAATTATGAGAGTGCACGGCGAACGTGAAGAGCACGCAATGCTGAGTGTAGGTAAGACAGAGACGGAGACAGCAGAGCGCACTTGCGATGGAGTAAAAATAACGGAGAATGGAGTCAGAAGCTTAACCCAGATCTCACATGTGCATATGGCAAATTATGTTTGAGTGGTTTTATGTGCAATGCTGAGAGAGCACACCACACCAACGTAGCGTCGAGTGAAAATAACGGAGAATGGAGTGAGAAGCTTAACCATGAAATCACTTGTGCATATGGCAAATTATGTTTGAGTGGTTTGCTGTGCAATGCTGAGAGAGCACACCACACCAACGTAGCGTCGAGTGAAAACAACGGCGAATGGAGTGAGAAGCTTAACCCAGATCTCACATGTGCATATGACAAATTATGTTTGAGTGGTTTGCTGTGCAATGCTGAGAGAGCACACCACACCACCGTAGCGTCGAGTGACAACAACGGCGAATGGAGTGAGAAGCTTAACCCAGATCTCACATGTGCATATGGCAAATAATGTTTGAGTGGTTTGCTTTGCAATGCCGGGAGAGCAAATTAACGGCGAATTGAGTGAAATGCTAAACCCAGACACGGCAATGTGCTTATCGCAAATGAACTTTGAGTGGATTTATTTGAGTGTATGTTGGAAGGTAAATTTAGCTGTTCGTTCGATTGCCTGTAAGTTAATATTGCATTTAATTTGTGGAAATTCTACTACGAGGGGCTACTCACTAGTTCTGTTCCTACTTAAATGCTCTGTTCCATTGGCAGACGCAAAGTCAGTCAGTTTTTTGCCTTTTCCTCTTTAGCCTACAAATAATTGTATTAAAATTGGAATTTTTTTCAATTTGAGAGAATGTCGTGACAGGACTCGACGGCTGGATATGTGACAGCCAGGAGACAGAGGCAGTCAGGCAGTCGTCGGTGCGGTGCGGAGCGGTGCGGAGGAGCAGGAGGCAGAGAATGAAGTTGTGGCACGCATTGTTTGGCTGCCTGAAGGAAGCGGACAGCGACAACTTACCCCATGAGCCCCATGTGAGACATGACTCCAGTTCTCTCTCTTCCTCCCTCTTTCTCTTGCTGGCTGTCCCATTCTCTGTGGCATTCTTTGGCTGACTTTGCAGCAAGCGAATTGTTTGATAATGACACTGACATGATGCTGCACTGACAACTACCACTCGTAGGCAAGAAACTGCGGCTCCAGCTGCTGCCCGGAGTTTGACTCCATCAGCAGGCATCCACCCTCCCACTCTGCCACTGCCATCCAGCATGTCTGCTGTGGTCCATTGAGGCAACTGTTGTCTGGGCCACGAAATTATATACGAAAATTAGTTGAAACGACCGCCGCTGGCGAATGCGAATTTTCCTATCTGTGTGCCTGCCCCTGCTACCGCTTGCTTTCCGTTTTCCCCGCCTGATCTCATTTCGGTTTTCCTTAGTTTGTTGCTGGTTTTGGTTTTTTGGGGAACCGCTCTGCAAGCGGCGCTCTAAATTAAGTTTTAAGCAACATGTCTGCAAAAATCATGCCCCAGGACAACAGGGAACGATATCCCATACCCCACCTCCCCCTCCCCCTGCTTTCCACTGGCACTCCTGGTTCTCCCCTCTTCTAAGTTGCTGTCGCTGGCAGTCGCAACGTTTTATTCTTCTTCTCTTTTTCGGGCTTTGCTTTCTTTTATTTTCCTTTATTTTCGTTTCGTTTTGTGTATTTGAGGAATGGAAATTGTGTTTTGTGTATGTTTTGCTGCAGTGGTCTTCCTGCTGTCCTTCGTCGTGCAGCTTCCTTGAGGAGCTGCTCCTGCTCCATCTCCATCTCCATCTTCGACTCCTATGCCCAGCTCCTGCTGCAACTTTTCCATCTCGTACTACACTTTTTTTTTCCTTTTTTGGGTCTCGTATTGTATTCCGCCGTGCTATTTACACTGGCGGCGCAGTCAACAGTCGCCGGCAGTTGCTTTTCCTGTGCCTATTTCTATATACATTTATTTTCTGTAGTTGCAGCAAGAAAGATAGAGAGAGAGTGCACCACTGAGATTGTACTTCTCTCTCTCTCTGTCTCTCGCTTTTCTTTGGCTCGGAATTCTGTATTTATTTATTTGTGTATTTGTCTTTTAGTTTATTGTGCGGCAGCCAGCAGCAACTTTTCCTTTTGTATTTGCGCTCCATTGAGGCAGGGAATTCAATTTTAAAATCCTCTAGCCGAGACCAAATAAAATGTGCAGAGTGCACAGGACTCGTGGTCCTGTTTTTTGTGGCTGCTGCATTTGATTACAGAGAAATGCCAAAAGCTTCATGTTGAAATGATCAGTCGCAGGCCCTTCCTGCCAGTCAGCCTGCTGAGCTAATTAAACCTAAGCGAACATCAAGCAAACGCCACGTTGAGCAAACAGGATGCCAGGCTGGGCTGGCAGCCCACGAGCAGCGGCTTAGACAACCGACTTAATGGAGGATAAACCGGCAGCCGGCAAACACTTGGCTGGCAATTAATTAAAAGCCACCAAACAAGGAGACGCCACAGCCACCGCCACCGCCACCGCCACCACCCACCAGCTCAAATCCAGTCAAATATTTGGTTCTTAAATGCAACGCCATGATGGGAGGGATAAGCCAGAGCGGAGACCCACTGGGAAAAGAAGATTTTACTACAAAGAGGAATACAAGCAGAATAAAAGAGCTAAAGTGGGGAAATAAATCCTAAAGTCCTGAAGTCCTGAAGCCCCGAAGTCCTACATGTGCTTGAGCGTCATCCGGAAGTCATCCAGCAACTGCTTCATGGCCAACATGCAGCCCACAATCCCAAAGACAAGTCCCACAAGGATGAGCAGAAGGTCGCGTATCAGCTTCCACCTGAGACGCCCATAGCCGATGTCGTAGTTGAGGAAAATATCAATCAGGGCTGGACAGAGTAGATTCAGGTTGCTCAGCGAGAAGGCGCCCTCCAGCTCGGTGAGAGCTGCCAGATTGGGCACGCCCACAGCCACCAAACCTGCAGAGGAGAATGCTCAAACTTTGGAGTGCTCCAAGGCAGCGAAGGAACTGAAACTAACCTGTGAGTAGGAGAAAACTGATGCGCACCACATACTCGAGCAGTGTGTGATATTTGCCCTTCTCCGTGGTCTCGCTGTAGTCGCTGAAGATCACAGTGATGGCCACAAAGCCATTGAGGGGATAGCTCAAGAAGATCCCAGTGGCAATGAAGACTTTGATCAGCTGCGCAAGGCTGCAAGGGAGAGAGAGTAAGAGTGAGCGAGAGGCATAGGTCTTGGAGTCACTTCTCACATTTCATTCTGCGGTATGTTAAGGGTAATGCTGGCTTCCACGATCTGCCCGAACCGCCAGTAGCCCATGATGCCAAAGAATATGTTGGAGAGCAGAATGAAGAACACGGAGACGTTGAGGACACCAAACATGCCCAGATAGCTCTGTGGATGTGCCATATTCGCCTCCACAACGAGCATCTGTTGGGGGGGGAGAGAATCAGCGGCATGGCTTGGAGTTCCCCTTTTGGGCAGCACTCACCGAACCCACGGCCGTCAGGGAGAACGAGGCAATGCCGAAGAAGACGAACCACTCACGGGGGGGTGTGCTGGTCAGCAGACGTTCGCTGGGACTGCCCAGGCCACTGAACAGGTAGTACATGATGAAGGTGAAGCCGCCGTAGAGCAGAAAGTTGGACACCAGGTTGAGCGGCACCAGATACTTGAGGCGGCGTATCATGAACAGGGGCAGCAGCAGCACACAAGCACCCAGGACATAGTAGCGCTCGTTGCACTGGGCGCCGTAGTAGTCGCCGATCTCCTTGAAGTTCTTGGCCACAAACACCAGATAGACGGTGCACAGCCCAAACTGGCCAAAGACGAGGACGCAGGTGGTGAGGAAGCCGGCGGTGCGGCCAAGGCAATGCACCCACTTGGGTCCCAGCTCGTAGGCAATCTGCACCGCCTCCGGCATGGACACCTGTGGCACTCGACGCCTGCGACAGCACTCGGTCATGCCGGCAATCTGTCAATGAAAAAACCCAATAAGATATCTGGCCAGTGGGCTGTGCGCAGTCACTTACAGACCAGCAAATGGATGGAGTACGTCAGCAGGATCATCAGCAGCACCGAAAACAGGACACCCATTAAAATGCCCGAGTGACGGAAGGCCAACGGCATTGCCAGAATGCCAGTGCCAATTACGCATTTCAGCAAGGATATGAAGGCATCACAGTTGCTGCGAAAGCAAAGGAAAACTCAACAGGAAAAGGGATATTTTCTGCAAAAGAAAAACTCACGTCAGTGGCACCTCAACGGTTCGCTTCTCATACGGATTGTAGATGAAGAACGATGACTTGGAGCGACTGCAAGGCGATAAAAGAGGTTGAGGGGGGAAAAGTAGGGAAAACAACACTCACAGTTCAGTTAACGCCTGTTCCGCCGGCTCCGGCTTTGGCTCCATTTCCCAGCAAGCACAACAAAGCAGCAGCAGAAAGTAGAGAGAGAGAGAAAAGGCAAAGCCAACAAATTGAGTCTAGCACTTTTTGACAACAATTTCAAATTAGTTTAGTCGCTGATTCTCGCTGTAACTCGGTTGGGGCAGCTGCGCACATTCAATTCACTTAAAACGAATCAGCAAGGCGGGGCAGGGGTAAGGGGAAGCTGCAGCACAATCAAAATGGCTGCACATGCGCGACCATTACCGTAATAAGTGCAAGTTATGGCCTGCTTGGGTTCGCTGCAGCGCATAAACTGCACTAACCAACGGGTTGGCATAACTGCAGTGTGGTAGAGCAGGGCCAGAGAGAGAGAGGGAGGAGAGAGGTGAGAAGTGGGACAGTTGGCAAAAACAATTGCTACAGTCTGCTGTAGCAGTGTTGAAATGGTTTATAAAAGGACACTCCAATGAAGAATTCAAGTGCCATAATTAGTCAGCCATCCAATCACATATTTCCAAAATAAATGCTAAAAACTCCGCATCTTCCTTCCCAGTTAGCCTCTTTGCCAAGCTTCACTGTGCTTCCTCAGCCAAAGCTGAACTGGCAGCCAAGTAGCTGTTCGACGACTAACCGGAGGACGATTGTCAAGCCAGAATGTGCATTTCCGCGTTCGCATTTAGTTTTGCAGCTGTAGTTGTGCGTGTAACTGTCTCTGCTCGGTGGCTGTGTGTGTGTGAATTTAACAGTAAATTGAATTAAAATTTATTGTGCAAATTGCAGAATTCCAAAAGCGAGAGAGAGAGAGAGAGAGAGAGAGCGGGAGCCGGAACACGCGCTGATGGCAGAGGAGAACATCGGCGCAAATCCAATACAAATAAAATTAAGTAAAAATGCACACACAGAGCAGGATGTGAATGCGGGAAAGGGGGGAGTGAGGTGGGGGTTCGGGTGCCAGGAGTGTTTGGCAGAGAAATATGCAAATGTGATATTGTCGCTGGGCGACATTTACAACAATTACAATAACAACGAGAGAGAGAGAGAGAGAGAGCAGAAGCTGGAGCTGGAGCGGCAGCTAACTGCGTGCGACATGTGACACGATATTCAAATAAAGGCGCACAGCGTACTGTCTGTCTGTGTGTGGGTGTGCGCTGGTGGAGGCGTGGCATTTATAGCATATATTTTGCATAAAGGGAAATATGCAGCAGTAGCACCAGAAGCAGCACAAGGAGCAGCAGCAGCAGCAGTTACTGCTTGGAAAAGAAAACGAGCGGCAGCAGCGCAGAAATCAAATAAAACAAATTTGGAATTTTACAGCAGACAAGAAGGGCAGGCAGGCAGGAAGGCCACCAAAGAACTGCTTATGTTGGATCCCAGTCGCAGTCACAGTGCCAGTGCCAGTCCCAGTCCTGGACTCTCCACTGACTGGATGCCATGCCTTCTCACATGTTCCTTAAACTGTCAGCAAATGTGTGTGTGGAGTCTTTGTGTCTGTCCGGGTACGGGCACGGGCACGGGCACGGGTAGGGGTACGGGTACGGGTGTGTGTGTGTGTTAGGGGAAACAAACAGACTGACATTCAATTTAAATTCCTATACAAATAATTGCATGGCATTGGCGGGGGGCACACGACACTCTGTGATTGCTTGCCGCCTGCTAACGATAGATTGCAATTCAGAGATAAGATTTTTAGCCTGCACTACAGTTGGCTTTGGCTGCAAAATGCCTTGGGGACTGGCTGCGCTCCTCGCTCAACTTTCCACCCACTAAACCATAATTATTCACACGCGGCTGCAAAATTGTTGTGCAAATGCTTTGAGAGCACAACACTAATTTGCTTGGCTCCGAGCTTGGCTCAATGTCAATGGCCAGACACGGGAGAGCAGAGCCAGAGCCAGAACCAGACCAGAAAGTCATCCTGCAAATAATTATAAATTCCTGGCGTTGCTCGTCTACCTGTCTGTCGGTCCTTGCTGCTGCTGCTGCTCTTTTTATCCTGCACTATTATTCCGGGCTCATCATCCATCTCTAAGCCAAAAATAAATTCCATTTCAACGCAAATTTCCTAATGCTGCGCACGCACAGGACGAGGACGAGGACGAGCGACAGCCATGGCGCGGAGGATGTGCCGGCTTTGTCCCTGGCAATTGGCGTTCACCTGGCACGGCAGCCCAAACATTATCACTGCGGTTATCCCGCGTCGTCATCATCAATGTTATCAACAGCTTAGCGACACAAAGCTGGCAGCGGGTGGGGGGCGGCTTTGGGATGGAGAAAAAACTTTGCAAGTGCGCCACGTTCCGCTGCAGTTGCATCCTGGTGCATCCTGCCAATCCTGCCGCTGCTTATCCTCATCCTATACGCATCAATGATTTTGATCAGATTTACTGAAGCCGCCTGGCCATGTCCAGCAATGCCAAGCGCCAGCAGCCAGCAGCCAGCAACCACCCACCAGCCGCTGCAGCGGTGAATATATTTTTGCATTTATAATGAAATTCATCGTTCATTTTTCATACTTGCACAAAGTGGATTTTTATTAGATTCCCATTTTTCTTTTTGTTTTCAGCTTCCTTCTGCTGCTGCTGCTGCTGCTGCTTCTTCCGCCCTTTTGAGTCTCCCCCGGCCACCCCGCTCTCTGATTTTGTTTCCGCGTAGCTGCATGGCATTAATGCGGTTTGGCTCGACCATAGCAAAGCATATGGAGCGACGGCCACTGTCTGCATGCGGGCAGAGGGGCAGTGGGATTTTTTTTGCTTGCAATAAAATTCAATTCAAATGGGCGAAAAAAAAGGATAAAAATCGAATGGCTAAAAGCGACATAAATGCTTTTAAATGCAATTATCGCGGGCTGTCCAGCAATATTTTGGACATGAAGAAAGGTAATTGATGTGGAAAGATTTGCAAATTAGTTTGAAAATTAACAACAAAATTAATAAACAAATAAACCAATTATGTTTTAATCGCAGAGTTCACATTCGGGTTGCAAATTTGTATGGATCCAACTTTTGGGCACCATTTTACTCTATTTTTAGCCCCGCTTAAAACTTTACGCTGAATTCTTGCTCTTAATAACTGGAAAAGTTCACATTTCACAGTGCGTGGCTTCATTTATTATGCATATTTTCCACACAATTTGTCACTGCTCCTGGGGCGTGCGTGTGTGCGGGGGGGTTGGAGAAAACTATTTGGAAAAGAAACACAACGCAAGCCACACACTCGGCGAATTTTCTATTAAATAAACTGTCAGTCATTGACGTTGGTGCGTCCCCCGACATCCCCAAGCGCTAATGCGAAAGTCATACGAGATGATGTTGCAAATAATTGCACACACACACGGCCCAAGCTCCTCTTTGCTCTCTCCCGCGAATGGCAAATATTAACAGCATTTTTTAGCGAGAAACAAAGGATAAGAATAGCAGCTCCTTTCGCATATTATTTGCTTGTCTTCTTGCTTGGGGGGTTTGTGGCGCTGTCTGGGCCGTAATTGAATGCTACACGTAGAATATTAGAAAGAGGAAAAGGTTGAGTTCATTATGCGGTCACGAAACGTGAGCGTTGACAGTATTTCTATTAATCCTCGAAACAAAACTGACAATGAATGGCAGGAAACAAAAACGAAAATGTCGAACTGTTGCGAAGAAATTGGGGAACAAGTTTAAAAGTTGGCGCGCATCTTTGCTCACTGACAACAGCTAGCTGCTGAAGGCACACGAGTCCTTACTGACAAAGGCTGAAGGACACAAGTGAGACACCAATTGCTGTGCTGTAAAATGTTGAGATATCGCATAAAGTACGGGTGTGCATCGATAGTTAGAAAAAGGAGTTTGTGTAAATATCAACAGATGGCGCATCTCGGCATGTGACAGTAAGGTATATCAAGCAGGTAAAAAAACACGAACTTTTCGAAAATCCCACCTTTTCCGCACTTGTTTAAAGGATCCGTAATAGTGCTTGAGAGGTTCTGGCCGGAGAGAATTTCCCTGACCATTTAGACACAGGAGAGGATTTCCCTGACCGTTTAGACACAGGAGAGGATTTCCCTGACCGTTTAGACACAGTAGAGAACTTCCATGGAGATTTCCATCACGTAGGTTACAAAATCGCCGTGTAATTTACCTGGCGCCACTGGAATTTTTGTAACGTTTTTACATGTTGTCAAGAGCTCAGTTTTTGGTACAAATTTCGCACCATGAAAGCTTCCTTGGTTTATTAAGGGAGTTTTGAAAGCTCTGTTCCTTAGCGAGGGGAGTTTGAACAACTAATGAGAACAACTAAATATAAAATAAAATATATTAATATTTGACTATACACAATATATGATTTATAGTGTTTATTTATTTCCAATAAGGAATTAACTGCTTATTATGGAATATGGAAGGAGGAAGGCCACTAGTAGTAGAAAATGAGTGAGAGTATATACAAATAAAAGTAAATAAATAAAATCAAAGAAATCGGTGATTAGTTAGACGATAATGATGATTTTGTCCTAATTATCCGGTGTTCCTTAGCAAAGGAAAGGTGTAACTTCATTTATAAACCAGAGTCTAGCACCATTCTTGTTGTAAATATATAAGAACTGCCCCCCCAAACCACTCCGAGCTTACTGTAATATTTCAGGCAAAGTTTATTTTCCTTTTTTTGTTGCGCGCGCTATTTTTAAATAGTTTCAATATTATCAGTTAATATACATGTGTCTCTTTTAATAACTTACATACATTTACAAACTGAAGAAAAGGTCCCTTGCTTCCTCCACTTCTTAAAAAATTTAAATACAAATTTGTAAAAAATAAGGTCATAAGGTATACAATCCAATAAAAAAGAGTATTTATTATAAGCAAAATTGATTCTTCAATCGGATTAAGTTACTTGTTTAGTGTAAAAAGGGTTTGCGAGCTATTAATATTAATTAGAATAGCAAAACCGAGGAAAATGCTTAACCATTTACGGGATAGGTGAGTGTGCACGAATGTTTTTTTGGTATATTTTTGTGGGATTTCTGTGCGCACATTTGAGACGCAAAAATGAGGAGAGAAAGAGAGGAACTGCTGAATACCATAAAATGCTTACATTTATAAAGCCAAATAACCATATTGGCAGAAAAAGCCGCTAAGGAGATCTTCATTTTCATATGTCATTGCTTAGATTTGTCTCTAATCTTATATAGACATTGAATCCTTCAAATATTCTGTTTAATCTTTCGATATCCTGCTAAAAATTTTATTGGTATGTAGAAAACGTATAGTAGTAATGTTAAAAAGGATTATTTATTCTTCAATCGGGTTAAAAGTATTATTCCAGTGTTAATACTTTTCAGGATATTTTGAAAACTAGACAATCCTGTGGATAATTGATTTATGAATTGGATAAAATTACTGTTTTAGCGCGGATACTAATAACTAGCTAGTAAGATTAAATAGAACATCAAAATCGAGAAATGTGATTTAAGACTACGGTATATTGCGGTATATTTTAAAAATGAAAAAGTATATTTGGGTATATTGTCGAGGCTCTCACGGTATATTTTATCAATAATTCCGCGGTCACACTGGTGCACATCTCATGTTTATTTTTTAAAAACTTGGTAAACAAAATTGATAAGATATGCGCTGGTACCAACACGTCAACGCCAAACTCTCGTGCGAAAGTTTATCTGCGCCCCCTCTCTCGCCTTCTTCATTCATCTAAACGTGTATATGTGCTCTAGCGCGGATTCAAACTCGGCTCTGCTGCCCTGGCTCTACCGCGCGTGTGTGTGTGTGTGTAAAAGAAGTTTATTGGCTTAAAATATTTGTACAAAGGGCCAAAGGGCGCAGCCTCTCTGGCAAGTGAAATTTTTGCAGTCCGAACAGCAGGTGAAATTAAATCGAAATCAAAAAAAGTTAAGAGGAAAAACAGTTAGTTACAAGAAGTGAAGAAGAAGCAGCAGCTCAGCCGCAACTCCATCGAAGACGCGCAGGGCAAAAAGTGACGCATAAGAAACGTTGCTAATTACAAAAGGTAAACAACAAATAACGGAAAATACAGCAACAGCAATGGCAATATCACCAAACCCCCCAACGGGCTTCGTGCAGCGAAAATTGCTCAATTTTCATTCCTCTTTTGACGTGGGCTGCGTAGTAGAGTTTTCCCGTTATTGTGTGCGACGCAGCGAAAATGTTCATTCATAAAAAAAGCAGTCTACCCCACACTCGGCTCC
The DNA here is from genome assembly GCF_008121235.1 of Drosophila subobscura. NCBI lineage: Eukaryota > Metazoa > Arthropoda > Insecta > Diptera > Drosophilidae > Drosophila > Drosophila subobscura. Next base: position 12,291,543 of record NC_048531.1, on the reverse strand, counting down.
CCCTTCGCCACATTGTCTGTGCAGTGGCTTTTGTCTGGAAATCGTTCTGAAATATTTTAACCGAATAAATTGTCATGCCACGCCCCAGAGAGTCCCCTTCTGCCCCACCATCGTGTCCATCGTGTCGTTATTTAATGTGGTTTATCGAGTGAGGGGTGAGGCGGTGAGTTCAATTGAGTTTTAACTTAATTTTGCTAAATTTTCATTAGGAACGAATGCTTTTCAATGGCGATTAGATCAGATATTGGCCCCCGTTGCCATATGGCAGACTGTCAGTCTGCTGATTAATTGGGCGAGAATGATAGGGCCGAGTCGGGGGTCGAACCTGGAAATACCCTTGCTGAAACTATGTTTATCTGGCAGTGTATGGATTTGGTTGGCGCTGTGTGAACTCCACTACCGCTTAATCACTACAAATTCTGATGCTGTTCAGGAATGTAAATTCTCGTAGTTTCTCTTCTGAGCAATAGAGTGAGACCGAACTGCTGAAAGAGTATGATTAATAATTCGATTTCGTCAGAAAGTTGTGGATAAAATGTCATTTGTAATGGGGGCCAGCCGTCCGATAGGGAACCCATCGAGACATTCCAGCATGGTGCTTATCGGCAGCAGAGCGCATTTCCTCACCTTTAGCTATCGAAAAGTAAAACAATCATTTGGAATTTATAGGGAAGATGTCACCAAAATGCAAAAGTCAAGCAAGTATGTAGTACATATGCACGTATACATACAAATATGTATACAAATAGTAAAAAAAAAACAATCAAAATAACTCGGTGACATCATTTTGACTAATCGCCAATTTTAGCATTTGAAAAACGGCGACTGCTGCTCAGCACCCATCCCCACTGGCCAGAAAGAGACAGTCTGGGCGGGTAGAGAGGTGAGAGGCAACGAGAGTGGGGCCCTCGGCTCACACGAAGAGCAGGTGCTAAGCCGAAAGCGCCGTCGAAATGTAGAATCAAGCCAAGCCGACACGAGTCGAGCGTTGGAATTCCAACACCTACACCCATCTACGAGTATAAACAAGCAATAAATAGATCGCTTGAGGGTGTGCGTGTCACTTGATAGTAGAAAATTTCACTTTCAAAGAATTGCATAGATTATTTTCACAATCGGAATTCGCATCAAATAAAACGTAATGCATTATTTCTATCAATTACAATGAATCAAAGGGGAATTAGTATAGAATTATTTAATGATTGTACGCGGGAAATAGGTAAACAAAAAGTAACTATGTGCTTTCTTGTATTTGTCCGTAAGGAATAAGTCTGATATTAACTGGAAGATTTTACCTTCAATTAAATTCAATTAACCGAACATAAAATATTTGTGGCCGCAATGGAACACTCCTCCAGTTTGATCTAGCTCTTTGATACGCTCCCAAACACACGGTTACCCTAGTTTGTTTGGGTTAATTTTGTGTGAGGCGTGTGAAGAGTATTAGGAAGCAGTGCTCCAGATTCCCAGATACTATTTCTGAGTGAGTGCGACACACGTTGGCGGTTGCTTGTGTTCGTTCGCTTGGTGGAAATGTTGTGAAAAGCTAAATGAGGCGTGACATGAAAAAAAAAGTAAAACAAGAGCAGTGCACACACGCGCAAGCACAACATAGAAAGAGAGCATAAAAAGAATCAAACCACCCACAACATGACAACAACAAAGGCAAGAGAAAGAGCACAAAGGGAACTCGAAGCAAGGGCCACGCCACGGAGTAATTTCGGCCTAGAAAACATTGCTCACTTGTCCCCAAAACCAAAGAAGTAAATGGAAAACAGACGCAAAACAGAATGAAAATTCAGGAGAAGTCGAAGCAACTGATACCCTTGCAAGTCGCAAGTCTATGTATGCATGTAGTGTCTGCTGCATCAGATATTTGAAAGTTAGAAGACTCCTCTGTAAGAGTATTGGAATGAGAATAACTGCAACCTCCATTGCGAGCAAGAGAGCGAAAAGAAAGGAAGAGTGGGAAGAGTGCCAGGGATTTTATAAGAGGGACCATCAAAGAAAGAGGAGGGAGATAGGATGGAATAGACAATTAACCCTTTTTTGTCTGTTGTTTTGTCTAGCTTTGAAGTCGTTCAAGCCGTTCAAATCGGGCAATGGCTGGAGGGGGCAAATGGGGCAGTGCAGCAGGGTCAAAGAGAACTGGAGCTGTCCACTCTGTGTGCTTTAATTAGTTTATAAAACAAGAGACCGAGCTAAATGCAATAAAATTAATCGTTTATGCCCGTAATCGCATTTACTCTCCTTGCCTGCCCCTTCTCCTTCCTCACCGCTCCTCCACGGGGCCATATCCAAGACCCATTCAAGTATGGCGAGAGGGATTTCCATTACAGGCGGTGGCTAAACGAGATTGCAGGCAAGTCGAGCGTGAAGCCTCCCCTCAAGCACCGCATGGATGAGTAAGATGGTTATTTTTAGCCAAAAGCCAGTCCACCCTCCCTGGTACCCCCTTTCCCTATAAAAGATGATCGAAACTTGTATTCATTTCACATACAACAAAATTTTGTAGAATCCCAATTACCCCACACAGTAAAATCCAAACGCCACTAATCCATCAAGTGCATTAGCACCTTCGGGGCAAGCAGGATCTGCCACAGGGCTGACCGCATGTTCCGATGCCACTAGAGCACATCACACAGGAGCAGGAGCAGTTGCCGCAGCAGGGTCCACAGCTAGAACCATGACAGGGGCCACCGCACGGTCCAGAGCAGGGACCACGATATGCACCACAACAGCAGGTCGGACTTCCACTGCAATACCAGCGACGACAGACTCGACAGAAACGTCTGCAGCAGGACATGATCTTGGGCTATTAAAAAGGATAATTTCAATAGATATGAGATTATGTGTAGCATCAACTACTCACATTCTGGACCCTACTGTGGACGGACATTGGGGCTTCTGTTTAGACAGCTGGAAATGATTACTCGTTGTAATTTGCATTGATTCCGATGCCTACTTGATTCAATACCAAGGGAAATGGGAAATATCAAAGGAAATCGTTTCGGCTTTCGCTTTTGTTTGTAAACATGTCTGTTTGTATTTGTGTGGGAAACTAAAAATATTTAGAAAATGAACTTCCGCTTCAGAAAAACGTGCCAATAGTTTAATTAATTGTTTATATATCGATACATATTTACTGCTGTTGTTTATTCGATTTTTTTGGGTATTTTAAATAATTATGAAGAGAATTTGCTAAACATTTATGTGGGGCGAGTGTATTTTGGGCTATAATGTAATCATTATTTTGTGGTGGAACGTTGAATTTAAATCGTTTTGAAATGTTATATCATACTTGTGTCCGTGCCCAGTAAGCTGCATTGATTGCTCGGAATCTTGGACAATGCCATTATCTGCGACAGTTGCATTTTAAATCTCATTATAGATTTATGCAAAAGAAAAAACAAAATGTAAGAACAAACGCCAAAGAGAAATGGTATGCCAGACGGAAGACTGCGTTGCCACTTGGTGGAGGTGGGTCTTGGTCTATGACTTGAGTCCACTTTAGCCCTGGCCCGCATTGATTTGTTGTACGATGTGCTGCGGCTTGTGCTTGTCAGTTTTCTTTGCCGCAACCTCTTCGAATTCCGTTTCAAATTCCATTTCCATTCTCATTCCGATTACAGTTGATTGACTTGACTGTGGTCAGCGGCCCCATGCCAAAAGATTGCACAAAAATTGCTCAATTTTCACTTCCCCCAAGCCAGACACACATGGTGGCAGACAGACAGGCAGGCAGAGAGGCGATTCTTTTCAGCCCCGAGCTATGCGAGTATATCTTATCGGTTGCGGTCTATTTGATTTGCAGATCGCTATCACTGGCTGGCTGGCTGCCTGCCTCTGATAGCGGGACTCCAAATGGATCGTGAAATGAGAAAAACTGCCCACACGGAATGCTGTGTATTTTGATGTTCCATTTCGTAAGACATTTTGTGGCGTCGCGCGTGGGCAAAGTTCCGAGTGGGAAATGCCCATGGCAGACACAATTTCCCTACATTTTGGTTTCGCCACACACCCCGTAACGCCTTCTCGTGTTTTCTTTTCGTGTATCTGTGTAAAACACTTTGGCATAGTTCTGTCTGTCTCCCCCGCCGTCCGTTGTTGGACTCGTTTGGGCAATTAGCTGACCATTTACAATTGTTTTAGCTTGAGTTTTCGTTTCGATTTTCTTTGCGGCTTCCCCGCAAACATCTAAGGTTTGTTTATGCCAAAAATAAGGCGTGACTCCTCGACTAGGTCACAAAAGTATAGAATGAAAAATATTTACGTAGAATCGTTCACTCATCTATGCTAATTATACAAGGGATTGTCATCGATGGATCCATTCATTGTCTGGCGGAACGTTGTCACACCCCGAGAGATCTATATCTGTCCAAACTCAAGTTAATCTCCTCCGCTCTCTCGCTCAATCAATTGCGAAATTTGCATGTTTCGAGAGGAATGTGTAACGGGTTGATTTACAGTGTGGGCAGCTGAGATCTGAGTGCAGGTGCGGGCCTTGTACCAATGTACGTGCTAACTTGCTTATTCAATTTGTAATGTAATGGAAAATGTATTTGTTTTCAGTTGAAGCTTCAAGCAATACCACCAAATGCGCTCTTACATATAGTAGCTATAAAGCAAAGAGAGCACAACAGAGATAGAGAGAGAGAGCGAGCTGTACACTGCGCAAATAAAGTAACACATCACCAGGTAGATCATTTAGACTGCAACAAATAAGGCAAAGCAAACAGATCGCGCTTTGCACTTTCTTTTGTCACACAGTTCACGCAAGACGGGGCTTATCGCATTACTTATTCTCTCTCGCTTTCGCTCACTCACTCGCCCATGACCTTGACTGAACGGCGATCGACTGCGCTGCGGCTTTCGTCTTCTTCTTTGGCTGTCACAATTGCTATCTGCAAAGCGACGTGACAGTCCAACCGACTCTGTTAGATATCTGAGGATTATGGCAAAAGTAAACTTCTCAAGCCATGGGCTGACAAAACAACACCAAAGAAGCAACTCTCCCACTTGGCCTCAAGTCCTAACGCTTCTATGCGTCCACCGCGCTCTCAATCCATTCCCACAAATCCCCCCATAGTGCTGGCTCAATCCCTTTGGTAATCCTTGAGAGGCAGCAACAGCGGCATCCGTCGACTAATGGGACTTTGTGGTGCTGTGGAATGTGCATTTTGCATTTTGCATTTACCATTTGAGTTGTTGTAAGTGGCACAGGCAATGCAAGCATTGCCCAGGCATTACCCTCCCCCGCCCTGAGAGAATGCTCCCTACAGTGAATGCTCCTATTTGTGCGCTGCACACATAATTACTCCGTGTGCAGTCTGACGAGGATGATGACAGTTGCCTCTAACTGGGACACAACTTCCTTCCAGCTTGTGCTTCTGCTGTCTTCTGTTGGTTATTTTTCTGCTTCGTCACAGCCCAGAGCAGAGCTTTTTGTTGTGTTCATGAACTAATTTTAGTTGGATTTTCCTGTCGTACCTTTGGATCGAATGTGGGAGTGCTGGGCGCCCATTTGGAGCAATCAATTATGACTATTGGAGCATACATATGTGTGTGTGTGTAGCTGCTGCATTCCTGTGTAGGAAATTACGTGTCTGCATGTACAGTGAAGCTCCCACCCAAAAATCACTCACTACTTGTGTGCCCTGATGTTTCATGAATCCGAGCGTACACTGTGGTTGTGTATATCGAAGTTTCAGGCGGCAGCAGATTGTTTGGCTAAATTTTTCAATTAAGAACGTAGCAGTTCCAGTTAGTGTCTGGCCCCTGCCTTTGGTTTCCTTTGCTTTGGTTTGCTGGGTGGAAAAAAAGGTTATTGCACGGCCTGCTGCGATTTTAGTCGATCATCATTTTTGCCAGACATGCAAACCCACCTCGACCTCGTGCTCTGTCTGCCTGTTGACTCGTTCCAGAAACGGAAAAGCAGGAATTTTCATGGAAACGAAACGGTGTTCCCCCTGCTATTCTGCCATTCCTGCTTGGCTCTCTGTGAGCGACTGAAATTGCAAAATTATGTGGCCGGCTATCATCGCTAGTGTTCGGTTGGTTATTTCTCACTTTGATTTCTCTGGCACGCAAATGGAACACAACACAGCAGTCAGCGTACAGAACAGAACAGGACACCGACACGGACAGGGACACGGCACCGGACACGGGACAACTTTCAACCGAAACTTGTTTAATTTCTGTTGCGGGAAAAGCACAAAAAGCAAAGCAATGCAGAGGGAAGAACTTTGCAATCTTTTGATGCAGTTCCCTGGACACGCCATCGGCCGTGCCACCCTGCCAACCCCCACCCATTCATAGTTCATCTATGCGGCTTCGCTCCCTTTTTGCTCCGTTTTTTCCAGCTCCTTCTTGCTGGTCCGTTAGCCAATCTAGCATCTACGTGAGCTCCTGCTTCTACCTGGGACTAGGGTTCATTTGGGGTCACCTGTGCAGTGGGTGAATGACGAATGATTCAATGTTTCTGCTAAGTATTCAGTAAAAGTTAATTATAACTTTTCGTTATCTTGATTGGATTAAATGGATAATCCTTATATCTTGACGAAACATTTTGAAACTTTTTACATTCATTTCCATTCATGTTTATAGCCCTCACTTTTTGCTTTGTGCATTATGTTTATGACAGTTTGATAGATTTCGAAATATCTCTATGATATTTCATGTCATAAATAGCCTACATCATATACATATGTACATTTTTATTTATATGCACATTGTATATATGTATATTTATGTATGTACCTACAATACATATTAAGCTTGCCCTCATTTCGGTGAGCCCATTTCCGAGAAGCCAGCCAGCCAGCCAGCCATCGCGATGCTGCGCCCCAACCTGAAACCAATTGCAATTTCCTCCGGTAATGAAATTCGAGTCTGTTGACATAGACCCAACGTTTGAGATGTCTGAAAGTTGCATCGAAAGTTCTTGTCAAAGTGTCGCCCGCAGAGCAGTTTCGATTAGGAAAGTTTTGCGGCTTGCTGGGGAAGATTAAATGCATGTAAATGGCGACTAAATAAAACAGGCAAGACATCTGCATGAACTGCGGCTGCTTGACCAGCTCCCCCAAAGCCCCAAAACAGCAACAGCAGCAGCGGCAAAGGCCTGGAAACAATTGCGGTTGGAAGAGCACAAAAGTGGCAATTGGGGAAATCCCATTTAAAAGGGGCAAAACGTGAGGGTTTTGGTGAGGTGTCGTGAGAGCATTTTGCGATGGAATTTATTTATGCACATTATGTACACACTCGCACACACATACATTTATGCTGACAACGACTGAAAAGAGAATTTTTTAGTGCAGAGTTCTCTGAAGGACACAAATAGGGGTCTTTCCCTGCCCTGCCCTGCCCTGCTTTGCCCTTCTGTATGTGTGTAATCGGAGGGCGGCCACTTGGCACAAACTCGTAGAAGAGGAGCAGCAGGATGTCATCGCTCTGGGCTCGGAGCAGCGGCGTTAGCGGCAGCAGAGCCTCAGCTGCAGCTTCAGCTGCAGCCCCTGGCAATGCGGAATTCCCTCACCATACCGCACCCCTCTCTGCATTCTCGCTCTCTGTCTCCTTCCTCCTCTTTATGCTCGCTCTTTCCTTCCTGGCCAAAACTCAAATTATTCAGCCAGGTCTTGTTGCATACTTTCGTGCACAAATGTTTGCAAAGCTCCCCAGCATTCTGCATCGCTCTCCACGAATACGTGATTGCGTTGTGTGTGTGTGCGAGTGTGTGTGGGTGCATATGTGTACACTGCAAAAAGGAAAACAGGTCTAACCTTTAAACGAGCACTTGAATATACATTTTGTATGTTTTTAGATTTCTAAGAAGGTTTCTTAGCGGACTAGAGCCTTTCCATTCGAATAATACATAAATATATGTACATACATACATACATACATATGTATAATGTATTTACATATTGAAACTTTATTTCGTTCAGTGTGTTTCGTATTTATGTGTTCAGCGGCTGTTGTTGCTCTGTTTCGTATGCCCAAGTGGTGGAAAAGAAGAGCGCCTTATGAGTCATCTTCATCATCATCAAAGTCATCACCAGCAGCATCCTGCCCTCCCTCCTAGTTCTACTTCCACGGGCTTGATGCCCTGCCATCATCATCTTCAACAGCTCCTCATCTTTCACACAAAAAGTTTGTAGTTTTGGAAATTGAATTCCATTTTTGTTCCCTCACTCCACAGCCCCCTGTGGGTGGCGCTGTGGTCTGCTACAAATATCATTTTGTAAACACGAGGACGGGGCAGGAAAAGGAAGCAGCATTTAAATGGCAGGACTTCTTTAAATTGGCCAGAAAAGGACATGACAGCAAAGGACACAATATGTGTGTGCCAGCTATGAGACAGAAATTGAAACCAGATCTCCATGGAAAAGTTCTCTGATTACTCGTTTCTTGCATGGTATTTTTTTGTTTTTTGTTCGTTTGATGACTCACAGACGACCTCTTTCTCCTTTTTGTTAAGGTTATTTAAAGCTTCAGTTGCTGGGTACATTTTGAGTGCAAAACGTATACTGTATAACGCAGATTTGGATGCATTTGCTTTACGAGTAATTAAAAAAAACGAAATACTTTGGCCTCTACTTTGGTAGCCTCTACTTTGGTATTACCTTCTACCAGTATGAACATTGATTGCCGGATATTTTCCATTTCGAAACCATTCTTGTCTATATCCGTTATGAGTTTTTTTATTTTGTCTGCTCTGAAAGTTGGAAAATCAATTTGAAGTCTTGGAACGAGAAGCGTGATGCGACAGCAACTTGTGAAGTCTGAAGTTGTCGTTCCATGAATTATGCTTCCCATTGACTCAACAAGGAAATTATGAGGATGCTGCGCATGGGACATGCGGAGAGAGAGAGAGGGAGAGATAGGGAGCACAGCAGAATCCTTTTGTCGATTAATTGGACTGGCAAAGCGGTTTATGAAAGTAAAAACTTTTGAGCGTTGGTGGCGGATTATTAAATTTGCATTGTTCCAATCAGTAGCTGCAAAATGGAAGGGTGTTCTGCCTGTGGAGGAGTTCTGCCTCTGTGGATTGCTCACTTCCACATCCGGCGAATGCCACGAGGGAGCCAACGCGTGCCACAGTGGCCTCCGTTGCTGTGGCTGCCGCCAGCCAGACGATAACGACAACGACAACCTCATGAAGGATGTCGAAGGCAGACGCCCAAACACAATGGAACATGTAATAAAAAAAAGTAGAGAGGGAGAACAAACTATGTGGGGTTGGGAGTGGTGATGGGAATGTCTGTGTTGGTATGTCCTGTATGTGTCCTGTGGCTCCCACACACACACAAGCGGTGACCCAGTTTGTTTGTTGTGAAAACTATTATTATGTTCTATTATAATAATGTGTATGTGGGCATTATGTTTTAATTAAATTGCAGCCAGCACATCAGAATGGAGCTGGAGCCGCGGGTGGCCATCCTGCAGGATCTGCGTCTACAGACCTTCGATTCCATACGCTTCGCCTCGTACAGGACAGCCTCGAAGCTGCGCTACATACAGAAGTCGACAAATCTGCACTTGGTGGACATTTGGAACGTGATCGAGGCATTCCGCGAGAATGGACTGAACACTCTGGAGCCACAGAGCGAGGTCAGTGTGGCACGGCTGGAGACGCTCGTGTCCTCGCTGTATCACAATCTGAACAAACGTCTGCCCACCGCCCAGCAGGTGCCGGTGGACTCCAAGGCGGGTCTCTTGCTCAACTGGCTGCTTGCTGCCTATACAAGGTGCGTGGAAATTGTCTGGAATTATTAATAAATTCTCTTTAAAAATATATTTAATTCTCTTAATCTTCGCAGTGATAACTCGGGAAAGATTCGTGTGTTCTCCATCAAAGTGGCACTGGCCACCATGTGCTCTGGCAAGCTGGTGGACAAACTTAGATGTGAGTAAGGGGTCAGTTTGGACAGAGAGAGAGAGAGAAAGAGCGAGACTTCATCTACAGACTAATCCATGTTCTATTTCGTGCGTTGCAGATATCTTTTCACAGATTTCGGATGGAGCCGGACAGCTGGTGGCCTGGAAGTTGGGGGAATTCCTGCGGGAGGTGCTGGCATTGCCGGCGGCTGTCTATGAGTCGCCCACATTCCATTACAAGGAGGGGCTCGAGGAGGAGATCTTTCCGGCGGAGAACAAGGTGACGGTGAACGATTTTATGGCAACACTTATGTCCGAACCGGGCCCCTCGTGCCTCGTGTGGCTGCCACTGCTGCACAGGCTGGCCACCGTGGAGACGATTGTGCATCCGACGATCTGCTCTGTTTGCCACAAGGAAAACTTCACCGGATTTCGTTACCGTTGTCAGCGGTGCCACGCCTACCAATTGTGCCAGGAGTGCTTTTGGCACGGCAAGACATCGCTGAATCACCAAAACGATCACGAGGTCAAGGAGTACTCGAGCTACAAGTCGCCCAGCAAACAGATTGGTCACTCGCTGCGCAAGAGCTTCCGCTGTGTGCCCGAGAAGACGACGCAAGTGTTGCCACGGTTCCCGGACCAGCCCGAAAAGACCCTCAACCTGTCGCACATCGTGCCGCCCTCGCCCTTGCCCTCGCACAACGGTTTCAACGATCCCACGCTGGCCCTCGCCGGCGCCCACCACGGCCACCTACCGCCCGGCATCTTCGACCGCTCCAGCACCCTCGACTCGCGGGCCACCGGCCGCAGCATAGACAGTGCCGCCTGCACTGGCGGCGGCGGCACCACCATCTCTAGGCTAGCCGCCGCCTCGGCCAACGATGAGGAGCATCGCCTGATTGCCCGCTATGCGGCACGTCTGGCCCAGGAGAACCGAGCAGTGAGTAGCAACAGCCACTAGCCAATCCAGCCACTCATCCAATCTGTTTTTCCGCAGCCTTCGAATATGTCGGAGAGTGCCACGCCCATTGGCACGGACAACTCGCGTGCCCAGCGTGAGCTGATCGCCCAGTTGGAGTCGAAGAACAAGGAGATTATGCGGGAGATAGCCCGCCTGCGTCGCCAGCAGGAGACCGAGCAGATGGCCCCCGAGAATCCGGCCCTGATCAACGAGTTGCGTGCGTTGCGACAGCGCAAAGGGGAGCTGGAGGGTCATCTCGGTGCGTTGCAGGACTCGCGCCGCCAGCTAATGGAGCAACTGGAGGGACTAATGCGAATGCTGAAGAACCAGCAGACTGCCTCGCCCCGGTCCACGCCCAACTCGAGTCCTCGCTCGGGCAAGTCGCCGCCCATGCCGGGCGGAGGGGGAGCCGGCATCCTTGGCACTTCGCCGATGAGTGCCCTGCATGCCCAGCAAATGCAGCATCCAATGGGTGGACCTGGAGTGAGGGTCAGCCAGCAGCAAATGATGCAGGCCCAGCAGCAACAACAGATGCAGCAGCAGCAGCAACAGCAGGGACATGGACCCTTCAGCCAGAGCCAACTGGATCAGCTCAATTTGATCAGCACCGACATGCGCAGCGCCTTTGCGGCCAATGGCAGTGCAAGTGAGTAGGGATGGGGGTTGCGGGATGGAGGGAGGGAAAACCTTGGGTTGCGTCTTGTCCAAAATTGATTGAAATTTGTTTTGGGAATTGGTTAACGCGTGAGATTTTTGGGATGGTAAAACAGTTGGATAGATATTAATATGAATTCTCCACTCAATGGCTCCTTCTCCTCAATTGGAGAGGAGCAAACACCCCACGGTGGCACACACACAACAAAACACACACCAACACCATACACACACATATTTCTTGAACGCTTCGCATTCGCAGCGCCACCGCCAATGCGCACCAACAGTCCCACCAATGCCAGTCCCAGTCCAGCCGATGCCGAGCTCAATGAGGCCGCCGATAATATAACCTCGGCCATAACCCACATGGTCAGCGACCTGAATGCAGGTAAATCGTTGGATCCCCCCCGCTCTCCGCCTCACTCTGCTCACTCTCTCTCTCGCTCTCTCTCTCTGTCTGTGTCTATGTCTGTGATGAGCTCCCCGCTAAAAGCTTCTCGATATGCAGACATGCAGTTGCTATTGCTAATGAAGATTTGCTGATCTGATCCCGCCAGTTGCTTGGACTGCTCATGCACCGCTACAGTTAGAAGCACCTGGAATGATATGTAGTAGCACCGCTTGTAGAGCCACCACCTGCCTCCACTCACCCTCTCCACTGCAATCACAACCCAATCACCGCCTTGAATGGAATGTACAATCCACTCTCCACGCTTACCTCTCTGTGTTTCTGTGTGCGTATGTTTTTTTGGGGTCTCTCTCTCTCTCTATCGCTTTTGCAGGACGGGCAGCGGGACCTGGACAAAGTGGAAGCTCCCTGCCCCAGGCTCGTTTCATACTGCCGCTGGGTAAGTTGTCCTGGTCGCTGTCGCTGTCGCGTTGGTGCCAACGTCGTTGCTCTTGTCCTGTACCCTATCCTCTACAACCTCCTACTTCGAGGCCTGCGTTGAGGCTGAATCTCAATTGTGTTTTTCTTACTTTTTGTTTGCTTTTGATTTTAGATTATTACCCAAACAGACGGCATAAGAAAAAATGCTGCAAATATTGAGTTGATTCTTCCGCTTCTACTTCTCTGTTCCTTGGTTTCTTTTTTTTCTTTTTATCATTTTTGCCTCATTTCTTGTGTGGCAACGAAACGGGCAAATACATATTCCAAAAATTGAATAACAAACAAAACCCGAAAAGAATATCGTCACGTCGAGGGCGGCGAGTCCTCGGGCTCGAGTCAGTGCGAGTGTAACGAGTGCAACTGCCAGGTGTATGAGGAGATCTTCCGCACCGACGGGGAGTACGAGTGCCAAGGCGCCTCTGCCGTCGGGACGACGCAGCCAGGCTCTGATTCAGATATGGATGATTCCCGCTTGTCGCCGGTTCATTTCGATTATACTTTTGGCCTTGGCGATGAGCAGTCGCAGGTGAACCGCATTCTGGGCTATCGGAACCATCCCGAACTCTTCATCGACGATGACCAGGCGGGGTTCCCGGGCCTGCACGAGATCGGTGAGACAATCGATGAACTGCAGTTGATAATGCACGCTTATATCATGAAGTATAGTTTGAATATATAATCCGTTCGTCGTTAGGTTACAAGATATACTCCTCGTTCAGGTAAAATATATCCACAAAATATTTTTTGCCTTTTCGCCATTGATCTAGAGACATCTTGAATCGCTCACCCAATCCATTCACTCGCAGGTAGCTGTCTAGGTTTCCACTCCACTCCAAGCTGCTCTGTTCTATTCCATTCTATCTACATAGATCGCACTCTCAATCGTATCTGTCTATTTAGCCCTCTGTCAGCCCATCCTAGTTAGTTTAGATTTCGTTATTTTCATGTGTTGGCTGCTTACTGAAATCTGAAAATCGAGAATCGAATGAATTATCTTTGTTTGTTGGATCTTTTGTTTGGTTCTTTCTGGTCTTATCAATGACACTTATGTATGTTTATCGCAAAACTTGATACAATTACAGATTTCGACGAATCTCAATCATATAACCAAGAGTGGACCGAAAAGGTAAAGGATTTCGCTCTGAAATCCTCCTCAAATTGATTCTTGACGTTGTTCTTGTCGTTGTATTTATCATTTGTAATTCTTGTTACTACTACTCCTACTTAGACATGCACCCGATAAAAACAATCATATATATTTTATCTATATCTCTACTTATATCCTGTATCCCGTAGCTAGTGTAGTTGATTTCCACTTTTCGATTGCCTTTGCATGCCAGAGTTTACTTGAGTATGGCTATATCGTATATTTGTCACTGCAATGTCTCGAAATTAAACCGAATTTACCTCTCTCTTCCGCCCCATCACAGGCAAATGCGAATAGCCAATGGCAGGAGCAGTTTGCACAATGGAGTCTTAATTCACAAAATAACTAATTCGTCTCAGTGGATAAGTGCAGGAGGATACCCACCAGGAGAACAGCAGCGGCAGCAGCAGCAGCAGCAGCAGCAATGGACTGGAACACACTGGGTTGGAGGAGTACTCGTACGCGGCAGCTGATACCATGCAGAAGGCGACTCTCGCTTAGCTTTTTATCTTAACTCATATGTTGACTTAGAGCAATTTATTTATTGATTATTTTATGGGGTAGTCGTAGCCTACACTAATCCTTAATCCTTACAATTTATACTTTTGCGCAGCGGTATAGTACCGCACCTACATATTTATATTATTATATTTTATGCAAACACACAGTAAAGAAGCAATGAATAAGACTCGCAGTTGCACTGCACTCTGAAGTCGCAAATCTCTTGAATCTCGTGGAAACTTTCGATGTTCGTACTCCCCATGAAGCAGATGGGAGCATGGATAGATGGAGAGTTTTTTTAATTTAGGTTTTTACGATTTCGTATTTGGCTTTTAGACTTTTAAGCGCCTGCATAAGCGGATATTTATTAACAAAGTGAAAATCAAACACGTAATGCAAATACAAATATAAATACGATATAGACATTTAAACATGTACTTAATACTAGATACTTGTTGAGAAATCAAAATCAAATTCTAAGCGCCCGATCTAATGAATACACACACACACACTTTGATATACGGTAAAGCCAATAACTAATTAAATTAATTGAAATTAAATACCAATCCAATGTTGAACACTAAAACGAAACTAGGCGCATGGACAGCATCGATCCAACTCGATCTACATACATAATTTATATTATTATCACTCTATAATATTCATTCATACAAAATGTTATACAATATAATCATAAAGGCATAGAAAACGAAAGAAAAAACCCAGAAATTAATAGAAAGTATGCATACAAATACTGAATAATATTGCAAAATGCGAAATCTAAATAAAAACATTTTAAACAATCAAACCAAAGATATTTGGATTCCAAGAAATTCCACATTGTTATTCTATTAATCAGATTATTGGTACATATTCGGCTCCAACGTTGCAGGCTGAGTTTTTGAATGCGCGCCTAAATTATCGTATCTTATCGATATATGTAAATAATATATCATTTTACAGCACCAACTCTCTGAATGTGAAATGGTAGATTATTTGACAGATACCGATACTATCGCTACTGCCATCTGCCAGCTCTATTTCCCTCTAGAATAATAGTCTAGTGTGTGCCTCGTATCAATAATGAATCTACATATCATACGCGTTCCCTTTGAATGCAAAAATTTCTCTTCTCTGTGTTAAAGATATCTCAATGACATTTTTAAGATTATCGTCCCATCAAGGGACCAAAAATTATCAGAACCAAGATACAAATAGAGAAACCCAAAGGGGCATGAATATTTTAATCTTTGAAATCAGAAATTTATCATTAATTACAAAATTACATGTCGATCATCATGGCTTAAATCGTTTTATTTACCTGTCTAAATAGCGGGGGCCTAAGAGGGCTAATTTATATTTGTACGGTATATTTTGAGAATAGGTGAGCGGTCACACTACTCGAAAGTTTTAGAGGCGCAATTCTCGAAGCGACTGTTTTATTCGTTGCGCGCCATTCAAAGAGTCAAGTTGTTTCTTGCGTCGTGTGTGAAAAATACTCTGGCTGATCAAACTCGGCTTACATGCATACATACTCAACCAGTTAAGAGGCATTGAGAGAGAGCAAAGAGTCTGAAAACCAGCTTAGAGCGAGCCGACAAGTGTGTCTCGCAAACAGCATCCGCTCTTGCCCGTGCAAGCAAGCGAAACAGCACTACCTGTGTTATTTTGGAGTCGTCTTCTCTTGCTGCTCTCTTCTACGTGGAGCGTAGCTTGGCGAGCGTCTTTTCTTCAGCCAAGAATTCTCAGCTCAGCTCGCGCGTTATTAACAGCTCTCGACTGTGTAGGGTGTGGTGCTGGGCGCGTTTTTCACATTTGGCTCACGCGAAACTCAGGCGCATTCATCAAAAGTTTTCCCTACAAATATATGTGTCGCCCCAAGATGGTAAATAACGTGGGAAGCACATTAGCTGGAGCCCTTCTGCTGGGACTGGCCCTCCTTGCCACGCAGGCAGAGGCGCAGAGGACGCCAACCATTTCGTACATCACACAGGAGCAGATCAAGGACATTGGCGGCACTGTCGAGTTCGACTGCTCCGTTCAGTATGCCAAGGAGTACAATGTACTCTTCCTCAAGACTGACTCGGATCCCGTCTTCCTCTCCACGGGCTCCACGCTCGTCATCAAAGACTCGCGCTTCTCGCTGCGCTACGACCCAAGCTCTTCCACCTACAAGCTGCAGATTAAGGACATCCAGGAGACGGACGCTGGCACCTACACCTGCCAGGTGGTGATCTCCACCGTGCACAAGGTGAGCGCCGAAGTCAAGCTCTCTGTGCGCCGCCCGCCCGTCATCTCCGACAATTCCACGCAATCAATTGTGGCCAGCGAGGGCAGCGAGGTCCAAATGGAGTGCTTCGCCAGCGGTTACCCAACTCCGTCCATCACATGGCGTCGCGAGAACAATGCCATTCTGCCAACGGGTGAGTCTTTATTCCACAAACTTCTATGTTTCGAAATTACTGTTTACCGTTTTCCGTGTGGGATGTGGGGCGTTTAACCCAAGCATTGTGGCACGATACATAACGTTGGATGGGGGGCTCTGTTCTGACGCTCTCCGCTCTTCTCTTTCTCTCTCTCCGCATGTCTGACCATAGCTGAGAGCGCCGTGCTTTTGTGTGTGTGTGTGTGTGTGTGTGAGAGTGACCGTGACTCACTCAGGCGTCACCTCTCAAGCTTTGTTTATTTAGTTGTTGCTATTATGCCTTTTGCCTGCTGTCTTCTTTTCACCTTCTTTCGCCCCCACAAGCCACCCCACACCCCAACCTATTCGGTAGCTACATATACTGAATACACACGTGTGTGTGTGCATATTTCGCAATTGTTTTAGTTGAGGGAGCGGTGCTAGTGGCAGAGTGGTAGACCCTTGATTTTGTTGCTGTGCACGCTGTGAAATTTCATTGGAAATTCCAGTCTAAACAAGTGCCAAATGCTTTGTGTTTCCCATTTCTTTGTATTTCTTGTAGATCCTTCCCCCGAAAAGATGGGAAAAGCTAATAAAATAATTTGGTGCACAGGTAGAATGCACCGTTTTCGTACAAGGTTAATCCAGTACAGGTGCTAGCTGCTGTTGTAACTCTCTATCTCTACCTGAACTATGAACCCTGCGCAGCGAACCCTCTTTAATGCTTTCTTAACAAGATCGCAGCGTCATCGGCAGCGGCAGCGGCCACCAAAAAGCAATTAGTGTAACTAATCCGATAGATACTTAATGCTTCATACCTGGAAAGGAATGGCGGGCACACCCTACCCTACACCCTCGTATCTGAACTTGTGCAATCTTTAATTGACATTGACTCTGCTCTACCTTCTAAGGGGTATCCAATCCAATAAGGGCCTCGAAAGCTATAAACTGAACCACAAAAACGTGGATACGCTTCATGGCAAGTCAAAAATGGCTTAACATTTGTCCAGCAGTTCCCATAAATCAAAGACCCCTAGGGTGGGTCCAGAGTGTACGGCCACTGGTCTGGGTCTGGGTCTGGGCGTGCAGTGTTTACCAGGAGGTTTCTGCGTGGGGTTTCACACTTTTTCACGCTCTAATTTAAAGAGCTTAAGCAAACAAACCCAGGCTTTGAAATGCGCCAACGAGGCGATCCATGCCGTCCATCCATGCAGGAACCATCCAGTAACCAGGGACTGCAAGGGTGAAGTAATGGCAGTGCAGAAGGCGTGCTCTGAAGAGAGCTGGAGGAGTTGTTGCCTTTTGTGCTTTATACAGCATTCCCATTTCCATTTCCATGCCCATTCCCGTTACCGTTACCGTTCCCGTGCCCATTTGCCATTCCGAGTTTTTGAGGCATTCGACAACTTCAGCACGCGCAATTGCTTCCGCAACTTGAAAACGTTCCACGGAACGTTTGATGGTCTCCGGGCCCAGGTCCTGGGCATGGGCATGGGCAAAGGTATGGGCTTAAGCAAACATCACATCAGGAGGAACAAACGGTCCGTGCAAATGCTTTTTGCAGTGGAGGGCTGTTTCTTACGTATCAGACACGGTCTAGGCTTTGTGCAGGGAGGGGTGCAGTGGGTTGCGGTAGGGTGAGGGGTGTTCAGTGCAGCAAAAAAACAGAGAGCCCGTGAATGAAAGAAAGAGTAAACAACAAACAATGCACGAGCCTAAGAGCATGGTTTCTGCCCCTGCCCCCCTGTCACACCCCTGGCCGGGACTGGCTTTGCCCCACCCTTCCTTCTGCCGTTACCTTCCGTTCGCCTGGCTACATAATTTTTATTTTGATAGCCGGCGAATACAATCGAAGAATACAAAATATACAAAATATATAAATTACAAGCTAAAAAGGTAACCCAAACAATGGCTCCGGGGCAAACGCATGTGTGTGTGTTGTGTTGTGTAAAGTGCAAACAAACAAGCCGCGATGCGACCCGATCCCGACCCCCTGTCTAAGCAACCCCTAACCCCTCAGGCGAAAAGGGTACCAGAACCACGGCCTAGGTCCCGCCCAGGGACCAAAACGGAGGAACCCCTAATCAAGCATTTCCGTTTTGCCAGCAGTTTTCGGGGTGTTGGACTGGACTCTCCATCGCGAGTCCATGCCAATTTGTGTGTTGTGTGTTGCCATGCAAATCAATTGGTTATTCTCCGCTTTTTTATTGAACTATGAAAGAGATAGCCCGAGGGAGCAGAATCGTGTATGAATGAGTAAACAAAGACATGTGCATCGACTAGCACCTGGCTTGCCAGCTCCATGCATTCGTGCTTGCCCCAGCAAAATCGTATTTCCATAATAAACCTCACCTTGAGCTACTACTCACGTGAGGAGGGAACGAGCGGTGTTTGTTTTCTGCAAAGAACGCAGAAATTGGATTTGAATATTTAGCTGAAACTTCCATCGGAGGCAGCTGTCGAAATTTGGGTTATTGTTTGGCTTAGTTTCAGAACAGGAAGTGAAGCATCTCAGAGATACTTATCTCTGATCGCGGGGATGGAGATATTGAATGCGAGCGATCCTCAGATCATGCTCAATTAACTTTAATTGTTCAATTATGTATTGTAGAGTGCTGGGATATTTGAGAGCCACGTATGTACGAGTGTGCAAGATCTGCCTGATCACAGCTTCTCCACTTTACTGTTGGTTCTAGGCTAATTCAAGTCTTAGCAAACTCAGTTCTGTTTGCCCCACTGTAGCTCTTTGACTCCCTTCTGCTGTCCCTTTGATTAACTTTTATGCAAATTGTTGTAAGGCAAATTGCGAATTAAACTCAAGTGAGCATTATCAAGTACTCCAATCGCGCCCTTAAATACAAATGCAATTTCACCCACTCTCTCTCTGTGCAGAAGGGTACTGTGAAACAGCTTCTGAAGGGTGCAAATCTTAAATTTAATAATATTTACGCTTAAACATTTCGATGCGCAATTGATGCTCCTCTCGAGATCTCAACAGGGCGTGTGGCCAGTGCCCAAATTAGTTGCCCGATTTGAGGGGAGTGCAACCCAGGTTCCCATTTAATGAATAATGGAAAAACATTCTTCAAATGCCCGAAGCGGCAGCTGGGAATGAGTTTGAAAAGTATTTGCAAGTAATTAGGTTTTGCGCACACGGGATTACGAAGGTACATGGAGAGAGGGAGTAGAGGGAGTCCTTTGATGATGGCTATGTTTTTATTGGTCCTTCTGGGGCCGCTTCCTCTTCCTGTTTGCAGCCGCAATTGCATCCTCATTGTTGCAAAGTCAAAGCAATGCGAAACAAGACCAAGAACGAGAACGAGCACGATAAACGCTGATGATGACGTACTGCCATGGAAAACTTGTTTATAAATGTTGGTTGCTGGGGCAACGACCACCTGGTCAACATGGGGCAACCACTGTCCGCCACCATAACCATACACTGCGGGAAAGAATACAATAATTACGAATACAATTTCTATTTCCGGGCAAACTTTGCGCTAACCTTTTCACTTTTTATGGGCTGTCTGATGCCAGATTCTCCTTTTAATGATCATGTTTTTGAGATCTTCATCTAGCCAGGGAGTGTATGTACATATTTCTCAGTGCAGAACGCATGGAGCAGTGGCCCTTTATGGTATTAACTTAACTTGAAGCAATAACTTGTTGGTTAATAGCTGAACTGCTCTCGTCCGTCTCTCAGGCCCCGATCGTCCCAGTTTCCTTTTGGGCCTGACTGAAGCCATTTTGTGCTGCTCCCTTCACACCCCTCGCCACTAGAGCTTATCACACCAGAGAAAGGGAAGGAGGTGGAGGAAGAGTGAGAGTGAGAGAAATACAATTCATTTAAATTCACGTATCGCTCTTTGTGCGGCAATTCCCGTATTTATTTAGCACTTTTAGCTGCATGTTTCACCTTCGAACCGTCCGACCGACCGGCTTTTTAATCCTTATCACACTCACAAAGGATACACGGCTTTACTTTTCCTTTTCCACTGTCTCTCTCTCTCTCCACTGCAATCACATTGTTTGCTGTGGTACTTAGTCAATATTTGTTTAGGCACTTCGGCTCACAAGGGATCTACATGCAGACATTGTGTAACCTTCCTTCACTCGCTTATCCAGTTTTCTTTCTTTTTTTTGGCATAATTGCTATTTTAATAGTTTTCTTTTCATGCCTTGATTTATGCTTTGTAAGCGGTACAGTCAGACCCAGCCATCCAAAGAGAAACCAAGAAGCAAACATCAATTGAGTTGAGGGCGACACACGGGAGAGAGTCACATAGAGAGAGCGAGAGCGAGAGAGAGAGAGCGAGCGAGCTGCAGCTCAGTGTAATCCAATAAATGGCATGCCAGGCCGCATAACTCGGGTAGCTATAATGTACTACTCGAAAGAAGAAAATCACTTTTGAAAAGTCAACAACAGAGTCTGTCTCTCGGGTCGGTTGGTGTACGGGGTGGACGGGGCTGTCTCTATGGAATGGTTGTTGGGTTAGAGGGGGGTCGGGCATGAAGGGTGTCTCCATGGTCGCTGTGCAGTGCGGTTTCAAGGCGAAGGCGCCCCAAAGTGGGTGCATTCACATGTCTCAAGAGCTTGTTATAGGCTCGATATAGCAGTATCTCTGTGTGTGTGTGCTGAAGGGAAGCCCTTACTTTGTGTGGATGTGGATGGTATGGGATGGGTTGGATGTTCCTTGATGAGTTTGGGTGACAAAACAGGAAGAGGCGACAAATTTGCACAGCCATGCAATTTTTTTCCATAAAACATAACCATGACTGTGATTATCACCATAACATAATGATGAACAAGAAGATGATGATGATGTGGGGGGTGTGGGGGTGCATAGCTGACTTTGCGGCTTCTGCTGCTGCCACTGCCAGGTGTTGGAGCAAGGAGAACGAGAGCTGCGCCCATCGTCGTCGTGGGTTTAATCAACTCTGTCCACACTTGACTTACAGGGCAGGAAAGAACTTTGAAATTCACTTTTTTATAGCTATCAAGGAAATTCCCTCACTTTTCGGAATCATTACTCTGCATGAGAAAATACATTTCTTTCCCTAAAAAGCTATCGTAGCGCTCTATCGCCTCTAGTAACTCGACGCCTCTTAATCCAATCAAGCTGAACAAAATCAGAATCAAACCAATCCACCCACACAGCGTACAAATGGAAGCATTTGGTCAATCCCATTATACCAAAAAGGAGAAGTACAAAAAAAAGTTAAATTCATATTAGAGGAAAAACATTGTGTGCATTTTTTAATTGGATTTTTGCCAGTTCATACGCAGAGCGCTTGGAAGGTGGGAGAAACGAGAGACATGACCCATCTGTGACTCGCCTAGAGCCATGCCATGATGGATTTGATTGGAATGAGATGATGGGTTCGTGCCTGGAGTTTTGCGAGTTTGTGAGTGTGTGCAGTGGGCGCGAATAATACGAAGCGTCATTAAAAGCGCACCCGTTAGGCCACTGACGGATTATGATGACGATGAGTCATTCGCAGCTCGCGCTGCATTAACATTCATAACTTCCACATGACGATGCTCGGTGCAGGGAACTGTTCCTCCGAGATGTGTTGACATTTCAAGTGGAAGTCGAAGGTGCTGTCTCGGGCTTTTCCTGCGTTTTCCTTGCTAAATTGCAGGAAATTGAAATGGAAAAATGAAAATCAAATATGGCTGCGGGCCCAGACAGGCGGCATGGCACACACCCCAAAAAACAGCGCTCGGAGAAAGGGAAAGCGTTTGCATCGATGTTTTTTCTGTCAGTAAGTTGTTGTTTCGGCAGCCGTTGGTTGCTACTGTGTCTGGGCCGTGCCCCGTGATTGGTGCATATACCTTTTTGCATGCCAAATTCGATTTCCATTTCCAGGATGTTTCGGTGGTGGTTTCCGGCTCACAAAATGGCGGGCTTGTCGGTGGCAGCCGGCTTTTAAATAGTTTAAGGCCATTAGAAACGGTGGCGGTAATCGAGTGACGCCAACCCTTTCCACACAAAAGTTGTCACAAATTTTCCAAGCGAGCGCGCCCGCCTCATAACGCTGACGCATTTAACCGTTGACGGCCGCTGAAATTCATCCAAGCGCCAAAGACCTGGACCCTAGATCATAAGGTGAACCCACACACACACACACGCGACACCTGCCACAGTGAGTGGCAGGCAGACCCTACCAGGTGAACCTGTCAAAGTTTTCAATGCATTTTCCGTTTCCTCTTGCGCTGGCTTTTCGAGAGTCATCGCTGTGGCTGTGGCACAAAGGGCAAGAGCAGCGTTACGTCTCCTGGTTATAACTGGGATCCTTTCAGGCCAGACCAAGCCAGACCATGCTAGCTCCAGATATCTACCTGCTTGCACTTCGTCTGCATCACTTCTCACCTTTGCCTTTGCCTTTGCCTTTGCCTTGCACTTTGCACAATTTTCCTTTTTCTTGGGCCTTGTTTTCGTTTGCCTTTAACTGACAATTTATCTCTGGCTGTTTGCCCAAGGAGAGGAGGGTAAGGGGAAAGGGTGTTACCATCGCTGTTTTCATTTTGTTTGATGGCAGGCGGAGACAGTCCCAGACAGGTTCTGTTCCCGGCCAGGCCCGTACTAAAACAAATGGTTACTCCTCTGCCTGCCTGCCTGACTGCCTGCTTGGGCTGTCTGATTTTTCATTTTTCATTACTCTGTGCCGACTCTTCGGGCTCTCTGTATTATCCTATCCGGTGTCTTCCCTCCGCGGTGTCTCTGTCTTCTTTTTCCTTTCTGTTTCTGTTTTCCTTTCATTAGTTGTCAGAGAGTGCACACCTCCTCCCCTGGAGTGAGGAGGAACCGACTGGGACCGCGTCATCCTGCCGAGCAAAGTGTTTTTAATTCTCTCATTAGTAACTGAAATTACTCCACACATACCCAAGATTCTGTATGATGGATGATGCTTGATTGTGGATATAATACTCGCAGTAGCATGAATGTGCTGCAGACTGCATGGATCTGTGTGTTTCCGGTTCTGTTTTGGTTCGCGTTTATTGGGCTCTGATGACATGCGGGTTCCTTACAGCATCACTCAGCTCGGGGGGCTCACTCATTAGTTTGATTGCACTGAAACTTTCTTCATAATTTGTCAATCTTTAATGTTTGGATTTGGGTAGCAAACAGAACAGACCAGCCAGAGGCATAGGTACAGTCTGCATAGAAAGATCTTCGTTGGCCAACCCTTGCCTGGCTCTGGTTTGTGAGTGATAAATGAGTCTGGCTTGTAATTAGATGCCACTACAATGTTTTTCGATTCATAAATACCATCCCAAATGTCTCAAATATCTGAATGCATGAGGGATGTTCTGTTTCAGTGACTTTCTGCTCTACTATATGATCCATTTGAACCCTTCAGAGTGTGAACCAGATCTGGAGTCAATTCGTAGAGCATTTATATCGGGTTTAATTATAAACAGACTCGGAAATGCTTCAACTTACAAGAAAATGCCATCTGTGCACTCTCTCTCTCTCTCTCGCTCTTGGTGCCTGCGATCTCTCTTCTGTCGCATAACTAATTAGCAATTAAATATTTGCCACTCTCTGACACGCCCCAATTACGCGCATGCGCGACCTCTTCTCTACACAAACACCACAGCCCAAGGGAAAGAGAGAAATATAGTTTAACGGTAAAACGGTTTACAGGCGACAAATTCTGGAATGCCTCCACTCTTGTCTTACCTGACTTGCATATCATTTCATGCTCCAGCAGACACGCGGGCGTCCAACAAAGCAAATACTCGTCCATACAATAATACCTATAAAGAAAATAAATTTTAAAAAAATTCAACACTTACTTGCTTAGAAATTTGTCATTTTGAGTGGTTCCTCCCCCGCTGAACTCCGAGCCTGAGCATTTGGCATTGCAGCTGCGTTTTGGCTGAGACCTAGACCAAGACCAGATCGGGGACAGGCCCAGTCACGCTGCTGCACTTAAAGTTTCGCTGCCAGGCAGAAACAGCAACTGGGATAGAGGCATAGAGAAATAACCTGTTTTGGACCTATTCGAGTACACATGACATGACGGGCCATTGGCAGGCACAGTAAACGCTCGTAAATTACAAACGCTACAAATTGTATTTGTTTTTCAAAGGGGAAAATGGTATTTTTACGACTTGTACTTTGTTGTGTTCTATGGGAACTGCATTTGTATTTGCATTACTTGTGCGCTTTAAGTGGTGCTGATTAAATATCAAATATCTCTTAATGGATAAAAAGAAAAAATAAACCAAAAGAATCTTTTTCTAGTCGGTTTTGCCAGAGAAGCCTGAAGTTAGATCCTTAATTGTGCTTCTGGTGGGTCAAAGGTGAATGAATGTTCTTTTGTTTGATCCACTCGGAATGGGGAAAATTATAGAGATCGTAGTTCCATTTCTTCCTCGCATTCGTTACACTCGTATATTGCTTGGCTTTGGCTTGTGTCCAATTGGGGCGACAAATGCTTTCGATTCATGCTTCTGCTGCTGCGCCGTAGTGAATCATTCTCCGTTGGACTAATTAAACAAGCCCTCGACTGCGTCACTCTCTGGAGTCTTGGAGTCAATGGATATTTGTAGTATTCGGAGTAATATTCGTGTTTGCCATGCCATCCTTGTGTGTGTTTTTCTAATATTGAAATGAGTTTGTTGTGTTTGTTTCCTCCAATGCCCGCATCATGATGCAGCCCCCTGCCAGCAGAAGAGCATCGTTCGTTCAATTTGCTGCAATTGGTAGGAGGCCGCCTTAACCCATTGCCATGCAGGGTGGGAGGGAGACATGCTGTCAATCCAATTTTAATGAAATGTGTTACTTCGATTCCCAGTCGCAATTAATTTGAAATGTTTCAGTCGAGTAGGCAAGAGCACGTACAAACATACCTCCCTCCCGCTCAATCCCTCTCCCGCATTTGGCATGCAATTCGCATGAAACATATTTCCAGGGCATTCCAGAGTTTTGGTCAATGCTCTCTCACTCTGTCCTGGTGCAGCTCATTCCCTCCTGCTGTGCGTCCCCTCTTTCTGTGTAGTTTGTGTCAATTGTTTAAGCCTGAATTGTTTTGGCAAATGTTTGAAGAGCAGCCACAGACACATATACTCGAGCACTCGTACATCTCTCAATGTGGTTGTAAAGGGGAAAGGAGAGTGAGGGACTGCACTGAGAGATCCCTGGGCTCATTGCACTCGTTGCGCTGCTCTCCGTCTCCCTCTCTGCATCTCTCGCTATGCGCTGAGCCAACTTCCGGTTATGAGCCGAACCAACACTGAGGCTGAGCGCACCTTTCGCACTGCAATTCCTATTCCCCATTCGTATTCCCGTTTACGCTTCAGTTGCTTGTTGCAATGCAGGCGCCTCACCCTTCATCCCCCTCTTTTACCATCCTTTGGTGCACTTATGACTAAGTGCAGCCGCGCTGTGCGTTTTCTTTTTTTTTTTCAAAATTAGTTGCCAGCACAAACGAGCAGAAGTCGAAGCAAAAGCCAAAGCCGAGGCACACTCAGTGGCAATGGCAGTGGCAGAAGCACACCGGCAACAAAACGGCTTACTTGTTAGAGGTCATTAACGTTGCCATTGTTAGTGGAACGAATGGTGGGAGTGGGGAGAAAAGGTCACCCACACACAAAGTGCTAACGGATGTGGCCCGGGCCCTGGCTCATTAAAATCTGATTTTTGACTCTATTTTCACTGCACAAACACAAAAGGTGGCGACCCGATCCGCTTAGAGCCGCTCCATTAATATATGCACTAATCGTGGAGTGTTCTCACTTGAACGCGCGCACTGAAAGAGTTAAATGAATGTTTAAACAAATAAATAAATATACACTTTAATACTGATCGCGTCTCTTTTATCTTTTATCCATTCCAGATAGTGCCACCTATGTGGGAAATGTACTGCGAATTAAGTCGGTGAAGAAGGAGGACCGAGGCACCTACTACTGTGTGGCCGACAACGGTGTCAGCAAGGGAGATCGTCGTAATATTAACGTGGAGGTGGAGTTCTCGCCAGTGATAACCGTGCCACGACCCCGTCTCGGCCAGGCGCTGCAGTATGACATGGATCTGGAGTGCCACATTGAGGCCTACCCACCGCCGGCCATTGTCTGGACCAAGGATGACATTCAGCTGGCCAACAACCAGCACTACAGCATCTCGCACTTTGCCACCGCCGACGAGTACACCGACTCGACGCTGCGTGTGATCACCATCGAGAAGCGCCAGTACGGAGATTATGTGTGCAAGGCCACCAATCGCTTTGGCGAGGCCGAGGCTCGTGTGAATCTGTTTGAGACCATCATCCCCGTGTGCCCGCCGGCATGTGGCCAGGCGTACTATGCCGGAGCCGAGGATGTGGCTGCCACCTCCTTTGCCCTGGTGGGCATTCTGCTGGCGCTGCTATTCACCAGATAAGCCAATGGCCCCACCCACTGACTCTGACTACAAACGCTCCAAGTCCAAATCATCAATCAGCCCTCGAATACATAAATATATACTATATATAAATAGATATATAGTAACCTATATCATATAAAAATCCAACCAACAGACGTCGCAAATGAATACCAACCCCCCAGACTCTACAAACGGTTCACTTTCGATTTTCTTTCCGCTGCTCCTGACTTTGTTTTCGCCCTGTCCAATCTTCACACGTCCAATATTATGTCTTAAGTTAAGTACGCTAAGTGAAAGGGCCCACGATAACTAGATCTGAACAGTCGATATAGTTTAGTAGAAACTAAAAGCCGTACCGAACCCAGCCCGCCCATTCGTCCGCTTTGTTTTCTGATCTGGCTCTGTATATGTTTTAAATATGTATTTTATTCTAAGCAAAAGGCAATGACGAGGACACACACACATCACAGCATTCCAATTACACATCTCAGAATCTATGAGAGTATTTTATGTTTATTTAATAAATATTAAAGTATTTTCGTTCTGAAAACCATGACAAACCCCAAAAGAAAACCCACAAATTTGCTCTGGAATCGAGGCAAAATTCATATCCGAATGAAGGCAACATCGTTGTGTACATCATTAGCTCCTAAGCGCAATTTGCAATTCTTTTGAATGCCGTCAAATTGTATGCCCAAGTTTTAATGAGGGTGTAATAAAAAACAAATATATTTCGACTTTGTACTAAAATATAAAAACCAAAACAAAACAAACAAAAAATTAATAAAAATATATAAAAGATAAAACAATTAATTGGATTTGATTTGTATTTATATTTTCCCTTTTAGGGATATTATCTTAAACATAATATGAGCCATGAGCCAGAAATCTAACAATTGCCTGAATGTTTCGCACTTGATTGCTTATTTGGCCCCACCCATGGTGGCCATGCGATAATAGAGATTGAACTCCGACTCGTAGTCGGAAAAGGTGCCGTTGCTGAAGAGCTTTGTGGGCGGCACGTAGCGTTGCAACGGATTCTCGAGTATGAAGTGATAGATGCGCTCAGCCTTCTGCAACATAAGTTTGGACTTCACGCCGATGGCCATTAGGCTGTCCAGCTTTTGTTCGATTTCCTCGTGCTGGCGACGTGCCTTCAGCTTCAAATCGTGCGGATCCACTGGTGGAGTAGAGGGAGAGATGGCCGGGTCAGACACGGAAATGAGACAAAATGTCTACTCGGAAGGGTCGAGCATGCGAGCTTACCAATTAACGGCTGCAAACTCAATTTCAAATCAGACGTGTGTGCGGCAATTGCTGACGCCCACAAAATGCGTTTACGGACTTCCTGCAAGGCCCCGAAGGGTGTCAGCAGATGGCCAGGCACCAGTTGAACGGTGGAGGCCAGCTCCTGGGCTTCAACGATGAGCGGATTGGCCAACAGCAAATGTGCGCTACCAGATTGAAAAATATTGAATATGAAATGGGTTCAGTTTGAGGTCCATGGACTTACCAGGATTGGGGTATGAAGCTCAGTTTTACCAGCGGCATTTCGGCGAACATGTTTAGTTCGAGCAGGTGGCATGGCACGAATTTGCCGGGTCCAGATGTGTGAGTAGCTGTCGAGCCGCCTGCACCCGGTACCAGAGTGCAGTTTGCCATGCTGGTGTTGCCATCAAATTCAAGCTTGGTGCTAGAAAAGACAGTGTCGTTGGCCATGTAGAAGCTCTCCGAGCCCAGCAACGACATGTTGTTAACCTTTAGCTTGGTGCTGATCAGCTGAGACTTGGCATTCTGGTTCTGGGTGGCTGCATGCATATCATCCAGCAAGTTCTTCATCATGTTCCTAGAGTAGAGGATCTTCTCCTTTATCTGCGAGAGCTGGCCCATATCTTCCTGTATGCGATGGATGGAGGTGCTTATGTCGTTGTACACTTGCTTCACGGAGCCCAAAAGTAGGTCGTGATCTTCCAGCTGCTTGCCGCCGGCCTTCAACTCGAGGCGTAGCTGCTCAATTTGCTCGACGAGGTATTCGTTGCGAGCCATATTGAAAGTGCGCATGGTAAACTGCACAAGAAAGTCGCTAATGAGCTCGTCGGTGCTGTCCTCGTCGGCACTGCTAATCGGATTGAAGCTGTTCACCTTATTTTGCAGTTCGTCAACAAAAGGAGTGTACTCCTTGCAGAAGCGGGCTTCCAGCTTGACCAACTCCTTATCAGCAGAAAGGTACTTGGCCGCCAGTCCCAGCATTTCCGCCTTGGTCTTCAGTAGTTTGACCTCGTAGTTGGTCAGCAGGGGCTTGGCTTTTGGGGTGCTTCCCTTATTAGCCGTGCTCAGCTGCGTTATGTACTGCAACTGTTCCTCCTTGATCTTCATTATTACATTGAAAAGTGGTGCATTCGGAGTTTTAGCGAAGATGCTGCGCATTTCGTTCCACAGCCGCTCCTTGGCCTTTGTCAATACGTGGGCATTATTGGTCTCGTCATTGCAGACGCCGTAAAACGCATCTAGCTCCTTGAGCGCCTGTTTCACCACATTGGAGGCTTGCTTTTCGCTGGCATTCTCTGAGCTCAATCTCACTGGTGTCGTGGCCAAGATTTGAGCCTTGTTCTTTAGCTCCAGCTCATAGGATTTGTTCATAGACTCCAGTTTTATCTCCAGCATATTGCACTTTGACTCCAGGAGATCTCTCTTGTTCTTGGCCCTGATGGTTTGTATGTCTGTGAATAAGGTGGGATATTAAAGGATGCTATTTTCTGCTGATTTCTGAGGTTTGCTCACTCTTTGATTTGATGCTGCCGGCAAGTTTCTCATACTCATGTCTGGCCTCCTTCAGAGTTTGCTCTGCCGTTTCCTTCTTCTTCGTCAGCTCCTTCATTTGTTGCAGCCTTTGAAGCTGTGGTGGCAGAAAGCTGCGCGATGCTAGGGGCACTACCTTGCCCTTGTGACGCGCCACCTGGGCGATGAGAAGATTTGCCCTTACCTCCTCCACCTCATCACGCGGTCGAATACGTCTCTGCAGTTGATCAAAAAGCTGATGGGAGCCCGACTTGAAGATGCTGCGATCGGATATTTAAGAATCATAATTTGCCCAGCGTTTGTCATATCTCTTCGAACTTACTTTCTGAGATCTTCATCAGCTGGAATGACACTGGGCGGGCAGCCAAGACTTGTGGCCCACGCTTTAAATGCCTCGATTTTCTCAGAATGTGACATTTTAAATAGATTTTGCACTGTTTGCTAGATTTTAATGTGAAAATGTGAACGCGCGCCCATAAACAACTAGGAACGGTGTGACCGCGGAGCTATGGATAAAATATACAGTCTGACCCTACAAAATATACCAAAATATACCGATTTTGGTATTCTGTTTAGTTAAATTAAATTAAATAAACGCAAATTCCAAATTAAAATATTCTGAGAAGTATATAAAATAAGATAAATGGCCACCTGGTGACCCCGTCTGACCGTCAGAAATATATTTGATCGATAAGTCTGCCATCGATATCGATGAGTAGGTGGACAATTTAAACAATTTCTCTATTTAAAATTAAGTGAATTATTTGCAACATCAAGTGTTTAAGCCCCCAAACCGCATTGGGTAACATAAGTCTTGGCTAAATCACAATCCGCATTTTGCGTCCATCGATGTTCGGGGCAATTCTTAAAGTACTCCATGTATGTGCAGCCGAGAACAATCGCCGAGAAGGGACTGCATTTGTGCTGTGGCTGCGACTGCTGAATGGCTGCCAGACGACGTTGGGATTGGGGCTCACATTTTGTGAACGCTGCCGTCATCGCCTCCACATAAGCGGTGTCATTGGAAAACTTTGCCGAGAGATTACTGCGGATGTTGTCCAGGTGCAGCTTCTGTGGATCTTGAATGTACTGTGACGTTGTGAGGATGCACTCAGCCAGACACTAGTTTGAAATTTTAACTTTTAATCTCTGTATTTGAGTATTGGGTGGCTTTGGTTACTCACTGTGGAAGTTTCCAGCGAAGGCATGCCCGTCTTTACCCCTTCCCCTATAATCCGCTGCACGCATTTATCTGCGATCTGATCGCGACCGCCGTCCCTGCAGCAGAGTGATGGATCCTATGAACAGGAAAGACTTCAAAACTGCCGCCCCGGTTATGGATCGTTTTCAATAAACACACTTACCACAAGTCGCGGTGGCCTTTGACAGTCGATTGTCTGGCCAAGCACACATGGGATGCTCAAAGCCACAGCGAGCACAACAGAAACTATCAAAATGTGACTTGATGACATAGCTGTGGTTAACCGAATGATTTGATTGGAGACACACGGTCCATTTTATATGTCCCACGCAGCTTGGCATCCTCTAATGGAAAGCAGAGACCAATCCACTTATTTGTGCCAGCCACGCATGACCAGAAAACCTAGCAAAGGTTCATTGTTGCAATCGAATGCTGTTTGGGGCCAATGTCACATCTAATTCCATATTTTGGGCCATTGACACTGCACTAAGGTTAAAGTTTAGTTGAATAAAAATATAGAATACTGATCGGGCAATTAAACAGCAATATTTTTATGGGAAATCCACAAATCTCCGGGCCCAGCCATGACAGCGAAAATTATGGTGTAGATGCCTGCATAAAATAAATATATACATTTACATAACCATTCGCCACTAGTGTTTTAAATTGCTTTTTTCTTTGGTAGTTTAAATTTACCCAATAGTTCGCTAAAATTGCGCTATTGTTCGCAGCTAGTTGGCAGTACCCTTATGCGAACCACTCGCACCAGAGTGTTTACAGTGTATTTACCTTTTTACTATTATTTTGTAATCAATCCAATAAATACAATTTATGAAAACTACCCAATCGTGTGTACAATTGATTGATATTTCAAACAAAATTATTGGATTAGCGCTGAGAGTACTAGCTTGCAGGTAATCTTAATCAGAATATCAAAATCGAGGAAAATGATTTGGAAGTGTCGGTATATTTGCGGCATATTTTGAAAAAGAGACTGTATATTTTGGTATTTTTTAAGGTCATGCTGTAGAACTAACCAATGGACGCGGGCACCAAAATGTAAGAATTAAATATAATAAACTTGATATTAGCAGCCAAACTAATTAATGCAATGTTTTCACACTCATAGTTTAGTTGTGGGCGACGTGCGGGGACGTTTCAAGCAGTTATTCCAGCGCGTGGAACAGGTCAACAAAAAGGCGGGACCCTTTGAGATACTCTGTTGCGTCGGAGACTTTTTTGGCGACGATAAACAGAACGAGGAGCTGATTGCTTACAAAAATGGGTTCAAGCATAGTAAGTAGATAGTAAAGTTTACTGACAATTAAAATTTATATGTATATACCTTCTCAACCTGCAGTCACAGTGCCCACTTACATACTCGGCCCGAACCAGAAGGAGCATGGAAAGCATTTTGAGAATCTGTCGGATGGTGAAATCTGCACAAACCTCACGTACCTCGGCAAACGAGGGGTGTACACGCTTACCAGTGGCGTTAAAATAGCCTATCTAAGTGGTGTGGAGTCAGCTGGTGCTGCGGATTTAGCTAAATCTAACCACGAGTTCACTAAATCGGACGTATTTGCTGTCAGAAATTCGTGTCTGGTGTCGAAGAACTGCTCCACCGAGTATAGAGGAGTGGACGTGCTTCTCACTTCGCAATGGCCATATGGGATGCAGGAGACTGAAAATGTATGTGCCCATTGGGGAGTCTGTGGATCTGCTTGAGTTAAAAATCAATTTTACATTCCAGGCAACAGCATCCAAATTGATATCGTTCCTCTGTCGGGAGGTCAAGCCACGCTATCATTTTTGCGCCATCAACGGCACCTACTTTGAGTGTCCGCCCTTTCGTATGCCTAAGGACGAGACCACACAGTTTGAGCTCTGTACCCGATTTATATCTTTGGCTGATGTTGGAAACGCTGAAAAGGCAAAATATATATACGCGCTCACCCTGAAACCGGTCGATAAGTCTCGATTGCTCGATCTGGTTCAGAAGACAACCAATGAAATTCCATGCCCCTTTGCTGGCCTTGATTTGGCCGGAGCCGTCGACAAGAATGACACAGTAGGTAGCTCCCGTCTTCCGTTAAACAATTTCATTATAAACCAAAACTTTGCAGTCGGAAAACCGCCAGTATTTTTATGATATGGAAACCAAGAAATCAAAAGGACAACGCGGCTATGGAAAGAAACGGCGTATGCAGGAACTGGACCAGGGTACGCAAATATATATTAGCTCGTATTATCGTCTCTCACATGTTACACAATTCCAGAGAAATGCTGGTTCTGCTTATCATCGCCCGATGTGGAAAAGCATCTCATTATTACTGTCGGGGAACGTTTCTATCTGGCTCTGGCCAAGGGTCCGATTAACAGACACCATGTAATGATATTGTCCACAAAGCATCTACCCTGCGCAGCCCAACTGAGCACTGAGGATTGGGAGGAGCTGGATAAATTTAAAAACGCCCTGCGCAAGTACTTCAAAACCATCGGTCAAGTAGTTTGCTTCACCGAGCGCCATTACAAGTCGTTCCACCTACAGATCAATGTTCTCGGCATTGAGGAAGGTTATGCATGGAAGATAAAGCATAGCTTTGAGGTATGCAAATCTTTTTAAATCCCTATACGAATCATTATAATTATTTGCTTTAATTATTTAGGACAAAGCTGAGGAATTCAATCTTCAATTTGAAACACTGCCGCCCCTAGATTCTCCGAAAATGCTACCAGAGATTGGACCCTATTTTCTGACCGAACTTCCTGACGACAGCACTCTAATTACGCGCCAGATGAATCATTTCCCCCTGCATTTCGCTAGGTGCGTTCGAAATTATTGTCTATTGCAATTGTTTTTTGATTAATCTTTTTTGCAGGGACGTTTTCTGTTCCGAGAATCTTCTTAACTGTGACGAAAAAGTCAACTGGAAGGAATGCCTTCTCGATAAAGACGAAGAGACGACTTATGTGTCAGATTTCCGCAAGGGGTTTGCCCCATTTGACTTCACAATAACCTAAATGTGTATATTACAAAAAAGTAGGTATAAGAAAGTTATAATTTCGGTTGTAGTCGCTTAAACCTTTTAGACGCATCCCTTGTGTAAATTCTAAAGCTATAATTTAAGTATAAACATTCTCGTCTCAAAATTGATAGATCTGAAAGGCTTAGGAGTCTCGCTGGTAGATTTTGTTGAGGATTTGCAGGAAAGTTTGGTGGGGAACACCGCGTGATGTTTGTTGTATGTGTGTTTTAATCATGTTGTACGACTCCTCCTCGAATGTGGCAAAAGTAGTGGGTAGGCCGAGTTCCTTGTAAAGTTCCTTAATCCGCTCCACCTTGACTGGATCTGCATTGAAAAGTTACAATTATTACCCACCGATTGCTCTTGCTAAACAATTCCGATCGTCTCACCTTCGTTTCCATAGCAATCGACCATGATTTTCTTTTGCTCGGCATTGGCTCGCTGCATGGCCACCACGGCTAGCCAGGAGCATTTGTTGTCCTGTATGTCGGTCCCAATTTTGCCAGTCACCTCCGGATTGCCGAAACAGTCAAGAAAATCGTCTTGCACTTGGAAAAAGTGGCCCATTTCCAAGAGAATGGTCTTCGATTGGCGAAAGGCTTCAGCATCCTTGTATCTACAAGAAGGAATGAGTTAGTATATAGAAGATCTGAACAATTACATAATAAACTACGCACCCAGCCAAGTGTAAAGCAACAGCAAAGGGCAGATAGAATGAATAGTAAGCAGTTTTGTTGTCCACAATCGATTTGTAGCTGTCCATAGTGAACTCGGAAACACTTCGATTAGAGTTGAGCTGATCTAAGGACTGGCCACAAGTTGTAATGTAGGTAATCTCATGAAAGAGCTCCATGAGAGCTACATAGCAGTCTAGGTGGCTGAAATGCATCTTCAGTATGGCATACATGGCATTCTCAATCATTAGAGCATCATTGATGGCCGTCAAGCCAACGTTCTCAACCTTGTGCCAGCACGGCTGGCCGCGTCGTGTTGTGCTGTTGTCCATCACGTCGTCAGAGATTATGAAGAAGCTCTGGAGCTGCAGGGATAATGCGAATCTGATTAGGTTGGGATTTCTTAGCAAATACGATCAAGACTTACCATCTCCACACACCATCCCAGATACTGGGCAAGCTTTATATTCTCTGGAGTCAAATCTTCGGCTGCCACCAGATTCTTATAGGTGAGCACTGTGAGTATTCCGCGATTCTTTTTGCCCCGCGGCACATTGTATTGCAGAACCTTAGCAAACCATTTGGCGGCATCATTGCAATTATAGGACTTCGTCACGGTAGTGATGTCACGCACAAGATCTGCAAAACGCATTAGAATAAACATTAGTACTGTTATGCTAATTGGTCGAAACAAAGGCGGAGCTCACCGGGAAACACAGCCATAAAGTCGCGACTTTCATCTTTTGACACTGTGACGCGAGCCGCAATTGGAACAGAGTGATTTTGAAGCGTTGATAATGTTCTGGGGAGAAAACAAAACTCAAACAATAGAATGCAATACATACACAAACATACACGTGTGAATACATTAGTGGAGTGGATCTCTGGCCTACGTGACTCCGTTAGTACTCGCACGAACAACTTTCTCTCTCATACACCACGCCCACCCGCGCATCCACGGGTTCAGCAAGTGCACGAATGCCCCCCAAAGGCAATGTAAACAAACAAACAGACAAAGTTCAAGTGCAGAAACCGGTAGATTACCTGCTGGTCTTTTTCAGCTTCTGCTCGTTGACAAGTTCCGTGGACAGTCCGCCAATCGTTTCCATGGATTTGATAATAGGCTCCGAGTTGACTTCGTCGCTGGTGGATATAAGACGTTGAAGACGCAGCGGATTTGAGAACATCCGCTGCTGGGGAAGAAGCCGGCGAGCTAATTTAAACATTTTTATTCACAATATTCTCTATAGAATCTCTCTGGTTAACGACAGCTTCCTTCCCTGCCCTTGCTCAAAATGCAACTTCTAACGTTACCAAATACTGGAGATTAACCATCAGTGATGCTCAGCAGAGCTGCCATTTTAGCTACTGTTGGGCAAGATCTAGCATTTTTTCTGATATGTGTTTTGATATAAGCGAAAAGTCAAAGGTGGGATGACTCATGTTCTTCAACGATGTTCTTAGTTTATATGTATTTAAAAGTTAAAGGGTATTTAATTTTTAGCTTATTTACCTTCAGCTATGGGAGTTTTTGAATCTAGCTTGCAGTACGCTAATTTGCCAGCAATGTTCAGTGCTGCAAAGCGCTCGGGTACAGTTTTGGCCTGACGCACACGGAAAGCGAAGAATCGCAAATAAAATAATAAAGGTGCGAAAATGATGGACGAACAGTTAATTGATGAAGTGGCCCATCACGGGGTCATATACAACAGACAGAAGTACTACCTAAACGGCAGCACCAACGGTGGAAAGTATGAGACCAAGGATGACGCCTGGCAGCTGATTGCCATGAAGCTGCGAACGGATGGTGAGAGGCAGACTCGACTTGTTACAATCTTTTATATTTTATGGTAAATACAAATCTTGTCCTTTACAGTGGACACGTGCAAGAAGCGCTGGAAGTATCTACGAGAGCGTTACGTCTCGCAGCGAAAGCAGGGCGATACTCCAGTCTACGAGCACCTGTCTCGACCCTACCTGGAAAAGATGAAGTTCCTGGACCAACATATTCAGCCACGGAAATCCTATCGCAATGTTCCGAGCTTCCTGACATCTCCACAGTCGGCGAACAGCTCCAGCTACAATGAATACATGGTGGATAGATCAAACAGCTCCACCAAAAACATGTCCCAGTTCAACAGCTCGGGTCAAAACCATCACTACCATCAGCCTGATCAGCAACACGCCATGAATGCACTGAGCACCGTTGCGTCCTCAGCACTGGAAAGCGTTAATCCGGTGAAGATCGAGGCTGATCAGGCATTCAGAGAGTTTGCTGCGGCTGTGGCTTCCCAGCAGCTCCAGCAAATATCCCAGTCGCAGATGCAGCAGCAGGCGGCAGCCGTGGCCGCTGTCATGGCCGACTCCTCGCAGGGCTACCAGGAGCAGTATCGAGACAGTTCAGTGGCGGTACCTGGCCCCCAAAACGGTGGAGGTAGCCTTCCTTCAACGTCTTCTTCGATGAAATCGCCGCTGTCCTCGCCGTTGCAGGGTGTTGGTACTGGCGCCCAGCAGCAGCAGCAGCAGCAATCTCAGCAACAGTCGCCGGCATCTGCACAGCAGCTTCCGGTTGTACATTCCTCATCTAGTGCTGCGGGCAGCTCCACAAGCGCCAGCTCGAACATTCAGATGCAGGGCCATGTCTACAATCCCAAGGTAAATGACGATTTGGGTTCGTCAACATCCAGCAACTTCCACTTAAAAAAACCCCGCGTGCAGCTCAACGGCAGTGCTCACAGCCAAATGTCTAGCAATGGAGGAAATGGCCCCCACTTTATCATCGACTCCGATGAGGATTCCGATGACAACAGCCATGACCTGATGGAGCCCCAGACCATGATGCAGCACGGCAACCATTACAGCAACTCTATGTGCATGCAACGCACCAATGGGCATGGCAACGGCAATGCAAATGGCAATGGGAATCAGAGTAATTCCAACAATGGACACAACAGCAACAATGGCCAACAACAGCAGCAACAACATCAACAGCACCAGAACATGTTTCCATCGAATACGGACTTTCTGTTGCAGCTTTATCAACAGTTGCCCCATCAGGGCAACTCCTCACATCCCTCGAACTTTGGCAAGTTCCAGGCCCCACAAAGTCTTCCAGGCGTGCAGCGACTGTCAGAGCACCTTCTGGGCGAGCTGGTCACCACCGAGCTGCTTAAGATGAACAAGGAGCGCAAGAAGAGTGCGCAGAAGAGAATCTTGGAGATACTATTCTTCGATGATTAGTCAGACCAGCCGCATATCCATCTATGTAAATAGTCTAATCTTTAATTTATATTATCAGGTAAGAGTTCGGAGTTCACATTCACTTTAAGGGTACACAATATTGTTACGGGCTGGTCTGCATCCCACCAAGAAGGCATTTGCAAAGCTGTCCACTCGAACACTTTCCATCTGTACTAGTCATGACCAGCTCCAGGAGGCCCCATGGCCTTCCCATGGGTATTATATAGGATCTATCCCGTATCTGCATTAATTTATGTTCGCATATCTAAGTATAAGGAGGAAGGTTTTAATTTATTCTTAAATGTTTACTATTATTAAACTGTGTACGAAATATTCATATTTCCAATTTTAATTGTAAGATTTGAGATCTGGATTTACCATTGAGTTGATTGTCCACTTCCTGAAGCTCTCTCGCTGTCTGCGGGGTTCGAGCTCTGGCATCTGTCCCGTTGTTTGATTTATTTGTCGGCCTCTGACCGATCCTGATTCTGCTTCTGCTCTTTTGATTGCTGGAAAACATCATGCTGGGCCGGCCAGAGATGATATCTTGTAGCCCATTGGCTACTGTCCGCAACTGCAGCTTGGCCCGCTCGTTAACCCAAAGCGAGAAGTTGCAAAGCCGCTTAATGTTGCCACTGGCTAACATACTGATGCTTGGGCCCTGATTAATTGCTGCTTCTGCATTCCTTTGGCGGAGTAAATTCGAGAGAATATTGCACAAACAGACTCGTATATGGATAGGTTTTGGTTTTTATTGCATTTAAAATGTATATCTTAGCTTGTATAGCGAATAATGGTTTATTTGTGTTGCTGTTGTCTGTTGTTAGCCTTAGATAAACTATGTTTAATAGCATACGTTCGTAAGAAGAATGTTTGATGTTTTATTGTACGGCTGTTGCGCAGTTCTTAGGCTAGTTGTTGGATCCAAGAATATTCGAGGATCCCCGACGCATTTAGCTAGCGTTTATAAATTGAGTGTTCATATTTTTGGTTGTTGGATTATGTGAAGTTTTAAAACTGTTAGCTTATTTACAACTAATCACAAGCGGACGAGCAAACGTCAGATATTCTTGTGCACTTTTAGACCTCCTGATTGTCTTCGGACTCCGCCACCATGGTGAGACTTCTCAGCGATCTGTGAAATGGAAATGCAATGGCAAACAAGCAAACTTTAATCAGCAATTTAAAATAATTTAAAGCAATTTAGTGTTCGTGAAAGAGTGAGAGTTGCGCACAAGATGCGATGCTCTGATAGGGCTTATCGCAGGCCAGACCCCAGTTTGACTTTAGTCTTGATTTGTCCCTCAATATAAGCGCACGTCAGCATGAAGTACTTGCGGCTCTTTGTCTTTCTGTTGTTAGTCTGGTTGGCCAGTGCCCAAAACTGTGAGTCGCTCCTTTCGGGAGGGAAGTGAATGAGAGTTAATGTTTTGTTTGTTTAGTTTTAGGCGATTTGCCCACAATCCCCAACGTGTGCCACCTGCAGGGCGACTGGTGCTCGACCAGGTGCCAGATAGCAGGC
Source organism: Drosophila subobscura (assembly GCF_008121235.1). Lineage (NCBI taxonomy): Eukaryota > Metazoa > Arthropoda > Insecta > Diptera > Drosophilidae > Drosophila > Drosophila subobscura. The sequence goes on along the minus strand of NC_048531.1, from coordinate 12,252,273 downwards.
GGACGGGATGGCATTTGCAATCCGGGCGGACTCTGCACTTGCCGTCCCTTGTGATTGTGTGATTGTGGTGAAACGTCGAAATAAAAGATGCCAAGATCATGAAAATATTTACAATTGCGAATGCTGAATGCAGTGCTTGCTGGATGCTCGATTCTGGGTTTCCTAGGGATGGGATTGATCTGGATGCAAACTTGCCTGGAGCGCTCGAAGAGCGAGGGATCGGTGTAGATCGGCTCACTGGGATCCTCGAACTGGTGACTGCCCTGCCCCGCGGAACGCATGGGATTTATAACTGGCAGCTGGCACATGCGCGCCAAGTTGCTGTAAAGACATTAAACACCCCATAAGTGGACCGGTTTGGGGTGGCCGACAGACCGGCAGGCAGATAGTGATCCTCACCCCGTGGCAAAAGTCTTGTGTAATGAGCCGCCGAACATGGACATGTTGGTGCGAAAGGCGTTCGAGGCCCGATTCGATGCGCTCTGATTGGCTCCGCCCCCAGCTCCACCACCACCACCACCTCCAGTCATGTTGGGCATGTGTCCGATCTCTGTGAAGCGCTCGTGTGTGCGTATGGAAGAGTGGGAGTGGCCCAGCGAATGGATCGGCGAGTTGCGGTCAACCAGTCGGTTCTTCGAGATGGACTTCCAGTAGCGTCTGAGGGAATATCATAATTGAGTCATCACAAATTTCTATGCTCTCTGATCTCACCTGTAGCCCAGGCCGGCAACCAGCGTGATGCTGAAGAGAAGGATCATCAGCAGAATGATGGCCGTGATCAGGCCATGGTACTCTGCCGGTGTCATGCAAACCGTCTCCACGGGGGCCACCAGTTTGCGGGGATAGGACTCTTTTTCGATCTCCTCGCGCGTCTCAAACACCTACAAGGGATCAATCAATCAATCAGTCACTGCACAATCAGTCTCCTCCCTCCCCCTTGCTCACTTCAATCATTTCGCGCACTTGCTCCGGTTCCTCGTTCTCCTTGGATTTCTCTCCCGTCTGCGTGTCATTTAGTTGGCCCTGTCCCAGGGTGGCGCTTACCGTGGTGCTGTTCACAACGATGACATCCTCCGAGCTGGCGGCATCCAGCGGCTTGATTCCTTCCAAAGCCAGAGCCTGAGCTCCGTCCTCAGTTACAGTTTCGAGTTCAGCCATGTCGGTGGCGTTCAGGGACCGTCTGCGGCGCCCAAACGAGGGCTCCTGTCGACCCGCCGGCCCTGGGCAGTATGCTGGCTGACAACCCTCCCGACAGGATCGGACTGTCGCCTCGAAGACCAAGAAGTTCGATTCGGGTATTTTAAACGCATTGAAACGAGCCTCCAGGGTGTCGCCATCGCGCAGTTTGTCCAGCTCCGGAAAGACGAAGGGATCCACCGGGCAGCCAAAGCGGTCTATAAGCTGTATGCTGCGACCCGAGTACGGGTCCCTGGCCACCACATTCGTGGCGAAAATGTCCGTCACATGATTGTAACCATCTTGGGCCTCCAGCCGGAATGTCAGAGGATCCCCCACAGCTATGGTCGTGGTCGGTCTGCCCTGGTACAGAATGCTGAGTCGAACCTTGGAGCTCAGCGTATTCTCGGCTGGCAGGTACTCTATGGGAATAGGACTGCCGGAACTGCACAGAGGGATCGTATAAATACAGGAGAACATCAGGAAAGTAGCTAAGAGATGATTTCTTACCCTGCTCCAATGTAGCCGGAACTAACAACGGCTTCACCAGGCCCCCTGAAGATGCATGTGAGGTTGTAGCGCTTGTCACGGCTCGTTTGAACGTTGTCCGAGAACTGGACCACCACGATGTTGGTCAGAGTGTCGCCATACTAGAAGACAAGATAGGTGATCAGTGATCATAGATCTGTGTGCTCATCACTGAACAGTGTGTGACTCACGCGTTGAGTGCCGCAGTCGGGATAGCCTTGGGGACCACTGATCCTCAGGACGTTGACGGTGCCCCCATTGCCGCGGAAGAAGCAGCGATCGTAGAAGCCGTAGGTGTAGATGCGTCCCAAGAATCCCTCTGGCGTACGGATAGTAAACTCCATGCCCTCCTCGTTGCAAGTCTGCGTCACTGTGGGGTAATTTATTCATACATTTCGGGATGTTCATGCAATTAAATATTAATCTCGTACCATCCATGCATTCGCCATCGCTGCGTCCGATGCTGCGCTCATAGAAATCATAGTTGGAGGCGTCAAAGGTGCCCGGATCGTGAATGTCCAGCTCCCGCGAGTCTCTGTCGCTCAGCTCGCAATTGGAGGACTCCCTATCGCGATCGCGATCCTCATAGCTGGAGGCGGCTGTGTCTCTGCAAATTGAATTCGCGTTCGGTTATTTGTAGCCGCTCTTGTATCATCTATCTGCCATGTATCTTCCAGCTACACCCAAACACGTACCTGTAGTTGAAGCTGCGGCACACAAAGTCGCGGCTCTCGATGCACTCCCGCTCGCACTGGATCAGGCTGGGCACGACCAGTGTGCGACGTACATAGTGGCGGCGCATCTTGTGCCTGGCGGCTATCTGCTTAAAGTTGTCGCTCTCCTCGCAACGGGTTATCGGTGGCCGTGGCGGTCCCGCGCCAATGCCCACGCCCACACCCACATGAGCAGCAGCTCCTCCATAAGCTGTTGGTGGGTGGGACAGACCGATGCCGGGTAGCGGAATGGGACGATCATCTAGGCCATTGCCGCCACCTCCACCGCCTCCATACGGACGATTAAAGGGCGTGTCGTAGCGTCCGTATGGGCCACCCAGAGCAGGTCGTCGTCCCGGTGGTCCATCATACTCGCGATCGTAGGGCCCATACCTGTCGCCATAGCGCTCCTCATAGTCGTAGTCGTAGATGGGAGGCGGCCGATCCAATCCTAAATGAAGAGTCTCTGTGTCAGTGCTAATCTTTGCTGGACTGTGCTGCGTCTCCGCCTGGGTTAATGGTGTCTCTGGGCTGGTAGTTGGTTAGTCCCGGGTACTTACCCGGACGTCTGCCTAGATCGCTGGGTCCCAGCCGATTGCCGTACTTGTAGATGTCCATGGGATAGCGATCGTTACCTACCGGGAAGCGGTTCGGAGTCGAGGCGTACTTGCTGGCACTGCCCGTGGGTGCAATGGGTGCTGGTGGATAGCGTTTTGCTGACTCCGGCTCGGGGCGCCTGGCGCTGTGCACAATATCGTCGTATCGGCCCGGTGGTCCTCGGGAGTCCGGCGCGTATGGATACCTTGCCGGATCCATGGAAGAGGGCCGATACCGTCTGTCCGGGAATATGCTGTCTGGGGCATCGCGTCCAGTGTAGCCGCCGATGGGATCTCGCTCCCTGTTTGGCGGTGGATAGCGCGGGGGATAGCGACTGTCGTATCTGTTGTCTCCGTAGCGGCTACCGCCATAGCCGTAGGGCCTAAACGGGGCATCGTCATCCGTGGGATAGGGCCTTGTGTGCGGCAGATCGCTGGGCAGAGTGTTGTCATTGATGCCCGGATACGGCAGCGGACGGAAGGGTAGCCTATCCCGATCCCTCTCTCTCTCCCTGTCCGGATAGCGCCGGTCTCCATATCTATCCGCATACCGATCCGGAGGCGGATAACGATCAGCGAACCGATCACGATCACGATCCCTTTCCCGATCGCCAGGATAACGCTCTCGGTCGCGGTCCCGATCGCCGGGATAGCGCTCTCGATCCCTATCGCGATCTCGATCTCGATCGCGGTCACCACTGGCACCCACTGGCACAGCTGGATACCGATCTGATGTGGAGTTAGGTTAGGTTAGTAAATTAGTTGTCAGTAAGGCGAGGTGTTGTCAATTCTTTGCTTTAGGTGTCATTACTTGGTTTTTAGAATGCCATTTGGCCATGAAGGAAGATCACTTACCATAATCATCGGGGTAGCGATCGTAGGGTCGAGCATATCCCATGCCATCACCTCCGCTGGGGTAGCGAGAGCCTCCGCCTGCACCCTGTCCATAGCGATCAGGTGGATAACGATCTCGATCGCGATCACCGCCAAGGCCAGCACCAGCACCAGCACCTCCATACGGATATCGATCTGCTAAGGTAGGAATTATAGTAAATCATCCGAAAACACTAACTATTGGGAGATATTTGTACCATATTCATTGGCGGCAAAGCCTGGATAGCGATCGTATGGTCGGCCATAGTCAATGCCCTCGCCTGCAGGCAAACGGGAACCGCCAGTCCCAGTCCCAACCGCCACGCCATGGGTTCCGCCTCCAACGGCAGTTGAACCACCTGACCCATAGCGATCGTCGTGCTTATTAGGCTGTCTCCAGTTGCTGCCCGACTGATCTCCAGGTCGCTTGCCATCAGCGCCGCTGCCACCGTGGCCAGCATCGCCTTCGGCGCCGCCGCCGCCCACCACATTCACTGGAAGATAGACAGGAGGAGAAGAAGCCAGTGCCAAAGATTACTAGCCAGTCCATTAGCACCTCCTCGTAGCCACTTACACATTAGATTCTCGTAGTAATCATAATCAGCATCGTATATAATGCGCATGCCGTCCTTTTGATTGTACCGACTGAGGCGACAAGTACGAAAGCGATCGCTGTACACCGCAGACCTGCAATTTAGTGTGGAAATGGGTGAGTGCGGAGAGGCAGTCATTGAGCGGGAAAGGGGGATGGGTACGTGGGTTAGTAAGGCAGAAGACGATGGCAAAAGCAACAGTAAAATAAAACAACTAAGTCTAAGACTAACTACTCTAGTCGAGCACTCCGACTATGAGACGCCTTGCCTTTTACTTGAGACAGAATGCTGATTGTTTTGCAGATACTTTTGATAGTGATGGGAAAAGAGAGATGAAATATCTTTGCTGTTCTGCCAGTTACACAAACCTACAACTCTTATAGCTAAGGTAACCCTTCTGATGGAAGAGTAGAGGGTACAAGCAAGAAATGTACAACGGTTAAGGCCAAGACAACGGCATGAGACGCACCTGCATTGGAAGCTCGTCTGGCGAAGACACTCGTCCAGGCACTCGCTCAGAGAACGGCCGGTGATCTCTGAGTGAAACTCGCCGCCGAGACGCGAGTTGCGGTAACGCTGGAATGCTGTATCTGGCCGACGGCCGCTCGAGAAGAGGTGCGAGGTGACGGAGTTATCTGGATAATCGTTGGCTCGTTCTGCAACGGGAATACAACATACAACATAGACATTGAAATGGAAATGGAAATGGATGTGGAAATGGCCGAGAAGAAGCAACCGTTGCGTGGTACTCCACCACTCCAGCACTATAATCTTGTTGTCGCCGTTGTCGTTGGCTCCAAGAGAGCCACGGCTGGAGTGGAGTCTTTGCACGGGAGCCACTTACGATTATCGAGGCACACAAGATCATAGAAATGATGTGTTGGACTCGAGCTGATGCTAATGTCATCCTTCTGCGAGATGGAGTCCTCCTCGGAGAGAATGCATTGCTTGCTTTGATCGTCGAACTCCACGGAGCGGCAAAAGTATCTGCAATTAGTGTTATTAGCCAAATGGAGATATTAGGCCAGGCTGGAACATACTTCTCGGCACGCAGGCACATCGTCTGGCACTCCTCCAGCGTCATATTGTTGAAGATGTCCACCTCGAAGGGGCCACCCAGTCGCTTGTTCTCCTCCTTGACGAACACGGCCAGGCCATCGCAGCGCCGCTCGGCATTCAGGCAGGTGTTCTCCAGGTAGTCCGAGTTGGGATCATCCTCCATCAGTTCGGGATGGGTGCGTCGCGTGAATCTGCTGAGCGTGCAGGAGCGCATGGTGGAGTCAAAGTTTGCCGATCGGCAGACGAAGGAGAACTCGTTGAGGCACTTGTCCTCGCAGTCCGACCGATTGGCGGCCGTGATCTCCTTGATGTCGCTTATGGGCAGCTTTAGCTTCTTCCTCGGATGCCGCTCGAAAACGTACCGCCGACTGGGACACTCCCGCTCCGGTCGACTGGCTGTAAACGTTACAAACGGGATTCATTATTAGCTACAATTCGAGCCACAACCATTCGGCACACTCACATGTCAGACAAATCTCGTTGAAGTGGACGCTGTTGGGCACCAGCATCAAGCTGCCAATGCCCTCGGGTCCTGCCTGCTCGGAGGTGAGATAGCACAGCGACTCCTCGTACTCGGAGTTGCCGCCAAACGAGGTGATCCGACTGCCCGGTTGGAAGTCGAAGCTGGTGCAGGTTCTCACCATGTTGTTCGTGCCCGTCCGGTCGCGCAAGCACAGATCCTGGCACTTCTCCAGCACCCTGAAGGGCGGAGCCGTGTCCCGCACCACATCGTCATCGTAGCCCTGAAGCTGCTGATTGGGCAGGCGCTCGTACAGCACGCGCCCCAGGCCATTCTTGCAGGTGGTTTGGCCTGCCAAGGAGGGAGAGCATCTCAGACAAGTCTCACGAAGAATCTCTTCCTCACTCACCTTGGATTGCTGTTAGGCTGAGGCAGACCAGCAGGGTCAGCGTCAGCAGCGTATGCATTCCCAGTTTGGGTCTCATTCTATAATCGTTTCGATTCCGATATCGATCTGTGTGGTCTGTGGGGGATTCCTAGCTGGATCGCGGCATTATTGGCCTCGATCTGTGGGGTCTCGTCTCGTTTCTGCTGCGTGTTTTCCACCTACAAATTGCAAACAGAACCCAAACTCGTGGTGGTTAGTCGCGCTGCTTTATCCGACATCATCTAATTAGTTCATTGGCTGACAAAATGACACGAAATATGCGACCTCAATAAGCAGAAATTCCCCTCCCAAACCGAACCAGAAAAGTGTTGGGGGGAAAATCCCGTGAACAGTGGCAGTGGAGTTAAACAAAATTTGTGTCTGCAGCCATAATGTGCACCATGCGTAACGTGAATTTGGATCATTAAACTAAAATCTAACCAAGCTACGTGTCGCTCGACTCATATCGATCCACGACTCCGGATGTCGCTTCCGGCTTATTGTCCACAATTCTATTTATGCTCTCCCCAGAACACACACAATGCCTGAGTGGCAGTTGCTCTTTTTTCTTTTTTGGAAAAGCATTAGCCATTGACCTCAGAGCGGTGGCTGTACTCCGACTGAAGAGAGAGCCGAGCGTTGAATGTTTTACTAAATTCTTTTCAAACTTTTGTGAAATTCTTCAAAGCAACAAAGCAAAAGGACACAGCACTTTGAAGACACATAATGAGCGTTATCCTTGCATATACTTGGATCCGTTTAGGTTCTCTTGTAGGGATAAACCAACAAAAATAAATTATTTGTGCACTAAATTATTACTTGATCCTCTATAACCTAAATCACTAGAGTCCTTGGCACGTGGTTCCACTTAACACTTTACTTCGTTTCAGTTCAAGTTCGAATTTGAGATCCTTAGATCTAAATATCCTTGTTGAGGTTCAAGCACTCAACTAATCAAGTAAATCAATCAAACACCTTACGAGTATATATGTAGATTGTATGTGAATACCCTTTAAATGAGCAAGGATAAAGCCACTGCAATTATATCAATCGAAATGAACTGGCGGCTAATGGTTATATTTGTTTTGTATGTGGACCAGACCCGACCGATCGTTAGAATATGGCGCGACAAACTGAATTCTGAAATTGAACTCCGCATGGGATCGGTGGTTGGACCATTGCGATTACCATTACCATTACCATTGCCAGTGCTGGGGCAGAGTTCTGGCCATTGCGATTACCATTAGCGGGGGCAGCAGTCGTGGCAACAACTCCATGGCAACAATAGTCAGAAAGGGGAATTAATTAGATGTGGAGACGGCAACAAAGAGCCAAATGAACAATGTTCTAAATGCTCCCCCCCATACATACTCGTACGCGTACCACACACATTTATATGTTGGGGGATTGCCATTCAAATGTTAATCAGTGCGGCGAACAGACGAGACCCGACCAGACCCGACCAGAGCAGACCAGAACAGAACAGAACAGAACAGAACAGATCGGAGTTGACAAAAGCCACCCAACCTCTCTATATCCACTCCAACTCCAACCCGAATTGGGTGTGTTGGATCCCCATGCCAGGCCCCATGGTTTGAGGCAGCTCAGCCTCTCCGTTCTGCCCGAATGACACTTTGGCCGTTGAACGTTTCATGGACATGGGCGACTTTCCCAACTCTGAAGGGCATGCAAAAGCAACAGCAACAGCAGCAGCAGCAGCAGCAGAGTCTGCTCTGCTCTGAGCTGCCTCCATGTCCAGCTAAACGATCACCGCTCTTCATTTTCATTGTGCCGCGATGGGTCAGCACATGACAATGCGTGTCACGTCTGAATAAGTTCGAGGCTGGCTGCAGCTAACAGCCAACAGCCAGAGACACTCTGCAGCATCTCCTCCTACTCGACAGGTGCACCTGTCGCCGCTGGGTGTGCGTAGGCCGCCCCCATTGTTGCCACCGAGTGTCATTGGGCGCGGCAGCAGCCAAACGAGCCATGCAAATGCAAACGTCACCCCGGTGCCCCGAACTTTTATTTTCACAAATCACTTGCACATATGGTCAGCATCTACATGGAACCCAAGCAGCAAGAAGAGCATTCGTATGGCATTGGTTCTACCCACAAGCTCGAAAATAATACTGGAAGATGGCTAAGCTGTATCCTCTTGGAGCTCTTCTCTTCTCATAGAAGTCAGGCATCAGCCAGAGGGTCTTACTAAAGCAGATCGATCGATTGTTACACCTGTCATGGATATGTCGTGATTTATTCTGATAAGTGTCTCGATGGGTGGTTGGATCGTTCATTGAACCCAGCTGGGAATTCGCGTGACTGCTCGGGTGCCCCATTAGATCATCAGCATCATTAAGAACAATGAATAATGTCATATAAATTCATGTTAAATTCAGCCTCTGCGCTGCTTCTGTTTGTTCACAATTTTTGAAGCGTATAGCAAAATATTATCATCCAAAATGATGGCCAAAACGAACCGAACCCCAACTAACCATAGAAGAGTTCAATCAACTTGAGTCACTTGAGTTCCTGTGAACAAATGTTGCTGAAATCTCTATCAGGAGGTTACTGGCTAGTTCCTAGAGAGCAAACAATAAGCAAATACACTCGTATTTATTGCTAACCTTAGAAACTAATTTAACAAATTAATTTGCAGATGTTCATCCACTACATGGCCTCGCGCAGCACGGCGAGTAGTCTATAGCATTGCTTGAGCACCTGCAAAGAAGGGAAATGTAATTGGAAAAGTAATTAGATTTTCGTTAGATTCTCCTTACAATCATGTAGGTTCCCAGAGTGTAGGGCATACACGGCTCGGCCACAAAGACTAATGGTTTCTGGGCGCGTAGAATGATAAAGCCGAGATCCCGCTGAATTTGCACAGACTTGGTGTGCCAGTCGGAGATTGCGAACGCCTCCTGAGCGATCTCCGTGGACTGAAAGTGAATGTGACAATGACAATGCATCCCAAGGAGATGGCAGAAGACATACCAGATGGAGAACGTAGCTTCCGGCCGTGCACCAAGAGGACAACTGGATGAACACGATCATAGTGAAGATCACGAATTTCAAGGCCATCCTGGGATCAGTTTCAGCGGCTACCATTGTCTCGAAGGTGGTTATCGAGATCATTGCAAAACTGGCTATCATCTGGGTAATGAACGTGGCGTAGAACGCACGATTGGCCTTGTCCACCAAGCTGCAATTGTAGATGGGGATTCGATTAGCGGAGGAAGCAACCACTGAGCCACTCAACCACTCACTTGATGATGTGCTGGTGGTAGCGAATCACCCGACGGAACTCAATGTGGAATTGCTCGTCGCTAAGGGACTTGAGATCGCCCAACTTTCGGAGCTCAATGCCGAGTAGCTTGAGATTGAGTGCTGTCTGGATGACCGTGCTGACGCCTACGATCTCCACATGCAGAATGGTTGACAAGTTGTGGTGGGAGCTGAGGCTTAGCCACACATAGACCACCCAGTGCGCCCACGGGTGGAGGTCGTGCCGATGCCAGTCGAAGGGCATGAGCACGTGGTACGGCAGTCGGCCCTCGCCAAACAGCGGCTGCAAGCAAATGGCAATGCTGAACATCTGCACGAGTGCAAAAAAGCTGATGCTCATGTAGGACTCTATGATGTACGCGTAGCTCTGCCATTCCAAAATCTCATCGTCATCGTGGCTCGGACGGACCACTTCGTCGTAGTAGGCAAAGTCCCTTATGACCTCGTCAATATCGTTGGCGTGCTCATGAACGAAATATGATTTGGTCCAGATCAGAGCCACCTAAAGGGCATTTAATGTTGATATTTATTGTGGAGTCTTTGGATTACTCTTACCCCAATGATCCACACTAGGTCGTCACCCATGTCGATGATGTTCGTGGACTCGTGCACAGCACAGGCCATGGCCGTGAACATCAGCGCCTGATTGCACAGGAAAAACCAGTTGAACGGTCGGTACATGGGCTTGGAGGTCATCTTCTTGTTGGGATAATGACAGATCGCACTGCAAGAATATTTAAGATGTTAAATGAAGCTAGAGATGGCCTTCAATCGGCTGGACGTACACCAGGAAGGCGCGTTGGGTGTGCATGACGGGACGCGGGATTCGGTCAGGCCTCTTGCGTCCGTGCACAGACCGGAACTCGCCCCAGTAGTCGCGAATCAGGCGAAGATGTGATGTATAGTCGAGGTCTGCCATCGGTCTGGATCTAAACTGTACGCCAGCCTGTCGGCCAGGTCCTATTTATAGTACGAACCACGGCAGGGATCTAATTATAATGTTAATGTGGAAACGTTTTGTGGGCAACGCCCACGAAGTAAATAAACAGAAAAAACATCTGTTGGAAATCGCACTGCCATGAGCTACGAGGATGTGATGGGCCCATTGGTCACTCTCTGTGTGCTAAGCTCAGCTCAAAAATCTCCTATAAAAGCAACAAAAAAACCAGCGAAAGCGTAGATTTGAGTGCAACCAACTTGCGTTGAGTAATTAGCTTCCTGTGGATTCACACTTGCAGTGTACAGATTTGCATAAACGTAACGTGGATAATGATTTATGACTTAATCAGGAAAGAGCCCCAGCAAGGCCGCAGGCTGCCGGGGGACATCCATAACGAGAATTGAACACACAACATAAATCCAGTTCGACCGCTGTCGCGGTCTTTATTCAAATTTCTCCAGCACACTGGTGGGATGCAACTAAGTACTAGTTCTGGCAACGAGTTTGCTGCCACTCGGGTGTCGTGTCTGGAACGGACAACTTAACATCCGTTTTAAACGGTAATTCCACTGCTGTGGCATGGCATGGCATGGTGCTCCGTGCTCCGTGCTCCGTGCTCCTCGGTGCAGCATTTAGCAAGGCCATTGGAATCAATCTAGGATTACCCATGACGAGCCAACCCATCCACTTGTGGGCTATTGACTCCCAGTCCATTCCCATTCCCAGTCGCATCCAGACAAGCATTGGCACAAGCCTCCTTTGTTAATAGTCGTACTCATAATAAAGTGTTTTTTATTGCAACCAACCAGCACTGGCACTGGCTCTGGCCAGCTTAACCATATAATCGGCCCATAATGGCAGAGCCATTATAACAAATTGATATCAATTTAGTTACAATATATGCACAAGTTGCGTCGATGACTCGCCATTGAACTCTGTGCGGGATTCAAGTGCTGGGAGCGATTGCAGCAGCGATGCATCACATGCACATGCACATGCACATGGAGAGGCAAAGGCAGAGGCAGAGGCAGAGGCACATGCAGAGGCACGTCTACACACAGCCGTTGAATTCTGATGGGGCAAGAGCGGCCACAGAGGTAACAGTATAGACCAGTATTCCGAGTTGCCAAAGCGCCGTTTGATGCTCTAATTTATACAGCATACTGATGAGTTGACCGCTGTTCTGGAATTGTTCTCCTACGGGTTTGGATTCGGGTTCGGCTTCGGGTTCGCTTCAGTTTGGTTTTGCTACGCTTTGGTCACGAAAAAAGTGGCTCCAACACGGAGCACACCTGACCAGACGCACACAGCCAGGGGAAACCTGCACACAAATGGAAATATTTGTAGCGGTTAGCAGTTAATTGAAATGCATTTGGCTTGTTTGCTGTCAATCACAGGGACCAAGATGGACGGATAGGCCTTGCAACGGAACTGTTACCGAAGAACGAAGCCAGAAGCCAGGAGCCAGAAGCCCGAAGCCCGAAGGGTAATAAAGCCATTGTTCAGGATGCACGCAACCCCATCGCCACTTTGCCATTGATCCACTGTGCAGAGTTATGCCTCCCCACGCCATGGGATGCCTTGATAATGATTCTATCCAAATCATAACGAAATATTTATTCAATAATCGCAAACACGAAGGTTGAAATGGTTTCTCAGAGTCTATGGCAATAGCATCTCGCGTGGCCTAATGTCAAGTAGATAAAGGAGTGGAGGTACTTGCATCCTCCATTAACCGTTTTGGTGGATCGAGCAGATTTTCATGTTCATTGCAGAAGCAATTGGTACTCGTAATAAGTGGCCGACGACCGCAGACGTGGAAACAAGAACACATTTTTCAATCGTTATTTATGAATACAATTGCAAGTTGGTTCAGGCTGCAGCACCGTTCCGCTACAAGCGTATCAATAACTAGCCAGATTAAAATACACCAGCGAACGGGATGGGACAGAGGACTGAGGACAGAGGACAGTTGCAATCCTGCTGTGCATCCCAGACGTGAACTGGTTTACCGGCTGTCCGCGTCAGCAGCAGGCCAGCAGCGCGGCATTGCAGATCAGACGACGGCACCGCAGCCCCAGGCCGGGCAGCGACGTGTGCCTAAAGTTTGCATAAGTTGAGCTGGCTGGACATGGACATGGACATGGACATAGACGGGGATGTGGCTGGGGCTGGGGCTGTGGATGTGGACCTGAACCTGACTTCGTTTTACAGTTAAGGATTTATGGATGATGTATGGGTAAATGGCAAACAGATACGCCGGTAATTGTGTGTAGGTAACGCATTGCTAACTGGTCCACAAATGTATTCCAACCAAACAGACACACAGATAAACGATCGTTCCAGTGGTGTCCAGGGGCAGAGCATCAGAGTCGATTTCAGATTCAAAGATTCAGATTCAAAGCGTAACCGTTACGAGAACACAAAAAACTAATTCGGACATCGAGAGTCGAGTCATAAAATGCAGATAGGCCAAGGCAAACCTCGATCGTCGATCGTCGATCGTCATAAAAGTGCACAGAAACAGAAAGAGAAAAAGAGAATAAAAACAACAAAAACAGAAACAGAAACAGAAAATCGAAGGCCCATTTTCTAGAACTGTATATGGATTGAGATAATGTGAAGTAAATACCAAGCGGAGCGGGGGGTATATATCATTAGATGGAGATCTACAAAACTGAAACTTTCTAAATGACGGGCGGCACCGGCACTAGCAACAGCAACAGCAACAGCAACAAAAAACCAAAACTGTAAATGCAGCTAAAGCAAATAGCAAATAGTTGAATGCATTCGAAGCGGCGTCGCCAACTAAAGTATAATTATTGCCTAGACAAGATGGGAATGGAGACAGAGACTGCCCCAGACGACGGAGCTGATGATGAGGCAGGGGCTGTAGCTGGTGCTGGTGCTGGTGCTGGTGCTGAAGCGGATCAGACTCCGCGGGACAGGGAGGCGGCACGTACGCAGCGTGCGGCACAAGGAGATGCCAATATATTTGCTCTATACATATATTTCTATAGTTATTTGTTTTGTGCGCTTCCCCTTCCAGTGGCTCTAACTGTCTTTAATTGAAACCAGTTTGCTGTAATTGTTTTTTTGGCTTCGCCGGGTAAGAGTTGGCCCCGCTGCCTTATATGTTATAACTCGCTTATGTCAAACAGATTGTCTGTGTAATTTGAGCAGCCCCACCACAGACATACATACGTACCAGCCCAGCTCAGCTCCCACCTGCTTGGCTGATTATATTTTCAAAAGTTTTCACTTGTTCTCGGGCCCCACCACGATCCATCTCTCCAAATGCTTTGCAGCTGCACTGGAGTGTGACTGAAATGAGTAAATTGTCATAAATTATGGTGAACCAATGACAAATGAAGCTGCTCCAATTGGGCGGAGGATGTGCCTCTATCAAATTGGAGCATGGCCCGCGACATGGGTTCAAGCGGGGATCTTCGGAACGGTACACACGGCGCATACTCGATGCAGAACCTGTCCGAGTGCCAGTCCCAGGTGCAACAGCATACACCTTGTTTAATTAGTCGTCAGTGGGAGATCTTCGCCTTCACACATCACAACACATCTCCTCAGTTCCTTATACAATTTGTCAAAACACAATTCCAACTTATACTTTCGAGATATAAGAGCGGAAAGTAGAAAAGAAAACTCGTTTAAGAGCGAAAAGTTTTCTCTGTTGGTGTCGCTGCCTTCAGCTTTGGCTCTGGCTCGAGCAGCTTGTCTAAGCTTCAGTGGCAGTCGCTTCTACGACGGCGACCTTGATAGACGTCTGCGCGGTTCCAGCCAACTCAAAGAAAATCTAAAGAAAACCTCAAGCCGCAAAGAGTCGCGAAGAAAAGTCGCAAAGGTGCCGCGATCTTCGCTTTCTTTGTTGCAAAAGAAAAACCATTTCTGAAAACAATAACCATAAGCGGGGGCTAGTGCTGTTTTTGTGTTGTTTTTGTGTGGCACGAGATGTTTCAAAAATGTGGCCGCAAATGATGGCAAATGTGCAAAATGTGCTGCAAGAGAAATGTGTGAAAATGCCAGCAAATGCAAATGCAAAGTGAATTTAGCCAGTAACAAGCAAACGAAAAGCAGACTGAAAAGAAAATAAGGAAAGCCCGCCGCCGGCGAGCAATCCTTCGCAAAACGAAGCCCACCTGGAGAATCGGGAAATTTATAGCCCCAAGGTGTTAATTAATTCGCCACCTCGACTGGGCTCTGCTGTAAGTAAGAGTTGGATTTACATACGCGTAGATACCTGGATCTCCCTCTCGATCTAGATCTCCCCGAATGGGCTGTGTGTTGCCCTTGGTGGGCTTGGGCTTATCAGACCATTGCCAATTGTGTTTAGGTCACTGGGCACTCTCCCAATTTGAAAAATCTTTCTGTCTTTTGTATTTCTGGGGCTTTTAATTTTTTATTTTGTTGTTTTTTTGGAGAAAGTAATTTGCTGAACTCCATTCACGAAGCCATGCAAACTCCGGCCATTGCCCACACTTAGAGCCGAATCGCCATCGTCGTCGCCGTCGTCGTCGCCTCCGTTCAGTGCACTGTCGTAATTTGGTTTTAACAACTAACCGAAACCGTTGGCCAGTTAGCCACAGCCCCATTTCTAGCCCTATGCTGGAGATGAGCCACAACTGGCAAGAGCATGGGCATAAGTACATATTAAAGCACATTAAGGCGGCGAGCAAATGATGCGCTCCTCTGGCCATACAATGGACCTGGAGGAGCGTCGGCGCCGACGCTAACACAAAATAATAGAAATAACAGAGGAATACATTTGAAATTTGTTATTATGCTGTATGCCGGGGATCCGGGGAACTGCACTACACTCGCAGTGGCTGCTGCCGCAGCGCCTGCTGTGGCATGTTCTAAGTGTTAGGAGTACGCCGAGTGTGACGTCGGCTGCACTCGGAAGTGTAGCGGCTGCTCCAGCCAGACAATGGTGCAGCCCCCCGTCCTCAGCACTCTATCAGCAGCAGTGCATGTTCATGTGAATTGCAATGATGGCCAGGTTAGAATGCGTTGTGGTAATTTCAATACCCCTGAATGCACAGAGCTTGGGGTATGCCACACTAATAGGAAGTGAAGCAAGATTAGAGGGTCACGAGTTATGAGTTTTCCGGACCCAATCTTCGCTCACTTTCTTCTGATTTAACCGTTCTGAGACAACCTCCAAGCTGCTGCGATGGACCTGCAACAGTTAACGGTTCGCTGGCCAGGGGTATGCCCCGCGTCGATCAGCTTCGCCTGCCCTGCTACCACTTGTTTATTATGGATAAATTTATGCACAGACTTAGAACAATGCGCACACGCTCTTTCGTGTTGCCCAATAATTAATGATCATGTACATGGATGCGGATGATGGGTTGGTCTGGGCTGCGGATGGTATGGTATGGAATGGAATCGCATGGAATCGCATGGACTGGTGTGAGATGTAGCAGATGGAATATGGCTAATATATGCAGTTGGGTTCAATTACCTGTTAATTGAGTTTAGTCGAGTGCGCAAGAGTCAAGACCCTGCGCACTGCACCCCATAGAGAGACCGCAGAGAACATGCAGACAGACTAGACAGACCAACCCGCAGAGCCGACACACTACGACTGGGTTAGCAGAAGGTTTTCCATCTCTCTCGGCAACTCTTTTTCCCAGCATCATCAAAATCGCATCAGTTTCAGTCGTCGAGGTGCTGGGACTGCTGCTGATGTTGCACTCGTACCCCAAAATTCAGGTCATTACTGCCATTAAATTCGTTTCGAAAATGCATGAGGAGGCAAAGGCAAAGGCAGGGGCAGCGCTAAATATAAGATAAACTGCTGAAAGCATCGAAACCGATGACCGAAAATCAAACGAAACTGAGGCAAAGTCGTAAACAGATCGAAAAGAAAGAGAAATAATAGAAATGTTATTGTTGTTTTGTTTAAATGGCATAACTGTACAACACATCACAGCGCATTGGGTGATAGATGGACGGAGCTAACCCGTGTGGATAGATGGATGAATGGTGATTATGACTGAGACTGGGTGACTGGTGGCTGGTCAATCAAAAGACTAGGGCCCGTTGCTGTTTTTGTTGTCGTTCTTTTTAGTGCGTTTTGTAAAGAAATTTTACTTTCAAATTAGGCCGCAAACTGTTGCTTTTTATCGCTTTCTTCTCTCATTCATTCTCTCGCGCATTACCCCTCGTGTTACCTCTCGCTCTCGCTCCCGCTCCCGCTCCCGTGCCCTACCAGTCGCTTTTGTCTATTACTGTTGTTCTTTTGAGCAGCAAAGCACAGCAAAGCACCACACACAAACACACACACACGCACTAGGAGAGCGTGTGAGAGAGGGGGATAGGGAGATAAGCAGAACTTGGATATGAACAGTTAGAAGTCCCCAATATTTTTACTCTGTGGTGCTTAAGTTTTGTATACCCTCTGCAGAGGCAGGCTGTTGCGATATAAACCAAATGTTTGTCACGCCAAGTGGGAAGCATTTCCAAACTGTATATGGTACATATGTTTGTATGTACATAATTCGTATTTGATATTCTTGATCTGTTTAATCAGCCATTCCATTTTTATTTGAAACACAATCTAGCTGTAGCATAAAGTATGAACGGAAAAGGGTATCGAATAATTTAGAGACCCGACGCAAGCTTTTCGTTTTGGATATTTTTCTCGCTGGTGCTTCTGCCGCCGTTGTGTGTGTGAAATATTTATGTAAATTGGTTAGCCGAAAGCAGCTGCTAAAGTGCAACTGATTAGCGGTATAAACGTGGTGTTCTAAGCGAAGTGCAGCAGCATTTGGTAACGGTAAACAGCACTCACACCGGCACGCAGCGGTACAGCAGCCGCATCACGAGAGTAGAGTAGAGGAGAGGAGAGGCAGATGGCAACATTTTTCCCACTGCGACGCACTTGCTCCAGTGCCAATGCAACATAATTCCACCTCTGTTGCACCTTGCCCCTGTCTCTCTCCCCCCTCTCTCTCTATCTCTCTCTCACTCTATCTCTCTCTATAAATATACATTTGCTTGTAGAACGAGTTTTAATTGCAACATTTGTTTAAATGTTGTCCGTTAGCAGCTAACGACACAGCCAACACCAACTGGATGTAGATGTTGCTCCATTTCCAGCAGCGGACACGGGCGGGACGGGCCGCTGGCCGCAACAATTTCTGCCTCATTAGCCGAGGCCCCCAAAGAATGTCAACCGCGGGGCCGGGGCTGGTTTCGCCTTGCTCTGGACTACAAATTAGGATTTCTTTCAAATTAATTAGTGGCTTGGTCTTTTCCGCTCTCAACTTTCAGCCGGAGCGGTCGCAGCCAATCCCCCTGAGTGTTCCCCGGACCAGCTATGTTGCTGTTGCTGAGATGTGGCTCACCAAATCCTTACCGCTGCTCCTCCTGCTCGCCTCCCTCTGCCCACCGGCCACGCCCGCATCGACGCCGCGATCACCCACGCCGCAGAGGATGCGGAACTTCAATCGGAACAGCGGCAACAGTTACAGCAGACAGCCATCCGCTGGCGGTCTGGTGCCCGAGAGTTTACTGTTAGAGGATTTGCAGCAACCCAACGGCCAGATCATCAATCTGACAAGGCATCACGACGGAGACGTCTTCCATACGGGCGGTAAGTGCCAGTGCCAGTGTCTGCCCCGAAGCCCAGACGAGGCCTTTGGATGTCAATGCCATGCCCAGTTTTGTGTGGCATGTGGCATCTTGTTCTATTGGTTTAATACACTTTGAGGGACTCCACTAAGTTCCACTAGAAGTTTGTAACGTCTAGAAGGAGAAATGATTCCCTAGAAGCATCTGGCAAGTTTCTGTCTGTCTGTCTGTTATTTGGCCTGGTTCTATGCAAGACATTCATTCCATGAAAATAATCGTTAATCAATCTTAAGTTTATTTTTAAAAAATACTTTCCCTCTTAACAATTTGTTAATTTGTTTGTTAAACTAGATCTAACATTAGCATCTACCTTTTAGAGACTTTGAAATGTCATAGATTTAGTTGTTGCTGATGATGTCTCTGCATAATCCTTTTGTATAGTTTCACACATATGTAATTACCACAAACGCATAGAAAGAACCGGTCTGCAAGGGTATTTAAAGACTCGGTACCCGAGGCCAGGCTTTCTCCCTTGGTTTCTTGATGATTTTGCTGCGTTTCGAGGCTGAGCCGAGATGATGCGTTGACAGCAGCATTAATTTCGCCAGTAAGGCCTGGCTGTAAAGGCTTATTAGCCGTCAATCCCTGGCTGGGGGTGGGTTGGGGATTCTGTTGTGATGGCCAGAGTCAATCCATCTTAACGTTTCTCTTTCGCTTCCTCCTCGCTCTTCGCACTCCTTTACAGGCATCAGCAGTGCGTGCAACGCGGACACCTGCATCGGGTTGTCCAGTGGGACGGCGGGTCTGGTGCGTCTCTCGAACGACGGGAACGGGAATGGAAATGGACATGGCAACGGTAACTAACAGATTACCATGGAGATTGAGCTTGTCATAATCCAAGTATATCCCCAAACCATAGATGGACTGGGTCAAGACTCGGCCACGGCCTCATTGGCTGGCGGTCAGCTGGAGCTGCTCGCCCGACGCCTCAAGATGCAGCAGCATCGAGGCAGGAATCCCCAGCAGCTCGAGGCGGAGGGAAACCAGGATGGGGGCTGCACCTGCCGCTGCCTGCCCTACCTGAGGGCCTACCGCGAGGATCTGGGCATCTGTGTGGATGACATCCATGGTAAGTTCGAATGCGGAAGCTGGCTTCACGTCTGGATTTCGTGGCTAATTCGTATCGAAATTGTGTGCTCCATTTCGCGGTGGGAGTCGCTGCCGTTCCCACCCAGTCACTCGTGTGGGAGACTCCGTCCATCCATTGTTTTGTCACATGGAAGGGAGCACAATGGTTGCTCAACCGCCACTCGAGTCGACGGGTACAAGTACGAGTACGAGTTTGAGTACGAGTATTAACCAGAAGAAAGAAATGCTGTAATAACAGCAGAAATTGTTTGCAGGGCTCGGGCTCGGGCTCCGCAGAATGAACTGAAATGAAATGAAATGAAAACGAAACGTGACGCAAAGAGGGAAAAATGCTATTATTATTGAACAAATCGTTTCGTTGGTATCTTTCTTCTGCGACGGCTAATGAATGAAAGGAAACTTTCGCCGTCTGCCACCATAAACACACACAGACGAGTGCTGTGGCGCTGTGCGCTGTGCCACCGATTCCAAGTCCAATTCCGAATCCATTTAAGAGTCGGCCTTTGGCTTGGAGTCCCCATCGCACGGAAAGTAAGAGCTCTGCTTTGCGGAAAAGTAAACACAAACATTCGTATTTTCTCTCATGGCAACGGTATGGGTTGGGCGAGTAATTGATAAGCGATTCCCCGATGTTATCGCAGCCACTAACGAAGCTTTCCCACTGCCCTTGCAGAGTGCTCCCTGTCGCCGTTCGTTAGCGGCTCCTCGTCGGAGAAGATCCCATTCGTGTTCCTGCCTCTACGCGGACAGATCATCTATCCCAGTCGAGAGATCAGCTTTGCCAGTAAGTCAAATATTTCAGCATTCATTGGCCCTTGAAAGTGTATCCTTCGCTTTACCATAGACATTCACACTCCCGTTTGTGCGGTGACGGGTGCCCAGTATCTGGGCTCCAATGGCTGGTCGGATCTGCGAAATCCCATCGACACGGACTATCCGTTCCGCATGTTCCGCGACGAGGGACGCAGCTTCGTGCAGTGGCTGGGCGAGCCGGAGTTGCGCCAGAAGATGCAGGGCCGCCTCATTGTGGTGCATCTGGTGTGCCGGGACATGACGGTGGCCATGAATGCCACCAGCCACGGCAAGGGCGAGCCTCTGATGCCGCCCCGGAACGTACACTCGCCCTGCGTGGCATTCCGCGTGAACGGGAGTCCGGTGAAGTATGCGCACAGTAAGTTTTTCGCAGGGGTAGACACCCATCCAAAGGTTAACCCCGTCCATGCGCTCCACAGATGTGCCAGAGGTGTTCTTCCAGCCGGCAAATACCACAACTTTGGCCTCCATCTCGGACGGGATGAGCATGCGGGAGTATGTGGTGATTGGCATCTGCAGCCTGCTGCTGGGCCTCATCTACGTCGCCTCCGTGTTCCTCTATCTGTACATGAAGAAGCGCAAGCGCCACAGCTCCCGCCACTCCCTGGACAACCTGGCCAACGAGATCAATTACCCCAAGAACGACCAGGTAACCTACGGAGCCCCCTTCAGCCGCGTGGGCAGCATCTACTCAGCCAACAGCATGGGTCTGGGCAATGGCAGCGAGTCGAACAGTCGCCCCAACATCGCCAGCCTGAAGGAGGACATGGGCATCGTCAAGAACAATCCTCTGCTGCAGCACTTTCCCCAGCTGGGCGAGCGGGAGCACCAGTCGGGCTTCGCCAGCGACATTTCCAACTCCAATTCCGAGTGCGAGATGGAGGAGAAGATCAAGGTGCGCTTCAGCAGCTTCTGTGCTAGCTCTAGAATGCCTCAAACGTAGATTTTCTTATCTTTCAGACCTCGGTCCTGGTGCATCCGCAGCTGGGAAAGTCGTCCAAGTCGCCCAATGGCTGTGGCAATGGCCAGGAGAATGCCTCTGTGGAATCTGATGAGTTTCTGCAGGACAACGAGTGCCTGCCACCCGAGAATGTGGCCGTCATCGAGGATCTGATGAGCGAGGAGAAGATGGAGAACCTTCGGGCCATGGTCAGTGGAAATGTGCGCAAGAAACTCTACTTTAATCCGGCCTACTTTGAGCCACATCTCCTGGCGGTAAGTCTCGGTGCCATTTGCGTATTTACATCCCATTTAATTCCATTTGTTACCCAGGAGCCGCCTCAAGCTGCCATTGAGTTTCTGCAGAAGATCCGCGAGGTTATTGCCATTGCCAAGTACAAGATGGCCGCCAAGCGATACCAGCCCTCGCTCAACATCATACCCGAGGAGCAGCAGCCAGACTCCAGCAGCTCCCCGTCCATGTATCAGCTTTCACTGCAGCAGAATCTCTCGGCCAAGGCCGGAATGGGGGACAAGCGGAACAGCATCGAGCAGTGGCTGCAGAGTGTCCCCAATTCCGACTCGCCGCAGCCACAGAAGACCCTCGACAGAGCCACGCCAGTAGCGGCCAAGAAGAACTCGGGCTCGCCCACAAAGGGCTCTCTGAGGAGGGAGATAACGGCGCCCAAGGAGCGTCCGCCACCTCCACCCAATGCAAAGGTCAAAGCGAACGAAGGGCCCACAAATTCGGACTCTCCGAAGTCAGCATCAAGCAGGGCAGCGGGTGCAGAGCCAGAGACGGGAAAGAGCAATGCCAACTCCTACGAGAGCTTCTCCTCCTACTCGATGGCCGCCAATGTGTACGGCTTTGCGGAGACGGGCGGGGAGATCTACAACAATCCAAAGTTCATGCTGGCTGACTCCCCTGCCGGCTCCATGCGCAGCACCTCCAGTCGCTCCAAATCCCTGCGCAAGCGGGGCGATGTGCTGGATCAGTTTGCAGCCGCCAACTCCACGCCCACCTCGCTGACATCCTTCGACCGGCAGCACTACAACATGCTGCGGAACATGAAGCCAGCGGAAATCATCTACGACTCACTGAAGCGGGAGTACGGCGCCCATATACCCACGCCCGACTACGACAGCACCATCGAGAAGAAGATCAAGGACATCTACAGCAGCACGCAGAGCAGCATCCCCTCGGTGCCCACGCCGGACTACAGCTCCCTCAGCCGCAAGTCCCTGAAGCAGTTCCAGCCGGACTCCCCCATCTACAGGCGAAAGTCGCCGCAGTATCTGATCGTTGACTACGAGACGGACAGCCTCGAACGACTGGAGCCGAGCAAGCGCAAGAGCTCCCACTCCTCCAGCTCGCCCTCGTCCGATGTGAGCTCCCAGCTGAGTCCCAGCCTCAGCACCGCCCTGCCCCTGGAGGAGGAGCTGGAGATCAGCCACACGGTCTACGATCGTCTGAACGGCTTTCGCAAGGAGGGTGACCTGAAGAAGCGCCTCTCCAGCAAGAATCCGCAGCTGGTGCAGCAGCGGCAGAAGGAGGCGGCGGCTCGCATCAAGTACGACACCCCTTTTCGGGGCAGCATGACCATCGAGGTGGAGCACGAGCCCCCCTCCGACCTCGAGCGCACGGACAGCGACCAGTTCGAGCCGGACACGCTCGATCGAAAGCCCAAGAAGCAGAGCTTCTGCGACATCAACGCCTGGGATGGCCACGGGCGGCAGTCGCAGCAGCTGAGCAGCGATTCCTACGTGGATTCGGACTACAACCAGATCAACTCGCTGCCAGATTTGAGTCGTGGCCTGAGTCCGGCAAACAGTCAGGCCATCAAGCCGCGCACGGCTTCCTTTATTTTGAAGTCCAGCCACTCGTTCCGCAACCTGCGGGAGATCTACGAGTCCCCGCTGGTGGCGCAGGCGCAGGCGCAGGAGAGCTGCAAGTGCGAGAGGAAAGCGACAGCTGAGGAGGAGGGCCGCATACTCACGCTGGAGGCGAAGCACTCGCGGCGCCAGCGGGGCATGCAGTCCTCGCCCACCCACTCGGTGGCGGATGTGGGCAAGGTGAACAAGACAACCATCACGATATCCTCGCCCAAGCCGCAGGAGAAGCAACAGGAGAAGGGCAAGGCGCTGGGGCACAGGAATCATCCGCCAAAGGCCAATCAACATTACTGTCCTCCGCTGGTGCAGAGCAAGCGGCCACTACCGCCGCCGCCGCCATCCTCCCAAACTGTCGGCGAGAGCCAGACACAGGATGAGGATGCTTACAGCATGCACAGCGAGGTCACGGAGGTGACTGGCGTCACGTCGGAGTTCGAGAACTCCTGCAACAACACCATGTCCAGCGCGATATCGGCCACAACCGAGGAGCGAGGCCACAACTATGGCAAGCAGTCCAAGGAGATTCACGGCAAGTCCCAGTCCCAGAAGCAGGCCCACCTGGAGGCCGACTACGATGCGATGTACAGCAAGAAGATCAACAGCTTGCGCAATGACTACAGCCTGACAAAGTATCTCAATCGGCGCAAGAGTCACCAGCGCGACGAAGCCTCCGAGCCAGGCCAGGAGCCCAAGGACAACAATGCAGAGCCTGAGTTCAGCAGCATCAACAACGCCAATGCCAAGAATGGCATGAAGGATGTGGATCTGAACCAGTTCGATGCCTTGTCGGTCAGCTCGCGCTCCAACCGAAGCAGCGGCCACCTGTCGGAGCGCACCAAGGAGATGTACCGCAATGCGGGAGTGCCCGTGGGCATAGCCTATCCCCAGCGGGCGGCGGCGGCCAACAGCTCGGGGAACTCCAATCCGAGCAATGTTCAGACTGTCTACCGCTGCGAGATCGAGCCGGCACAGCTAACGGCGGGCATGCAGATCGCCATCGGACTGAAGGACCGGGCCAAGAAGGCCAAGGACCTGAAGAATGCGTGGCGCAAGTTCGTTACGATGGCGGCCAACAAGTTCAGTCCCAGCCAGAGCCCGGCCCCCACCTACGGCACCAAGAATGCGGCTGGCTTCCTGGAGGCACTCGACCGAGATGAGGGCATCGCCACCATCATTGAGAACGCGGCCCAGTCTGCTGGCATGGGCCACGGGCCTGGCAGTCAGAACTTCTACGAGCAGCGATTCGGGCAGCTGGACAGCGGCTACATGAGCACGGACTCCACAGAGCTGTACAAGCGCAATGTCTACGATCGGTACAACTTCAAGATGATGACGGGGCGCGGGCAGATCATCAGGGTGGACACGATCGAGGACAACGAGGAAGAGAGTGGGCCCAATGACAGTCGCTTCGAGGATCTGGAGCATATGGTGTCGCCTGGCCACAGCCGTCGATCTCCGGAGAATGTTGCCGGCGACGATCTGAGCGAAGCCGACTCCGACAAGACATTGACTCGCTCCCACTCCCGCTCGCCCTCGCAGACCAACTCCCAGAATCTGAATGTGCGCGGCAGCACCACAACGATGTCGTCGTACTCCTCGGAGGAGGAGGCCGGACGGGGGCACAGCACGTGCTGTGGATCCTCCGAGACGGACGAAGAGACTAATGCAGAGGACATGTGGGAGTCCGGGGCGGAGAGCATAGAGACCCACTCTGTTCTCTACAAAATGATTAGAAAGAGTTAGGTTAAGTGTTTAGTGAGGTTAGGTTAGTGGAAAGTAGGGTTAGGTTCGATTTAGGAACGTGCAATATCTGGAACAGAGGGGAAAGACTTCCATCTAGACTAGGTTAGCATTAGCCCGAAGTAAACAGTGCAATAACTTCGCAGATAATTCTTGCCAAACCACAAGGTGCAATTTTATTCGATGTAAGTTAGCTATAGGAAATGGAACTCCTTGGAGCCACCAACCCAGACCCAAGCCCTAAGATCTATAAGTGCAATAATTCATATTATATCGTTTATCAAATCGTAGCGAGTATCGTATCGTATCGTATCGTATCGAAGAGGCATCGATGCGTTTATTGTGATAAATGTCAGCAGTCTTGGGCCGGAAATGTGCAATCTTAATCTTAATCTCAGTGTAGTTAGTACTTATATGGTTTATAGCTAAGTTATCCATAATAAACATTGAAATACTTAGAATTAAATGATTTTAGTGGTGAAGTTATAAATATTTCGATCGTTCGATTGATAGGAAATCAATTTTCAAACGAAAAGATAATTTCTATAGATTAGATATCTATCTGATCGAAGCCTTTATTAAATACTTAACAATTACTTAAAGGCAAATCAAATGATTTACCTTTTATTATTGCATTTGGGTAAAACACTGAAGGATTTCAGACCCTCTTATTTATGGCCCTTCGTGTCTGTTCCCCGCGATTACGCGGCTATCAAGATATTTGATAATGTCATGATGGTCAATCCAATCGTAATCTGCAGCCAGTCGATAAGGCGAATCTATAAATCGAAGTTCCATTCACCGCCAGCGTTCAGTTGATTGAAAATGCTACGGATTTTGGTCGCGTTCTGTTTGCTCGGAGTTGGAGTCTCTCTGGCGGATCCCATCCAGCTCAATGCCGAGGTGCAGGTGCCGCTGCCTGATGGCCGCATTGTGGGCGGACAGGATACGGATATCATCCATTACCCGCATCAGATCTCGATGCGCTACAGGGGCAATCATCGCTGTGGCGGCAGCATCTACTCCACCAACGTAATCATCAGTGCCGCCCATTGCCTGAGCACCTTGGCCAGCCCAGCAGACCTCACCATTGTGGCCGCCTCCACGAAGATCAGCATCAAGACCCAGGAGCTGCCCGTGCGCGAGTTCATCATTCATCCAAATTACAGGACACTCAACAACGACTACGATGCGGCCATTCTCATCACTGACGGCGACTTCTTCTTTCAACGAATTGGCCCATCCGATTCCACTCGCCAAAGAGCGCCCGGAGCATGGCTCAACAGTCGTAGTCACCGGCTGGGGCACCACCAGCGAAGGCGGCCAATTGTCCAACACTCTGCAGGAGGTGGAAGTGAACGTGGTCGAGAATGCTCAGTGCAAGAGTGCCTACTCCATCATGCTCACCAGTCGGATGCTCTGCGCCGGCATCACCGGCGGCGGCAAGGACGCCTGCCAGGGCGATTCCGGTGGCCCACTGGTGTACAACAATGAGCTGATTGGCATCGTCTCCTGGGGCACGGGCTGTGCGCGAGAAAAGTACCCGGGCGTCTATGCCTCGGTGGCGGAGCTGCGCAGCTGGCTGTTGGAGACCATCGAATCCTACGAGAAGGTGGGAAAAATCGACTTCCTGTAAACCAGCTGGAAGCTGCTTTCACATTTTACCAAGAGTTACATAAATGAAATTGACTCGAACCTCAACCGAGCCACCTGGCTGGCCTCGGTGCGGTACATAATTCTTTTGTTAGTTTTATTATAGTTTTATAATTGAATTAGCCGTGTACATTGGGAGCTCGGCATTAGCCACTTGAAGATAACGTCGATTGCGGCCAGTCAGCAGTCAGCGAATACCTTGGAATTTCCATTTGTTTATTGCACCCCACTGGCCGCCAGGGTATCATCGATCCAACTCTTCAGGCTGGCGACGTAGGTGTAGACGGAGGGGTAGCCAGGACGGCCACAGCCGCGTCCCCAGGAAACGAGGCCCACCAGCTGGTCGTCGATGACCAATGGACCGCCAGTGTCGCCTTGGCAAGCGTCTATGCCGCCCTGAGCCACATTGCCAGCGCACATCATCCGATCGGAGACTTCGCCGCTGCCGTAGATCCGGTTGCACTCCTCCGAGCTGACGATCGGCACTTGAGCCTGCTCCAGGCGGTAGCTATTGGGGCCCCCCTCCTCACGATAGCCCCAGCCGGCGATTGTGGCCAAGCGACCAACGGCCGGACGCTCCGGTCGAATGCCTATGGCGCGAATGCCAAAGCGGGTTAGATTCAAGGGCGAATCCAGGATGAGTACTCCGATGTCGTAGTCGACGGTGATGTAGTCGAAGCTGGGATGCAGGGTCCAGTTGGAGACCGGAATCAGAATTCCGTCGCTGCCATTGCGAGTGTTTGCGGCGGCCACGGCCAGCACCTTGATGCCCTCCGGCAGGTTCCACAAGCACTGGGCAGTGGTGACCACGGCCTGCTCCGAGTAGATCACTGCTCCACACTCGTGCATGTAGCTGGACGCGTTGCTGCGACGATACCGTAGGGAGACCAGGTACGGATGACGACCAATATCCACTGTGGTGCCATTGATTATTCGCGCTTCCGGCTGTGCGAAGTCCGAGGCGAAGGAGGAGCCCGCTGCCAGCAGGAGGAGCAGGATCGGTCCCATCATCATCTGAAGCTGTCGGCTGCACATTGTACCGCTGGGTGTATGGACTGTCGGTCGATTTGCACGTACCGCTGGCTCGAATTGAACTGATTATGAATTATGATTGGGCAGAGCGCGAATTTGCACTTTTCCAGGCACCGCTCATATCGATTATCTTAATGGGAGGTGCTCGAGATAGCTTCAGATAGCAAAGCCTCACCGTAGAGTTTTGGCCAAGATAAAGGCGATTACGCACTGTTTGCGGACTCTTTTCAGTTAATCTTGAGGTATTCGAAAAGTAATCTCTATCGTGCTGAGCCTCTTCAATGAAATGTTTTGTTGAATCCATTTTTAGTCTCCTCGGACACGTTCTTAGATTTTTCAGAGTATAATTGCAATCTATATCTTCACGATTTGGCAACTAATTTCAGACGGTGTGCTGGCTTAAGTGCAGGTGGATGGCCCCCAAAAATAAATGAAAAATCTCCACTCACAGATTAGCGCAGATTTGCCCATTTGGATGATTGGGATTGAACTTTAGATGCACTCCAAAGGCAGAACACTTCTTTCTGCAGCCAATAAGTATGCCACACATTTGTTTGTGCGAATTTGTATTCAGCCCAAAAGTGTGCCACATATTTTGTCAATCCTCTAATTCCAATTCTCTACCAATGGCTGGTGGGATGTGGATTTCCTATGAAGGCTAACTCCATATCTGATCAAGCGAATGGCAACCGCGTTGACCTAATCGTTGCTGTGCGTGAATGTAATCGGATTTGATGCGATTGTGGCAATCTTTAGACACAGTTCTTTGGAATTGGAAAATGCCCATTTATTAAGTAAACCTCATGTGACTGGAGATTAAGCGTTGCTTACACATTCGATGATATTCTTAATGCTTCAGAGCTGCGATTCTTCCGCAATCTTCTCATCAAGCCACGGCCTCAGATTCGACACATTGGCATAGACACCGGGATAATCGGCCAGGGCACAGGCATTGCCCCAGGAGACGACGCCATGGAGCTGATCGCGTACGACCAGCGGACCACCAGAGTCGCCCTGGCAAGCATCCTTGCCACCCACTCCACGTACGCCGGCGCACAGCATGGCGGGTGTGATCTGGTAGGTGGCATCGCCGAAGTTCTCGTAGTCCTGGTTGCAGATCTCGTTGCTCACGATCGGCACATCGACGGCGAGCAGAACGTTGGAGGCACTGCCGCCGGAGGCAGTGGTTCCCCAGCCGCTGATCTTGCTGATGGCACCGGCGAGCGGAGGCTCCGAGGCCAGATCGATGGCCTTGATGGTGAAGTTGTTGAGCGGCAGCGGCGGATCCACGACCAGCAGGGCAATGTCGTTGTTGTAGGCAGCCCCAGAGAAGTACTCCTCGTGCATGATGATCTTCGAGACGGAGACGATGACGCCGTCTGTGCCGCTGAGCAGGTTAGTTCCAGCCACCACCTTGAACTGACTCGCGACCGTGCCAATGACGCAGTGTGCCGCAGTCACGATCAAATTATTGCGGATGACGGAGCCGCCGCATCTGTGGCGGTAGGGATTCTGCGGCGTCGTAATCCCCTTGAAGCGCAGCGAGATCTGGTAGGGGCACTGGGCCACATCCGTCACGTAGCCACCCACAATGCGTGGTCCCTGGCTGCTCTCCTCGTCCTCCTGCAAGGGCAAACACCTGGCCACTGCCACCAGGCAGAGCAGAGCACAAAGGGTGAGGAGCAGTGAACGCGACATGTTCGATGGTCGGCGGAGAATCGAGGACTGAAAGTCCCAGCTGCGGTGTCCACAATTGTAAGGCTTATCAAGCAGCGCGGTTAACTATATGCCATAAATTATATTCTGGATACCTTCGGCACTCGCAGAGTCATACTCCGGGCGATACGCTTTATGGGCTCCTATAACACTGGACAACAAACACAATAGAAAAAACAATCCACAAGTCCAGACAGTACAACCTTAAAGATATCGCTTTGAATTGTTATATGATTTTGATTCACTATATTATCATATTATCAAAGAACAAGGATCCATAAAGTGCATAAGATTACAGTAGAAAACAACTTCGATTCCTTAACTAATGGGTTCAAAGATCAACATGCTTCGAGTCCATGGACATCATCTCCCCGGACCAGCTCCAGATAATGCAAACTGGAAGATACAGATCACAGAAGTCTCCACTCCTTGTACATACTTACTCTGAGTGCTTCGGAAGTGCTTCCTTCTGACTGTTAAATATTTACATCCAAACAAAACACATCCCCAAATCAGTTGCAGGTATAACCCCAGTTCGTTTCATATTAATTAATTAAATTATAAAATGAATTTATTGAAATGTTTTAGAACGAGTATCAGAGTATCATATGGGAGCAAAGGTCGCTCAACTTTCTCAAATGTTTTCCTCTGCATACGTTGCCCGCTGCTTATCGATCCAGTCCGTGAAGTGGGCCACATTCGCATAGACACCGGGAGTGTTGGGTCGGGCACAGCCCTCGCCCCAGGACACGATGCCTACGAGCTGATTGTTGACGACCAGCGGCCCACCCGAGTCCCCCTGGCAAGCATCCTTGCCACCTTCCGGCAGTCCCGCGCAGAGCATGGCCTCGCTGATGGGTCGCCAGTAGTAGGTTTTCTGGCACTGGACGCTGTCCACGAGCGGCACCTGCACCTGCTGCAGCTTGTTGGAGGACAGGCCACCCTCCTGGGTGTAGCCCCAGCCACTGACACTGGCCACTGCGCCCACTGGCGGCGGCTCTGTGGCCGCTACAATGGCTCCAGTCCTGCTGGCATCCGACAGGGGCAGCGGCGGAGAGACGATCACCAGCGCAATGTCATTATCCGTTGTGGTGGCATTGTAGTTCTCGTGAGGAATCAGTTGCTCCACGCGCACCACAATGCCGTCCATTCCAGCCCGGTTCTCGGTGCCAGCCACCACCAGGAAGTCCGCCGCCTGCCGGTTGTACACGCAATGGGCAGCGGTGACAATTGTGCGGCTGTCCAGAACGCTTCCGCCGCAGGTCTGCGCATAGGCGCTGTTGGTGGAGCTGCGTCTGCGCAGCTGTACCACATATTTGGCAAAGTAGTTGGAGGTATCCACGCCGCCCACAATGCGCCCTTCCAGCTCTGCATCTGCGGCGCAGATGCCCAGCAGCAGGAGGCCGACGACTATCGCGGATTGAACGTTGTTCATTTCGTTGTTCGATCAGTTACTAAATGTCTTTGCCATGGATCGCTGCAATCAGCGAAAAGCTTTTGGGACTATCTTGAATTGGTCAATAAATTTAGTGTGTGTATTGGCGCTCGATAAGATGGGCAAATGGCAAAGTAATTGCTTATAAGTATGTGGAACCAAACAGCCAAGGGCATGGCTGACTAAGGGACTTTGTGACGATTGTTTGCCGATAAAATCTCTGCTAATCTTGGCAGCTTTTACCCACAAATAAAAACAAATAACTAAACTTTGAAGGAGCTTTCTGACTGATTGATTTTTAATCTCTTACTGGAGTGGAATTCGCGAGAACCCCTGAAAGTATGCATGAGCAGAGCTCTACAATTTCTCGGCAGTCTCATTGATCCATTCACGCAAAGCTGCCACATCGGCATAGACGCCGGGCAGTAGATTTGAGGCACAGCCATAGCCCCAGGAGACAATGCCCACGAGCTTGTTCTCGGCCACCAGTGGGCCACCGGAGTCGCCCTGGCAGGCATCCTTCTTCTGCTCGTAGGCACACACCATGGTGTCGTAGATGATGTTGCCGTACTTGTACGCATCCGAGGCACACACCGTCCAGTCCACGATGTACACGACCACCGCCTGGAGCACCTTCGGCAAGGTCATGCACCAGAAGTAGCACTTTGATCCCCATCCAGTGACAATGGCTGGCGTGCCCGTGGCTGGCGTCTCTTTGGCCAGCTCTATGTATCGGATATCCTCGGTCTCCTCCACGTCCTCGCCCAGCTTCAAGATTCCCACATCGAACTCCATGGTGCTGGCGTTGTACTTCTCGTTGTATGCCAGCTCGCGGACGGCCACCACCAGTCCCCCCTCATTGTACAGCGTGGAGCCAAGGCGCACATAGACCTTGGACGCCTTGCGGCCCTGCAGACAATGTGCCGCCGTCACCACGGTGTTCCTGTTGATCAAACTGCCCCCACAGAAGTGTGAGCTGCGGCTTGTCTGCAGCGACACCTGATAGGGATGTGCCCGTATCGTGGCGTCCTCGCCGCCCACAATGCGACCCTCTCGCTCGAACGGATTGGGCGCGATGCTGACAGTGCCAGCCCAGGCACTGCCTACGGCCAGGCAGGCCACCAATGCCACCACTAATCCGTGCATTTTTTGGTTAAAACTAAGCCAAATGCTGGCACCCACACGGCTATTTGTAGGAGCCTGCCTGCCATCGAGCTGGCCAACTTTGACAGTATCGCTGCAATCACTAGAGCTCGGGAATTAGCATCCCCCGTGCCTGAAGACTCTTCAGCGTAATCCAGACAGACCCATTGTTATCGCCGCGACTCCTTATCAGCCAAAGGCACCGCACGAAATCAGAACCCCTTTTGCCGCATTTCGGAAGTTCGCACTTGAATACCTTTTAGCTCTCTAAAAGATATAGATACGAGTGTAAGTAGGTACTTTGATTGTTTATCGACATGTGCTTTAACTTGACTTTTCGCAATTGGGTTTACGATCAAATGGATAGCTCATGTTCCCAATATACCAGTGATAAAACATTTCCAATAAGGTCAGGTCACCAATAGATAAACTTTGAGGCCACCAATGAGACATGCTGCACAGGGAAATCATTATTTCAAGTCATTAACCTCAAAAGTATCCGAAATTAGTGGCATAGCGAAGATACCCCCCATTCCCTTTATCTCTGTCGCAGTTCTCCATTCAGTAAATAACTCTTCAGGCCACACCCTGGTGTTGCAATCGTCAATAAAAACAAATCAGGCACTTTAAATTAAATTGAAAATAATCAGATTGCGAAAATTCTTTATAAACAATATTATCTGTGAAGAGTTCCCAGAATAAATGTGGAAATTTATATAATATTTTTATCGGCCAAAGGAAACTTTTATGGTTCGAATTTATGCAGACATTTTTCCGCATTTGACTTACATTCTTTTTAGTCTTCCTGAGAATGTTCCTCACAAACATTTGAGTTTATTTTAATATTTTCTGTGCAACACTTTCAGCTTGAACTTTATTGCAATCAAAGAAATAAATAAAAAAATGAATAGAAATTTATTTGTATCAAAATTCCTACTTTTTACTGGCCAAATCAATCAATAGTTATCAGTTCTCTCATGTTGTGGTTAATTAATCTTGATTTACCGATGACGCAGCTGTCCAGACCATCACTTAGCTTATCAATGGAAGATGGAGTGGAGAGCTGGCCACGCGATGCCCTCAGGGATTGATTAGATACAACACTTGAGTGCTGGCCGGCAGTTGTATGTATGTATGTATGTATGTGTGGCATGCTCCATTCACCAGAACACTTAAGACCACGGAAATCAGTTAGAGCCAACAACATGGTCGCCATTCCGACTAAAAGATACCCTCCGCACATATACATTTGTATGTACCTGGTCATAGAAAGCCTACACTCGTATCCCTTGCTTTCCTAGAAATGGATAAGCATTGCAACATACGTCCACTAAGGTTCAATATACCCCTGCATTCTACAAATACCTCGTGCCAGAATGGCTGACGAAATTCAGGTGAATTCCCTTTAGACCCTCAAGAGATACCCGAAATGTTTGATGTGATTGAAAGTCAACTTCCGCCTAAGCCACCCTCCTTATCCTTATCCTTATCCTTATCCTTATCCTTATCCTTATTCTATATATAATAAGTAAGAGTCCAGCGTATGGACTTTGATTTCCCTTAGAGCCCAAAAGAAAGAGAGTTTCAAAGTTCATTGTTTGCAATCTTTATTGAATCTATTGCCCCAAAACGTATCTCATTTAGATCGAGTTGGCAGTGCTGATCACCCAATTGCGGAGGACAGCAACATCGGCGTACACTCCAGGGTAGTTGGCGTAGGCACAACCATAGCCCCAGGACACAACACCAACGAGGACACCGCCGGAGACCAATGGGCCACCGGAATCTCCCTGGCAGGCATCCTTGCCGCTGGCAGCAGCGCAGATCATGGTGCTCTTGATTTGGCTACCATAGCCGTAGGCGGAGGAAGAGCACTGCGACAGGCTGACGATGTTCACGTTCACGTACTGCAGCTGGGAGGGGATGGAGCTGGAGCCGGAGGACTGGGTGCCCCAGCCAGAAACGGCGGCAGAGGCTCCATTGGCTGGGTTGTAGGAGGCAAGGGCAATGGCCTTAACGTTAGAGCTGAAGCCCAGGGAAGAGCTCAGCCTGATGACGGCGATGTCGTTGACCATGGTGTTGGCATTGTATCCCTCGTGGTTCTTGAAGGAGGCAACCTTGGCGACGGTGCCGCCGGAGCTCCAGTAGGTGGAACCGGCACGGACCTGCAGGGAGGAGGCAGACACGGACTGCAGGCAGTGAGCGGCAGTCACAATGATGTTGGCGGAGTAGATCGAGCCACCGCAGGAGTGGGAACCACTGCGCTGCAGGGAGATCTGCCAGGGGAAGCTGCCGATGGTGGTGGCGGAGCCTCCAACAATGCGGCCATCCAGCTGGGGCAGGAGACCCTCTGGGATGGTGCCTCCCAGGGCGCAGGCGACAGCCGACAACAAGATCACGAACTTCAGCATGTTGAGCGTTGCTAGTGAATGGTGGGTTACAAGGCGCACTCTGGCCGTTTTATAGGGCCCATTGACAGGGCGTTATCGGGTGAGTGGATCGAGTGAATCGACTTACAGCCATGCCGCAAAATGGGGGAACGGAATGAAGAGATACCAAAGCTATTTTGATTGCTGTTTATTGAAGTGTTTTCTGTCTAGGGGCTAGACGGTGAGAGCCTTACAGCTCGTCGGCGGTCTTCTCGACCCAATCGTGGAAGTGGGCGACGTCAGCGTAGACACCGGGATACCTCACATCGCCGCAGCCATAGCCCCAGGAGACGACACCGACGAGACGGCTGCCGGAGACGAGGGGGCCACCGGAATCGCCCTGGCAGGCATCCTTGTGCTCGGCGTAGGCGCAGATCATGGTGTCCTTGATCTTGCTGCCGTAGCTGAAGTCGCTGGAGGCGCACTTCTCGCGATCAACGATCTTGAGGTCGACGGCCAGGAGATGGTCGGGAATGACGCTGCCGCCGGACTCGGTGGTGCCCCAGCCAGAGACAACCGCCTCGGCTCCGTCGCGTGGGTTGGAGCTGGCAATGCGGATCTCCCTGATGCTCGAGCGGAAGCTCAGGTCGGACTCGATGCGGATGATGGCAATGTCGTTGACCATGGTCCTGGCGTTGTATCCCTCGTGGTTCCTGAAAGCACGCACCGAGTGCACGCTGCCGCCGGAGCGCCAGTAGGTGCTGCCCACGCGAACCTTCAGATCCTTGGCCTCGATCGACTGCAGGCAGTGAGCAGCAGTGATGACGATGTCATGGGAGTAGATGGAGCCACCGCAGAAGTGGGAGCCGCTGCGCTGCAGCGACACCTGGTAGGGATGATCCTCGATGCTCGTCTCATAGCCACCGACAATGCGGCCATCCAGCTGGGGCAGGAAACCCTCAGGGATGGTTCCTGCCAAGGCGCAGGCAATAGCCGAAAGAAGTACCACAAATCTCAACATGTTTACCAGTTGTATGACTACGGATCGGATTAGCCCTTGCTTATATACTGTTTCGCAGAACACAGATCTCTCCCGTGATTGACACCTTCGAGTGTATCTCCAGCCCATAGATGCTGCGTCACTTTCGCTGCGTGTATCGCCCAAAAGTCAATCATCGTATCACCTAATCACCTTATCACCCACTGCCCACTCGAACAGACTTACCGCCGTCCGCCGTCGCGATTTGATTACTGCGGTTGGGACAGCGCAAAGATAGGAATGGACAAGCAGCCAAATACCTATAAAAGCGGCCCGCAACTCCACAGAAAGTGTATTAATTTCGCAATATGCTGAAGTTCGTGATCTTGTTGTCTGCTGTCGCCTGCGCCCTGGGAGGCACCATCCCAGAGGGTCTCCTGCCCCAGCTGGATGGCCGCATTGTTGGAGGATCCGCCACCACCATCGGCAGCTTCCCCTGGCAGATCTCCCTGCAGCGCAGTGGTTCCCACTCCTGCGGTGGCTCGATCTACTCCGCCAACATCATTGTGACTGCCGCTCACTGCCTGCAGTCCGTGTCTACCTCTGTCCTGCAGGTCCGTGCCGGTTCCAGCTACTGGAGCTCCGGCGGCACCGTCGCCAAGGTTTCCTCCTTCAAGAACCACGAGGGATACAATGCCAACACCATGGTCAACGACATCGCCGTCGTCAGGCTGAGCTCTTCCCTGGGCTTCAGCTCCAACATCAAGACCATCAGTCTGGCCAGCTCTGCTCCCGGTAACGGCGCTGCTGCTTCCGTCTCCGGCTGGGGCACCCAGTCCTCCGGCTCCAGCTCCATCCCCTCCCAGCTGCAGTACGTGAACGTGAACATTGTCAGCCAGTCGGCATGCGCTTCCTCCACCTACAGCTATGGTTCCCAGATCAAGGCCTCCATGATCTGCGCTGCTGCCAGCGGCAAGGATGCCTGCCAGGGAGATTCCGGTGGCCCATTGGTCTCCGGCGGTGTCCTCGTTGGTGTTGTCTCCTGGGGCTATGGCTGCGCCCAGTCCAACTACCCCGGAGTCTACGCCGATGTTGCTGCTCTCCGCTCCTGGGTGATCAACAACGCCTAAAGACTTTGCGAAATTAAACAACATTAGAGCACATTCAAGATTGTTTTTTTACTGCCTTATAGAACTTTTACTAAATTTGGTCAAGCATTTTCTGTAGGGAAAATGTTGCGAAAACTTTCAAAATTCGAGTTCTAAGTTCTCCGAACGAGTACAGTCTAATCATAAAAGGGCCTTTTAGGAATTTTCACCTCCAGGGGCTTGTCCAGATGTGAAGGCTGAAAATCCTTGATAAAATTGATATATGTACCCATATGTTTGTGCCATATAATGAACTGTGCCATGGAACTTTTGGGATCAATCACTTTCATATCAGCTGTAAAAAAGATATGGTGAAGGAATCATTTCCCCTTCAGGGCCATTCACATGTCAAGTTCTTCCTTAAGCCCATTTAATCGGCCAAATATATTAATCAGTCATGGTCTGTTTTGTGTATATAAAATATAACTGATTGCGGCTATCATACTTACTCGTATGTACGTAATACCTACATAAATAAATATATAAATATAAGTATATAAATTCCCTCGCAAGTTTTCAGACAGCTCTGCCATTTCGTTCGGATTTAAATTTAATTTTGAATATCGAACCTCTCGAGAGTTTGAGATTGTCTTTCAACGAAAAAAAACATACAGCTGGGCTCAATGAAGTTGTGGGCAGCTTACTACTTTCAAACCTCTTTTCAGCACACTTCCAGTCTTCCGCCTTGAACAACTGATACATAGAAATGGGCTCTGGAATACCAAAGAAGTACTTTGGATTCCGTCTTCATGTTTTGCATGATTTTTTATTTTTTTTTAATTTAAAAGCTACAGCGAAATTGGTTGGTCGCAGACAATAAGTCCGCATTGACCAGGTACAAATGTTACTGAAAATTTTGAACTCAAAAAAGAGTTGTTTGCCGAACGAACACTAGAAATAGAATGTTTTGCATGACTTTAGAAAGGTTCCCTAAAAGTATGCTGGTCTTAAACAAAAATCGTGATAGCCAAGCTGCGGGGCTGTTTGAAATTAATCACACGAGGGCTGCTATTTAAGTTTCTGGCCTGGGTCACTTTTAAACTGATTAGGAACAAATAATCAACTAACGAGAAGTGAAAACTGCATTGCAGGAACAAATTTAAAATGCATAAATAGTACTGAAATGAATAAAGCGTTATGGACATTGATGGATAGACTTAAATAATATTTAATAAATATACATGTACTCTTAGGCATGACATCCAGCTCATATAAACTAGCATTGAACCAAATGTGTATATATTTTCCTAGTGCTTAATAATCTGCCTATCTAAAGTCTTTAACTTATGCAATATCGATGCGGCACTGCTATTGCATTGAACAAACCTGTACGTAGAAATGTTGTTTTCCCAAATGCCGAAACACTGATTCTAGAAGCAAGATATAGTCCTTTGAGATAAGGTGGTTGGAAGGGGTTTTTCCGAAATGCGAAATGCTGATACGGGAACTTTCCCAAGTTTGTGGAGTGGCTGCCAAAAACTGACATAATTCTATCGCACGTTGCCTTTTTGATAGCTCCATTTTGATGATCTATCTATGTGCATGTAACCATTGCGTTTCTATTTATTTTCTGTGACAGTAGGTTTTCTTATCAGGTTAGGTTGGACCTAACCTAACCTACTTTGGACCAGCTTTCTACTCTGAATGTATAATATATTCTTCGGATGTTCATGGAAATGTATAGTTATTACATCTAATATTTCGAATGACAAACAGTTTCGATATGAAAATATATTAAGTTAATTCTTTACATGCTTTAGGGAACAATTATCTTACTCGTAGGACAGGCAGTTATGTCAATAACGGGCTTAGGATGGCTAATAATATTTAAAATCAATTTAAATTTGGTAAAACGATGGGCAAGACTCAAATGCTAAGCCACACTTCCTTGCGAATTATATACTAGACCATTATCAGAGATTGCGCCAGTCATGGTCAAGTCCCCGTCCATTTTGTGGGCTCTAACTTAGCGCCTCGTACACGTGATAACAAATTAATTGAAAATTCTGATTAATTTGCGTTGTGTAGATAGTAAAGACCTATAAAAGAGGCTCGCAGCTCTGCAGAAAGCGTATTAATTTCGCAATATGTTGAAGTTCGTGATCTTGTTGTCGGCTGTCGCCTGCGCCCTGGGAGGCACCATCCCAGAGGGTCTCCTGCCCCAGCTGGATGGCCGCATTGTTGGAGGATCCGCCACCACCATCAGCAGCTTCCCCTGGCAGATCTCCCTGCAGCGCAGTGGTTCCCACTCCTGCGGTGGGTCGGTCTACTCCGCCACCATCATTGTGACTGCCGCTCACTGCCTGCAGTCCGTGTCTATCTCTGTCCTGCAGGTCCGTGCCGGTTCCACCTACTGGAGCTCCGGCGGCACCGTCGCCAAGGTTGCCTCCTTCAAGAACCACGAGGGATACAATGCCAACACCATGGTCAACGACATCGCCGTCATCAGGCTGAGCTCTTCCCTGGGCCTCAGCTCCAACATCAAGACCATCAGTCTGGCCAGCTCTGCTCCCGCTAACGGCGCTGCTGCTTCAGTCTCTGGCTGGGGCACCCTGTCCTACGGCTCCAGCTCCATCCCCACCACCCTGCAGTTTGTGAACGTGAACATTGTCAGCCGGTCGCAGTGTGCTTCCTCCACCTACGGTTATGGCAGTGAGATCAGGGAGAGCATGATCTGCGCTGGTACCAGCGGCAAGGATGCCTGCCAGGGAGATTCCGGTGGCCCATTGGTCTCCGGAGGTGTCCTCGTTGGTGTTGTGTCCTGGGGCTATGGCTGCGCCTACGCCAACTACCCCGGAGTCTACGCCGATGTTGCTGCCCTCCGCTCCTGGGTGGTCAGCGCCGCCAACTCTGTCTAAGGACTTTGTGAAATTAAACAATTTGCTGAAGATTACTCAGTGCTAATGTATTTATTGGGGGCGATAGGTTTCATTCCTTCATTCACGTGTGGCCGAGTTCCAGAGGCGACTCTTCGTGTGCGCATTGTCCTTGTCCGCCTTAGTGACGGGACGCAGATGAGCTGCATCTACAATGTCCCTGCAAGCATTGGTTTTGGTTAGGATCCAAGAGACGGAGGAAGCAAACTTACTTGAACTCCTCGTAGCTCTGGGTGCTGTGTACAGCACGAAGCTTGGCATCGTTCCGCAGCTGGTAGAGCTCGCTCTCCCGTATTCCCTGCAGACAACTCTCTCGCAAGCGTAGCAGCTCCTCCTGCGTTATCTTAAAGTCGTCCATGCTCAAATAAGTTTCAAGTCGTGTGGCAAAATCAATCGAATTGTTTTCCAACTGTTGCCTGGGCGACAAACAGCCAACTTAGGTGGAGTGAGGTCTGACAACACATTTCGTACCTCCCAAACCCATTGTATTCCCGAGCCAAGGCAATTCAAGAATCTCTCTCTCTCTCTCTATTGCGGTCGGCGATAAGCTCCTATTAGACTGCGATTAATTTTACAACCCGATATGATCGTGATCCGTGCACTACTCGAGCAGTTTGTACTTGGCTTTCGAAGTGTACGCTGACATGACCGCCACTGGGCTAGTTTTCCTGCTGCTCCTCCTTCTGGGAGTAACCACAGCCAGCGATAATACCAAGGAACGCATTGTGGGCGGAACTGAGCAGGCCATCCGCAATGCGCCCTGGCAGGTGTCCATACAGATAAGTGCGCGGCACGAATGCGGTGGCGTCATCTATGGCCAGGAGATCATCATCACGGCGGGTCACTGCGTGCACGGAAAGTCTGTTACTCTGATGAAGGTGCGTGTGGGTGCCGACCACCACAACTACGGCGGAACTTTGGTCCCTGTGTCGGCATACAAGGTCCACGAGCAGTTTGACTCAAAGTATCTCCACTACGATATTGCCGTGCTGCGTCTGTCCAAACCTCTTAGCTTCGGCCTCTCCATAAAAGCTATCAATTTGGCCAGAGTGAGTCCCGCGGGCGGAACGAATGCCACCGTCAGCGGTTGGGGCTACACAGCGCATGGGGATAGCTATGCCGGCAGCCTCCAGACGGTCCAGCTGCAGATCATTGAGCGCGAACAGTGCGCCTCCAGCAGCTACGGATACGGCTGGGACTATGTTGGGGAGGAAACGATCTGCGCCGCCTACAATGAGCGGGATGCCTGCACGGGAGACTCTGGTGGTCCACTGGTGGCGAACCATTTGCTGGTGGGCATCGTCTCCTGGGGATACCAGTGTGCGGTCGACAACTACCCGGGTGTCTATGCAGATGTGGCCGTACTAAGATCTTGGATAGTTAAGGCTGCAAATGCAATTTAAATAGTTTTGGCAAAATAAATAATATCAGTTTTCAAGTTCTGCAAGTCGCCCCTCAGGTGGAATCGAACCACTTCGACGCTAATCGACTACGGATTTGAAGTCCGCACCCCGGACCACCGAGGTTCAGAGAGGCACAGTGCAAACCAAAGCTGCCGCTTTTAAATGTAAATTCTTGAGAAAAAACACTTGGGAATTACAAGAGCAGTTGCCACTTTTTCTACAGATTTGTAACTACCCAGATTTGGGCCGTTAACAAATATAGATAACTACCAAACGAGATCCGTTATGATCAGAAGAGAAGGATTTAGCAATCACAAATCCAAATCAGTGATAAAAAAAACTCGAGAGTTACTCCCATGTATTGTGCACTGCTGCATATCTACAAAAAGGAAACAACTTTATTTTTAAGTATGTATAAAATTGGCAAAAAATTTAAATTCAGTTGGAATGCAGTAGCAAAAATATGATTGTGTTAACTAACATCGCTTTCAAAGACGATTTCAATACCATTTGTATTTGAGGATTTTCAACAAAAGATCAAAGTAGTAGGTAGTAGGTTAGGAGATGCGCCTCACTTGCGGGGCTGTTGAATGTGATTCTGTGTCTTCTGCTGCACAGACATCGGGGGCTTTGGCAAGTGTGCCACCTGGGCAGAAGCGGGCGTAAAATCGGTGTGTCCCTTCACGGGAGCACCGCTCACCACAGCCGAATTCACGCTAACAGGTTGCTGTAAGTACAATGTACATTTAAGTATTTACTTTTTCTCATATATTCCATATTTAAGCTTACTGTCAGACCAGTGCAATCCTCAGCATCCTTGGGGGCACGCTCCGATGCAGTGGGCTTGTGCTGGACAATGCGCATGCCACCAGCCTTCACTGGAAGTCAAAAAGAACATTAATAGAAGTATCCAAATGCACATGACGTCAGCAGAATGTGTAAAATATGTATTTTTGGACAGCACCGTCGCAATAACTAACGGCCTGCAAGAGTGTGCGTGCGCGCCGCCGCTAGCTCAGTGCATGTGTGGGAGCTTGTTGTTTCGTTTGCTTATCGGCATTGGCCGAAACAGGCTAAGAACTGATAAGACAACAGATATTGCTGTATATTGTTGTGATTGGGCGCACAATTAATTGCCAGCGAAGCACTTCCAAGATGCTTTAATAGATTTTACCTCCAACACAGTTACACACACGCACACAGCTCACATGCATGCGCCTGGAAAATACCTATGCAATTGCACTTACAAGCAGGTGGGTGTCCAGCCACGAGATTGGGTTGTTCATCAGCCATTTTCTAGTAGGTTATAAGCTGCAATGAGCGAATGTGTCAGTAAATGACTACTATTATTCATACAAACACAATTTCCGACCTACCTCTTTCGTATTTTTTTATAAATGCGCGGTCGCGTTCAGCTTTTGCGTTCTAAAGTTTTGTGTCGGTGTGAGCTCAGAAATATACCGTATAATACATTCTCATTTTCAAAATATACCGTAAAATACCACAGAAACAATACATCATGACTACACGGTATCTACACCTTTGATACATACCAGAAACAAATGTATAGGAATTTAAATTAATGTTAATATCTGTTTTCCTGGCTGCTTTGAGACCTGATCATGTTATCAATTGTTAACTAATGATGACCTATTCTCATTATAATTAAATTATTGTGTAAATATTTGTATCCGGATAAGTTTTCTAAGCAGTTAAAACGTAAACAAAGACGCAGGGCTGCAGGCACACAAATTTTTGGAAATCATATACTCATGCACACACTGCAGGTTTCATAGAAAAGTAAATCAAAATCATCAAGTTAAAATTGAAACACTTAAAATAATATCAGGTACAGTAAAGGCATTTAACAGTCAAGATGAAAGACACAAAGGTGAGTTTTTTCATTCAATGCATGCGGCATTTCACAGTTACATCATGTCCCCGGCTGCAAGTGAACTTTGACTGATGTGGTTGTTGTTTTTGCTGCTGCTGCAGCTGCCTCTACTTAAAACGGACATCATCGACTCGTTACAGCCATTCCCGGTTCTCAAGAATGACAATCTCCTGCGAGCCGCTCGCGGCGAAGTCGTCGACCGGGTTCCCGTCTGGGTAATGCGCCAGGCCGGTCGCTATCTTCCCGAGTTCCAGGAGCTGCGCAAGCAGCACGACTTCTTCACTGTTTGCCGCACCCCAGAGCTGGCCTGCGAAGTGACCATGCAGCCGTTGCGGCGGTTCGATCTGGATGCCTCC
Organism: Drosophila subobscura; assembly: GCF_008121235.1. NCBI lineage: Eukaryota > Metazoa > Arthropoda > Insecta > Diptera > Drosophilidae > Drosophila > Drosophila subobscura. The sequence goes on along the minus strand of NC_048531.1, from coordinate 12,209,489 downwards.
ATTATATTCTCGGACATATTGGTCATACCACAAGCCCTTGGATTGACCGTGGAAATGCACGCTGGCGTGGGTCCAGTACTGCCGCAGCCAATAAACACACCAGAGGACCTAAAGCGGTTGACTCCAGATGGCGCTGTGTCCCGTCTGACCTACGTGGGCGATGCCATCACCATGATGCGACACAAGTTGGAAGGCAAAGTCCCCCTCATTGGATTTACTGGGGCACCCTGGACCCTTATGGGCTACATGATAGAAGGTGGCGGCAGCAAGACCATGTCCAAGTCCAAGGCTTGGCTCACGGATCACCCCGAGGACACTAGGCTGTTCCTTAACCTTCTGACGGACGCAATCGTGGACTACTTGGAGATGCAAGTGAAGGCTGGAGCCCAAATGCTGCAGGTCTTCGAGTCATCCGCCGAGCATTTGACCAAGGAGCAGTTCCTGCTATGGGCTGTGCCCTATTTGCGCAGGATACGCGATGAGCTTGTGGACCGCCTGACCAAGAAAGCTCTTCCATTAGTTCCGATGGTGAGTGATGTCAACACAACTTCTCGTACGATTCATCTGAGTCTCTCTTCTCCTCAGACGCTGTTTGCTAAGGGCGCTGGGCACTCGCTGAAAGAACAAAGCGAGCTGGGCTACGATGTAATTGCACTGGACTGGACTGTAGATCCCATTGAGGCGCGTGCCACGGTGGGTCCGAACATAACGCTGATGGGAAATTTGGATCCACAGGACATGTATCGTGAGGCCGATGAGCTGCGGACCTTGACCACTGAAATGGTTCACAAATTTGGCAAATCGCGTTACATTGCCAATCTGGGTCACGGCATAACGCCCCAAACTCCAATAACCAGCATGGAGGTACTGGTGGAGGCAGTTCACAAGGCATTGTAGCCGACTCATCGTTAACAACTGTGCCTTTTTTTTATCGAATGCAATTTGGTTTAGGGTTAGATCATTGGAATGGTATATTTTGGTTTTCCTGCTGCTGCTCCTGTACAACTTTCTCGTATATCATGAGCGTGCTGCCGCAGCAGATTAGGAGCGTTCCCAGGATAACTTCTGCATTAAAGACATCTTTTAGTACACTGAACGGCCAAACTGTTGAACATATTTACTTACTTTTGCCAGGCAACTTTTCGCCGAGTGCATAACCAGTTATCGCGGTGAAGGCAAAACTCAGAGAGTTGGCGACTGGAACAGCAACCGTGATGCTGGCACTCTGCAATGTCCACACATACAAAGCACTACCGCATTGATTCAGTCCAAATGGAACCCAGTACCGCCAACGGGAGCCGATCATTCGTACTTCCAGTAAAATGTTTCTCCACTTGGAGCCCGTATCTTTGACAGATTCGATTCCCCGGCTGCCAAGGCGGATGAATGGGTTAGTCACACCCCAAAGAAGTCCGACTGCAAGCAATTGCACTAAACAAAACAAACAAGGATTATAATCTTATCATTTTAATATTTTAGCAATTTACCAGCAATTTCTGGCATTTTTGTATTGTTTACGTGCAACAGCTGTTGTGCGCCAGTTGCATCTTTCTCTGAGCAACCCTGCGTATTTATGCAGCCCTGGATGAGACTTTGACATTTGCGCCTCCCTGGCATTTTGACAATTCTTTTACGTCAGCTTTCATTTCCGGATAGGTGGGTTTTAGGCAATTTTCTGCAAATTTAATCAAAAAACATCCCAATATACGACCAGACAAATGCCGCGAAATGACCGATATTCAATAATGAACATAAAATGCTATCTGCGGATGTTAAAATGTTGCCAAAAGCGAGATGTCTTGTGTTTAAATTTGGTATCTGAATATTGGTCTTGTTTGTCTAGATTGTTTATGAATAAATATTCTTCAATTATATTAAACCGCCTTCTCTGACATTTTAGGATATTGAATAGCAGTGCTGCGGCCTAATCAGGAACAATGACTAAGACCAAGGGCGAGAAAATCAACAAATCGGCGATCAACGAAGTTGTGACCCGCGAGTGCACCATTCACTTGGCGAAGCGTGTCCACAACATTGGCTTCAAGAAGCGTGCACCGCGCGCCATCAAGGAGATCCGCAAGTTTGCCGAGAAGGAGATGGGCACCACTGACGTCAGGATCGACACCCGTCTCAACAAGCACATCTGGTCCAAGGGTATCAGGTATGTGGTGCCTCAATTCCTAATGAGAGAACGCATTCTTAAGCCCCTGTTCATTTTCAGATCCACTCCATTCCGCGTGCGTGTGCGTCTGGCGCGTCGCCGCAACGATGATGAGGATTCTCCCAACAAACTGTACACCTACGTGACCTATGTGCCGGTGTCCACATTCAAGAACTTGCAAACGGAGAACGTTGAGTCCAGCGACGACTAAGCAAAGTAATTGAGAGCCCAAAATACGGTTAATAAAAAGTAAATTTTTATTTAGAAAAAAAAAAAACAAAAACAAGTGTTAACAAAATGTGACGAAAATGTGATTTCAAAGTGGAGTAATCTGCGGTACCACCACGTATACTGCATTGCTGGTGGCCACTGCTAAGAAGTGAAGTTGTTTGCTGGAAAGCTGCAGCACCTCTAACGACTGCACTTCTGGCAACGCGCTGTCACCAAGAATTTTCTGGAATCCCGCTGCGCCTTGATGCTTGTAGATTGTAAGAGGCTGCTCGGGCAGGGCGTTTGACACACACAGCAGCAGGTCCTCTGATTCAGGCAGATGCATAAAGCGCACTTCACGCGCCTGGTGGGAATCTCGCAGCTCCAGAACTTGTTCCAGCTGAAAATTGCTCATCTCTTCGCTGCTAAAGCTGTGAAATGTTTTAAAATATTTTAGTCAAGTTTTGCATGCACAATGGACCTAGAAGACCTGCCTGTAAATCCGAATGTCCGCTGCCGGCGACGACGTGATAAGAGCCATATAGCTGCTCTGCATGCCCAAGCCACGCTGGATCAGCGCCATTTGCTCTGCCTTTACATCCAGAAGCCGGCGAACTAAAGTGTAAACTTGTCTTTCACTTATTTTCCAAAGCTCCACGGCTTTTGAAGTTAGCAGCAGAATCGGCGAATCGGTGGCTGCCACGACCAGCAGCTGTTTTGCATCCCACCTGTCCACAGCGGCCTGCCTGCTGGTGCCATTTTTATCGAGGCATTTGACAATTAGTTCGTTGACTTCTTGCACTGCCTGGCACTGACTCGTTCCCATACCAAACTCCAGTTTTTTGTTGGTCACCCATGAGTCTTCTCTAAATATAACAGAATTTGTATTGTTGTTGGGATGTAACAGTGTTGATAAGTCTGAAAGAAAAAATTTGGTTTTAACTGTGTCGAATGTTGCACACTCTTTCCATGGTAGCGTTTTGTGTTGGTACATACAATTTTTTCTATACTGATATCTGTATATCTAGATTCTATACTAAAAGTATCAAGATACAACTTATTTTTCTAGTTATATTTATTAGAATGCTGGATGGTTGCTCATAATCAAAGCCCTTCACGACAATCGGTACAGAAAAGTCACAGAACCTTTACAGTTATAGGGTATTTCAAAACAAAATTGATAACGGCACCGCAGAGTGAGGTTTGGGCCGACGAGCACTTAAATAGAGGCAGCCCAAACGGCAACTGCAGTTGCACATCGACAGCTGATAGACAAAGATAGAAGCTCTGAGCGACGCCACTTGTTAGGAGAAAAAGCCAAATTGCTTGGCGAAAATGTACAAGGCGCAATACCTTTGGCTGGTTGGCTTTGTCCTAATATTAGGATCGGCCACTGAACGAAGCACGCCCAAGATAAGCTTCACAGCGTTGGTTAGGTGAGCATGGCGCATGCCGATGGCCCATAAATTACTCAACTTTCACTATCCACTCACAGTTTAAAGACCACTCCTGCGACGCGCCTGGTTACGACGAGCAAGACTAGTTCCGGTGGCTCCCTGCCCATGGTTATCAATACCTGGAACTTTGTAGATGCCAATTTACTGGCCTGGCGGATTCTAAATGTGACTCAGGGTGGTCTCCGCCAGACGCGCAATGCCGTAGTGGAGGGCTGCACCAAGTGCGAAAAGCAGCAGTGCGATAGAACTGTTGGCTTTGGCGGCTCTCCCGATGAGTTAGGCGAGACAACGTTGGACGCAATGATCATGGATGGCAGCAGCATGGATGTGGGTGCTGTGGCAGGCCTCAGAGGTATTAAGGATGCTATTCGAGTGGCTCGTCACGTTCTGGAGCACACAAAGCACACCATGCTGGTGGGCGATGCAGCCTCTCAATTTGCTCAAGCAATGGGATATCGCTCCGAGTCCCTGGTTACGCCCGAGTCAAAGGCTATGTGGCAGGAATGGACAGCGGAAAACTGTCAGCCAAATTTCTGGAGAAATGTTTATCCAGATCCATCCGTCAGCTGTGGACCCTACAAACCTAAGCCGACGCCCCTAACGCGCTGGAAGGAGGATCGTGCGCGTACCGAGTACGCTATTGGTCACAATAATCATGACACCATTGGCATGATAGCCATTGATGTCGAAAATAACATCCATGCAGGAACCTCAAGTAATGGAGCGAGCCATAAGATCCCAGGACGGGTCGGAGATTCACCAATACCCGGGGCTGGCGCGTATGCGGACAATGAGGTGGGCGCTGCCGTGGCTACCGGAGATGGCGATATTATGATGCGTTTCTTGCCCACTCTGCTGGCTGTGGAAGCCATGCGGGCGGGCAAGAAGCCGACGGAAGCAGCGGAGGTGGGCATTCGTCGAATCGCTAAGCATTACAAGGACTTCTCGGGTGCCGTTATTGCTGTCGATCGCCTGGGCCAGTATGGGGCAGCCTGCTATGGCATGAAAGAGTTTCCATTTGTGGTCAGCAACCCATCCAAGACAGATATCACGACGCGCCAGGAGACGGTCAAGTGCATAACGGACAAGGAGATCGTAAACATAGTTTTATTGTAAGCCGATTTGGAATTTTCAACGTATTGGGTCGGTCAGTCCCACTGTTCCTTTGTTTGATTGTTTATAAAATAAGCTTTAAACCAAAAGGCCAAGAAAATGTCCATGTTTTTACATGGTAACTGCACATATTTTACATATCAACTACCGATGTATGTAAATGAACACCGCATGGAATGAACAGTAACTGCGCTCGGCTGGAGTATGGCCATTTGTATACCCTATTTCCTTTCATTGGTGTTATAATGCGGCTTTGAAGCCTTATTAATAAGGGCTTATTTCAGACTAACGTTATCTTGACCAATTCTTTGAAAATGTATCTTCATCCAAAAACCTCTTTTCGCAATATTTCGTAATGGACATAAAACATAATTCATTGAGACGACAAACCTTTATGCGTTCCATATAAAGTTATTTCTCGAGGGTATGCAGAATGTTTTGAAGCAGCTTAATCAATATGATTTATTAATCTGGTATATATATATGGTTTTATCTAAAAAATACTTTTTTTTTTTTTGAAAGGGTCACATTTGCCGGCAATTCAGCGTCGACTTACAGAAAAGGAAAAAAAATTCCAAAAAGAAGGGAATAGATACCGTTGTCTCCTTTGGTTTGCAGGAAAGGAGTGAAAAGATAAACTTACTAAAAATTCTTACTTTCCGCGGTGTATTAACGGTGTTGAGCGATTTAAACGAATCGGGGACCATTTGGGTTAATTGGGTACCTTTACGGTATATTTAAAAATGAGAAGGTAAATTTCGGTATATTTCTGAGGGTCACATTTTCCGCCAAATCGGCGTCGGCATACAGAAGAAGAAAAAAAAAATTGCAAAAAAAGCGGAAAAGCGGCGGCAGAAGATACAATTTACTTCTAAAATCGAAATATATAAAAGCCTTCAAAATTAATAAAAACGCGCAGACAAGTGGCCGCAAGTCGCTGACTAAAATGGCTATACAACTAGATAAAATTCTGGCAGATATTGCCAAGGAGAAAGCGGTGCATCCAAACAATGGCGGAGCGACCAAACAGGAGCAAGAGGACGCTTGGGGCAGGATTGGGCGTCTGAACAAGCTCTCCGTGCACGAGTCGCGCTCCATTTTCATTGTGCTGCAAAAGAAGTACCATCAGGAGAAGCTCAAGGGCAATTCGACGTGGAAGCTGTTCAATGTGATGAACCAAATACACCAGGAGCCCAAGGCGGCCGTGAAAGAAGAAGAGTGAGTTAGAGAAATGCTGAAAATGGCGGGTTAGGTAATATATTGTTTTTCATTTAGCGACCAAGTTCCCATCGACGATGTGGAGGAGTTTGAAATGCTGGAGGTGCAGGAGCCAGAGGATGATGACGATGCTCATCAGTTTGGCCAGCCCACCAACTCCACTGGCTCTGCTTCTTCGGATGGGGAGAGCCCAAGCAAATCGCACAGCACCGGCTCGCCGGAGAAGGAGGAAAAGGTGTACTCCAAGGCCAACATTGACACACCGCGTCCAGCGTTCGAAGAGAAGAAGCTGCTCAACACCATGGCCAATAATACTCCGAGGGCCACGACAAACAATCCAGTGTCCATGGCCGCCGCAGTCTTGCAGAAAAAGGAATTACCGTGAAGAAGACTCCCGTCTCGGCTGGAGCTGCACATAAAATGACGCCGACTCAGTCGCAAAGCAACAGCAGCAGGGCAACGTCCTCGTCGCGCACCACCATTCAGTTGCCAGAGTCTTTGAAGCGCAAACTGTCTGAGGAGTACTCGGGACCATCATCGCAGAAGAAGGCGGCAAAGACACACAGCCCAAAACAGACGGCCAACACAGTTGCTGCTGCTTTGGCCGCTGCAAGCGTCCCCGATCCCACAGTAACTTCCAATGTCGTCCACACAACCACGGCTCAGCTGATGCAGGTAAAGAAAGAACGTGACGGCAGCCACTCGCCACCGCCCGGCATCAATATCATCACCGTACCGGCGGCACAACAGATCAACGGCGGTGGCCCAACATCCTCGACAGCTGCCACCGTTGCCTCCACTTCAGTGGCTTCCACCAACGGCTACTCGCCACACATCGAAGAACTGGATTTCAAGAACGACATTATCTTTGACTCAAAGCTAAACACAAACTCCTCCAACGCCCCAGAGATTATCAACTTGGGCAACTTTGACCAGTCGCTGCCGCCGACATTTTTCAAGAATTTGTGCAACTCTTCACGCCACGAGGCCCTTGGACTATACGTTGCAAATGTGATGAACCGAATCTCATTGCGTGCCGCCGCCAAACTCGAGTTGGGCATCTTGCGCACCATTCTCGATGTGCAAAGTGACGAGCTGGACCAGTAGGTCAATACAAGTATATAAATTACCTAATTAAGTGAATTCTAATTACTCAACTTACTTATTAGAAGTACTAGAAGGTATTTATGTAGAACGGACCACCCTCTCCTCAATTCCTATATAATTTATATAATTCCAATCATTTGCCCTCGCGATATTGAGTTGGTTCATCCTTCAACGTCGCTTCAATCGGATATTTTGACAGTAATATTACATTTAATTTGTTCACAGCAGCCCGATTTGATGGGCCCCTTCCCCCCATGTTCCACTTAATTTCCAAATAAGTTTTTACTTCAATAAAAATAAATATGTGACTCACTTGCATTGCTGTCCCTGTGCCTGTGACTGAAAATGTGCGCTTCTGGCTGCCACGTGTAGTAGTCCACCTTGTCCGGACGCTGCCTTATGGCCAGAACATCATCATCTCCCATCGTAAGTGTTTCCATGCGGGAAACATCTTTATGGGGCAGCTGCTGCAGTACGATGAAGTTCTCCAACACCTTCGGAGGCTCTGAAAAGAAGTCGCAAGAAATTATATAACAATCTTATGCGGGAGATTACTGCGCTCACCCTCCAGTCGATGCTGCACTGCAGCTACATTTTGTTGCAGCTGCTGCCAATCCGCCAGCGCATTCATATCCACTCCCCGCTTTGACTTATAGCTAGACTCCAAATTGCCATTGCCAGTGACCTGCTCGTAGTTTTCCACAGTCAGAGGCTGGGTGAAGATCAACGGGCTCTCCACATGCAGATTGGGCAGGTTACGTGCTTTGTTTTCCAGCAGCTCGTTCACGGACAGACCATTAACAGAGTCTACCCAGAGACTATCAATATTATTGCTGAGGATCCGCTGCTGTTCGGGCAGACTGTTGTCCACCAGCAGTGATCCTGCCACGTACTGATCGCTGTTCCGCAATAACAATTTATCTGGTTGCCAGTGGATGCCGTTCACAGGTCCCTCAACGGCAAGGTCGTTGTATAAGTTGACATTCTGCAGGCGAGTTGTACCCGCAATGCTGTGATTCCCGTAAATGTAAACAGCCTCATTTATCCAAGTTGCTATGGAAGTATTGGCCACCAGGCTGGGGGAACTAGCATACAACCGACTGATGGTGGCCATGTCAATGGTTTTCAGGGCATCTATGGTCGTGCTCTGGGTGCTGACATTATTTTCGCTCAGACGTAGGACGTCGTCAACTAAATTTAGCTGATTTATTAGCACATTATTTAGATTACCTTCCACATGCGATTCTGGTAGGTTCCAGTGGCCAGTGATCTTGTGAACTCCGGCTGTCTTTAAAGTGTTTGCCACAAAATCATCAAAATCCAGCGAGAAGTTGCTAAAAGAAGGAGTACATTTTAAAAATAAACAATTGGCGCCGATAAATGTACTCGTCTGTATTCAGACAGTACTATCTGTATTGTTGATAGTTTTAAGCATATCGGCTACATCGATGCGTTAAAAATCGATATATTTCTTAGATCGCGAGAGCGTCAAATACGAATTTGTAATATATAAGGTAACAAGGTGTACAATCCAATAAAAAGAAGTATTTATAATAAGCCAAATTGGTTTTTCAATCGGAATAAATTATTGCTTCAGTGTTAAAAGTCTTTGCTAGCTAGTAATATCAAATAGAACATCAAAATCGAGAAATGTGATTTAAGACTACGGTATATTACGGTATATTTTTGAGGGTCTGATGGTATATTTGATCGATAATTCCGCGGTCACACTGCTCGTTCGCCAACAACAAAAAACGTACGCTCACTCTAAATAAAAAAGTAATAATAAACAAATTGAATAAAAAAAACCATCCAGCGATCGTGAAGAACCGCTGTCGAGTGTCTTCGTTCCAATAAAATGCCTTTCAGCCCATTTGTTTGCTAGTCGCGAAGTTAATGAATCATTCTTGAAAACTGCCTGACTGCCGGACTATTAAAAGTGCATTTAAACCCAACCAAATCGGCCAAACACGAGGTAATTAAATGCACTCCACTCATCTTTGTATACCCCATCTGCGCCATTTGCAAACGTGTACAGAAATTTCACCTGCCTGCCATGCACAGTACAGCACACAGCTGATGCTAGTAAAACTGTGGGTTTTAGAGCGCGTAAACAATTGCAAAGTGAAACTTAATACCCAAAAGCGAACTAAACACAATGGTAACACGTACGTACCCCATGCCCTCAACAAGTGCGTCGTTTCCATTGCTGACGCTGCCACGTAGCGTTACCACGCGTGCCGTCAGAGGCTGTGCGAAAGTGACGTCATGCCTGAAGCCCAACGGAGCGCTGACTTGTTGGCCGCGCGTCCGGCTGAAGTAGTTCCGCTTGATGTGCTCCACCTGGAAACCATTAATGGGGCCCTGCAAGATGGTCATATGGTTCGTTAGGGCTCGGGTAGTCAACCCATTTCGGCTGCTGGCACTCACATGGAAGTCCAGAAGACCCTCGAAAGCGGTTGAGGCAAACTCCAGTCTCTGCTCCGTTCCGCCCAGCTCAATTCGCTCACTGTCCAGCCAGACTTGATCCAACAGCTGCTCCGCTTGGTGACCGTTTAGATATTTGTAAGTGGGAGGCCCCTCGAACTTCACATTCTCCGCATGGAAGGTGTCGTGTTGCTCCCCGTTCAGGTACTTGTCCAGCGTCGCCAAATGGTAGCCATTCAAACTGGTCAGATTGCACAGCTCTGCCACCTCGAGGCTGCCGTTGATGGTAACAGGTGCCGATAAGTAGCCTCCGGCGTCTGTGTACAGCATGTCCTCGGGCACCCGCAAGCCGTTTACGCGACCAACCAGCAGCTCCGATTGCAGTACAATGGGATTCTCTGTCAGGTAATGTTTGCCATGCACTTCATTGCAATTACAAAATTGGATTTGCCATTGAATTTTCTTACCAAATCGCACTGATTGCAGATGCTCCGACGCATTCAGCCTGTAGCTGCGGCTCACCAATTCGTCCAGAGTGTAGTTGTTCAGCTTTCCCTGGAGTTGAACACCCTTGCTGCTCTCCAGCGCGGCCAGCACCTGCGGAGCCGTGAAATTCTGGTCTCCGCTGGCCTCCAGCCAGCTTCCACCGAATTGAGCGGCTTGGATGCCATTCAGGGAGTGCCCAAAGCTCAGGCTGCTTATGTTTACTGAATGCCTGAAGCTGAAGTCCCCCACATACTTGATGTTGCCCGCCAGCTGCTGTAGCTGCTGCTCCAACTGTGCCACGTTGACTAGGTTAATGCTGCCCTTTAGCCACATGTTTCGGGCGCGAATGCTGCCATTGAAATTGGCTGGCAGTTTCCAGCCGTCCAACGATTGACTGCCATGTGAGTAGATGGAGGCCAGAGGCTGGCCAAAGAGCATGCCATTCATATGCATTTCTTCGAGGTGCACCTCCTCGCCATCCAGCTGGTCCACATACAGCGTGCCATTTGAGTTCTGCTCCTTGCTTACCTGCAAATAGTCGTCCAATTCCAAGCCATTCATTACCAGCGGCTGAGCCTTCACTTCTCCCAACTCCAAACCCTGTAACTGAACCGCGATCGCAATGCTCTGGTTGCCACTTTTGGTGAGCAGCACCTCCGGCAGCTTCTCCACATCAATGCCGTTCAGCCATTTGACTTCACCGAATCCCTCGCTTATCTCCAGGCCCTGCGGCAATGTCTTACTGCCCTCCACCACCTGCACTTCTTCCACATTTAACTTGACAAGCTTCTGCAGATCTTCAGCATTTACGAAGCTCAGTTCCGTGTTGTTGGCCACGAGCGGTTGTTCAAACTTCACATTCACATCCTGGATAGTCTCATCCAGCCGCAGACCTTGCGTAAGTGCTTCTGAAGCCGATCTCCCTGTTGATGCATCAAGCAAATCCCCCACCTGCAGCAGCCTATCAATCGTCACATCGCCATCAATTACAAAGTCTCCTTGTAGTTGAAGCGATTGATGGGTTATCTTTACAGGCGACATGGCGCGTAGTTCTGCTCCCAGCAGTTGGCCCTGAAAGCGAAATGATTTCATTTTACAGCAGCCTAATGTTCGAGCACCTACCGCAATGGTAATGGGTTCCATGACGCGCAGATTCTCTAGCCGCTTGGATCCCTCAATCACCTGGGTGTGATTGGCTTCGCGGAGCAGCAGGTCGAAGCGCTGGCGGTCCACGTGGATGTGATTGAGTCGCTGATTGATGAGCAAACGATTCACTTGTATGGGCTGGGAGAACTGAACCTCCTGCTGGACAACAAACTCGCCGCCATCCACCGGTATGAGGTGGCCCAGGGAGCGGTCGTTGATCTCGTTGCCGTTTACCACCACAGCCTCAGCACTGAGGTGCGTGATGTCTGCGGCGGACTTGATGAACTGCACGTCCACGCTGCTCCGTTTGAGTGTTTGCTCCAGCAGCTGTGTCCAGTTGAGGTCGTTAAGATTGCCTTCCAGCTGGAGTTGTTGCACTGAGAGCTCCTGCAGGAAGGGTTTCTGCTGCTCCCTTGCTGGCTCTTTGTACTCCTCGCTGACATACACCTTGCTGGCAGTCACCGACTCGTAAACAGGCTCCTTGGCATCCAACCCATTGATATTGCTGGCTCGCATGCTGTCAGAGACCACCAGGGTATCCACTGTAATCTCCTCGAATTCGTGCTGTTCTGCAGCAGCTCGCTTCATGGGATGTCGGGTGCGAGCTGCCTTGGCATCTTCCTCGATCACATCCAAGGCCTGCTTGGCATACTGCAATGCATCCCAGTAGTTGGCGCTCAACTTCATGTGTTCATCTACAAGCTGGATTAGCGCTGCATGCATTAGAGATCCTTTGGGTAATCCCATGGGTATGCTTCACTCACCGATTTGGATTTGACCCGCTTAATGCGGGACCGCATCATTATCTGCTCTCGCTGCTTGGCTCTCTGCTGCAAGCCCTTCAATAGCTGATCCACATTGATCTGCTCTAATCGCTTTTGCTGCTCCCGGGCCCAGTCGATGATCTGCTGGCGGAGTACGTTGGCATGCTCGTCCTGCTTGTAGAGCGGTTGAAAAATGTTCGTCTCATTGGCGGCCATATTCTCGTTGGCAATAACTAAAGGAACACAAATCGTGGGTGAATATGGGAGATAATTAGCACGGGTCATGGCTTGCCTAGGTAGCTCTGTTGCTGCTCCTCGTAGCTGCGCATGCGGGCCACTCCCCGACTCAGGGCACCTTCGGTGAACTGCACCTTGGACTCCTCGAATTTCCAGTCATTTAGATTGTAGATTTTCACATCCTGCTTGTTGCAGGCCACCAGCAGCAGAAACTTCTCCGATATAGAGTGCTGTCGAGTATATAATTCCCCATGTGAACCTGCCGAGAACTATTTTAAAAAGACATTCGATACCTGAACTGGAAGGAAGCGCTCCAGGGCATAGAAACTCAGGCGCTGGTAGGGCACAAACTGACCCTTCTCGTATACATAGATGACGGTATCGGCCTCGCCTGTTGCGGCACTGGAACCTCCGATCGTGTTCCCCAGAATGAGGAAGTGCCTGCGACTCACCTCGTTCACGGGGAGACTAAAGTACTTGACGTCCACGGCCCCGTTGCTGCGCAGCCGCTGAAAGAGTTGGAAGCGTCGATTCTTTGGATTGTACTTGTAGATGTCCGAACGGGTGGCAGTTCGGCCCTGGGCATTTGCGTAGTTGGCCACGGCCACATAGTCGGCATAGTCTATGCCGAAGGCCTCCATTCGGCGGGCATTGCTGCAGGGGATCGCTCCCAGGCGCTGGAACGTACCGCCCGTCCACTTGAAGTAGGGACATTGCTGCTGCACCGCCGCTGGGCCCACCTCCGAGTCGAAGGCCTGCAGAAGGGTCAGTTCTTGGCTACTGATCCGCAAGTACATGCCCCGCAGTCGCAGTCCGCCAAAGTACTGAACGGTCCGTACACCCGTCTCGGGGGACAGCTCATAGATGGGAGAACCCTCGCGAGCCAGCTGCACTGGCTCTGTAAGATTATAGCTGAGTGCCACATAGCCGCGTCCTGCATAGGCCAGGCAGTCCAAGGCCACAGCTTTGGGTGTTGGCAGCTCCAGCTGCAGCTCGTAACTCTGCTCCGCCGGCCGCCAGGCAAACACGGCAAAGTGTCGCACTCCAGCCGCATCCTTGTGCAAAGCCGTCGCGTATTTAACCGCCGGCAACTGTAGAATGCAAATGTCGAGGGGAAAAAGAACTGGCACGGATGCCACACGGGTCAGGCCATCGAAGCTGAAGCTGGCTGGAAATAGGAAATAAAATACAAAACAATAAAAAGCAATCCCACTCGTACATCTTAAGAGTTTGTTTCGATAGGTTGCGACGACTAAACCAAACGATTTCCTCTAATTCTTCGTCAGCCATGGCCGATGAAGAGCTGCAAACCTATCGACGCTGCATTGGACAGCAGCTGGAGGAGCTGGAGATGCTTAGCTCGATATATTGCGGAACCGGAGAGCTGCAGATGCTCGATGCAGGCGTCGTGGCCGATTTCAACGAGTTCCTGGAGACAGATACACCTCCAAGCAGCTTGCGCTCGCACCTGGAGTACATGGTGAAGCTGAGCATTCCCGCCAATCAGCGCCTGGATGTGCGCGTCGAGCTGCCCCACCTATACCCTCTGTTGGAGCAGGCACGCGTCAGTGTGCACAGCCCCTTGCTGGGCAAGGCCAAGGAGCAGCATCTCAAGAATGAGTTGGAGCAATATCTGAGCGAGAGGCGGGAGGAGGACCCAGAGCCGTACATATTTCAGCTACTCAGTTGGTTGCAGGAACAGATTGAGGCACTGATCCAAAGACTCGCCAGCGAGTTTGAGCTGCCGCAATTGAACCCCCAGAGCAGCCACAGCCAGCAGCGCATCTGGAGCGACTGTGGATCTACTCGCACCACATCAAGTCGAGTGCCAAGCGGCAGGAGCTGATACGCCAGGCCCGCCAGCTGGAATTGACCGGGTTCAGTAGGCCCGGCAAACCTGGCATCATTTGCGTGGAGGGACAGACGGAACAGGTGCAGGAATTCTGGCGAACCATCAAGTCGCTGCGCTGGCAGAAGATCAGTGTGGTACGGACAGAGCCGAGGCAGCGCAGGCGCGTCTTCGAAACCTTCAGCGAGCAGCTGTTCAACGAGGAGGACGAGGGAATCATGAACATGGGACAGTTCATAAAGTTCCTGGAGGCTCACGGCGTTGGCTATATGAAGTCTGAATTGTTTGGTTTAGCCTAAATAATTCTACATTGTTAATAAAATTTGTTATTTGATTTGGATAAAACCTTTGTCGAAGAACTGTGGCACATCGGCCGCTCGCTTGTGCAGATCCGATTCCTGGTCCGTGGCCAGCCGTTCGCTGGGATAGCTCTCCTGGAAGTGCACCTCGAAGGCATTGCCAGAGGGCCAGACACTCAGGAAAATCAAAAGAAATATCAGACGATGACACATTTGAAGCTAATATATTCTTGAATATAATGCAAAAACGAAACACAAACACACATGCAAAATGCAACACGTGCACGTTTAATCTACAAATGCAGCTTTTGACTGTGCTGTAATCCAAGCTGAGCTTTTCTAACTGTTTCGAAAGCTTCTCAGTGCGTGCTGCGTGGGACACAGAGATGCATTTGCACTGTCAGATTTGTGGTGACCCTGTAAGTCGAAGGGGCATATCAGCACTGGAGCAGGGTATCTTTGATTTATTTATTGTATGTTAAATTTGAATTTTGAGTTTGCCCTTTGCGCCATTAGTTGTTTATTTGGTTTTATATAAATCCATCTGCTTCGATTTCGGCCACCTGCAAACCTTCGACTGTGCTGGCCATCGGCTCCGATGTGGTTATCTCTTTGCTCAAGTCCACCTCCACGTTCTCCGGCTGTTGCTGCGCCTCCTGCCTATGCTTCTTCATAAATGCGCAGTAGCAGCAGTGATGCGAACGACTCGAACTTTCTTTGAGCTTTGCTGCTTCTCTCCATCGTCGAACGCACGAGATTTGGGAATAGGCGCGCCTGAAGTTCTCATTATTGAAGCCATAGATGAGCGGATTGACGGCGGCATTGAGGAACATTAGATACTGCGATAGGTACCAGAAGAGCTGCATTCCGCTGTTGACAGTGCTGTCGTCGGAGTAGTACTTCTCCCGCAGCACCACCAGAATGGTGAAGGGCAGCCGGAGCACCGCAAAGACCACCACCACGATGAAGAGAGTCTTGGCCACGCTGCGCTTGTAGCTAACGGTGAGCGGATTTTCACGGTTCTGAACCCGCTTCTCATACCGATCGAGCTGGAAAGCGATCGATCATTTCTGTGAAAGGTGGTTGGTAAGGTCTGGGGAGACGAGTGTTATCTTACCTTGTAGAAAATGGCAATGTAGCAGATCAGCATGATGCCCAATGGCAGCCAGACCAGTATGGTTATGAGGACGTACCAGTACTTGGGCAGAATGGCAGTGTTCTCCTTGCAATAGCGCTCTGTAAAGTTCTTCCAGACTCGAACGCGATACGAACGATAGAGAGCCAAGGGCGAGGCCAAGAGGACACCCCCAATCCAGGTGCAGACAATCACAATTTGGGCTCCCCGCACGGTCAGTCGCGTCTCCCTGGGCAGGACAATGGCCGTGAGACGATCGTAGCTAACCACCGAAAGGTTGAGCACGGCCGTGATCAGGAACACCACCACCAGGAAGCCTTCCATTTTGCAGCCCACACATCCCAGCTGATAGTTCTGGTAAAAATCGTTAACCATGAACATGGCGGGGCAGATGGCGAGGGTCAGCAGGTCGGCCGTGGCCATGTTGGCTATGATGAGGTTGGTGGGCGATCGCAGCGACCGGTTCATGGCTATCAGGTAGATCATAATGCAGTTCCCATACATCCCAAATGCAATGAGCGGAATGAAGATGCAGATCTTCCAGGCTATTTCCTCGTTCGACTTGTGCAGCCAAATTCGCTCAGCGGGAAAATCCCACTTGCTGAAGTCGAACTACGTTTGCAGATGGGTTAAAGGTTTGCCTTGCACTTCGGGCTTACTCACTTACATCAGAACTGGTTGTGTTTGTGGCACTCATTTCGCTGGCATCCGTGGGGCGACTGCTGCTGCTACTGCTACTTGCAGCCAAATTAACAGGAGCCACCTTTGAGCCTACATAATTCCGACTTGGCTGACTGACAAAGCCATTAACAGTTGTCACTGATAATACACTAAAAGCTAATGAACCACATAGACACCCCTCGAGTGGGAGGCCATCTGCTGTGCATTGAATCAACAAACGTTAATTGAAAGCATTTTTACTAGTACTATTATCGTTGTACAACTAATTTGATAGAATCTCTAGTCGATGTCCAGCTTGCGGAAAGAGCCCTCCGCGCCAAAGATAGACTCCACATTGACTTGTTTTCCTGGTCTCAGCTGCTCATTCACCCCATACTGAGAATCCTCCTTGAAATAGTCGCTGTAGTCCAGCAGCTGCCGCTCTGCCTCCGCCTGAATGTCGGATATGCGCCCATTGCTGCCACCGTACTCCTCGGGCAGGTATTCCAGTGGTATGACTTTGCTTAATTGCTCCAGATTCTTGTACACAAAAAACTTGGAAAAAGAAGAGAAGAGAAAAGATACAAGTTAGCCAGAGATAACCTCAACAGATTATAAGCCCAATCAGAGCCGAGGGATAGCGCGGCGATTAATGTATCACTTCCTGTATTGGCCACTGACCTAGCCAAGCTTTGGCACTGAAACCCGCGTCTGAATCATTCTGAATAGTGGAAATCTGTAGACTGCATAATAGTATACAGGGAGGGCGCTTCAACGTTTATCAACTGTCAGCCACTTGGCTGATAATCAGTGATAAGGGTCGGATAAGCGACGAAAATAAATTAATAGTTGGTGGCGGGTGGAATTATTCAATACTTAAGCTAGTCATTCGGCCACTGTTTCGGCCAAAAATACACTCACTCGTTGCTGCAGCTTGCTGGGCATGAGACCCTTGGCCAGATTGAGAAGCGCCACCGCCTCCTTGGGGCAGTTGATGAAGTGAATGCCCTTGATGCGGGTCGGCTGTGCCTTCTCAGCGAAGACGCCCATTCGCTTGATGAGGTTAAAGTCCAGTTGGGCCACGAAACTCAGACTCAGCTTGCCCATGTCGATAATCTCAATGTAGCCGCTGACATTGGCATGGTCGTCCTCCCATATGGACTGCTCCGAGAGCATCGTCTGGTATCGAAACAGGTCCAACAGCTTAAAGACTTTCGGATCAAACTTCTCATAGTTGGTGATCACAATGCGTGGTCCCGCGGGTCCCCAGGCATTGGGTAGCCGCACATAGGTACTGAAAATAGGATGAACTCCACAATAAATGATCGATCTATCCAACCAACCAACCGTCCCTCACCCCGTTCGACACAGTGCCAGTGTCTTGGCGTCCACGACTCGATTGGCAAAGAGCTCCGGCATCAGGGTCTTGATCGTGTAGAAGTGCTCGAGCTTGGACTTGGTCTTCTCCAGGCTAAACTTGCAGCCCCGCAGGAATCCCACCAGGAACTGGGCATCCTGGCGAGCCCTCAGGTGCGGCTGCTTGCCGAGCCACTCCCGCAGAGCATCCAAGTCGGCTGGCAACCGCTCCGTCACTTCGTTCAGCTCCGTCTCGGCAATGTTGCGCAGCTCGGCGGTCAATGGACGTAGCTCGGCCATGATGGATGTGGGGAGGAGTCGTTGCTGTGCGCCCTGGCAGCTGTGCGGCTACTGAAACGTGTCTCCAGTCAAGCGAAAAGCCGAAACCGTAGCCGAATCCACCAAATGCTAATCTACATCTAGTGCCATTATGGCCAATCGTTGAACTGATAGCGATACAGGCGTGCTCTTGGCCGGCTCTTTCTCATTTCTGGACTCGCTCTCTCGCAGCCAGATAAAAGGGGGAATTTCCTGCATCGGATCGGACTCTATGCAGCTGCAAAAGGTTGGGGAGGGGAGGGAGCAATAATTGCCCACATTTAGATAATGTCACTGGATCGAACTAGGCAACACAGTTCATTGTTTGCAGCCATATCTTATCGCCGTATCGCTGCGGCACAGTTGGCTGGAAATAGTCGTTTATGGGACTACCTTTTTTAATTGTTATTCTCAAGTGTAGCCCTAAAAGGGATTAACATAAGCCCAATCAACAGTTGGGGTGCTTTAAAGTACAACGAATGAACTCTCTGAATTTCTTTTTTAAAGTTACAACTGAAACTGCAACTATGCGCAACACTATCGATCATTGTTATCTGCTAATCTTGCTTGGGAATCTGTTGGTTCACAGTGAGTGGCGGACCGACCGATAATTTCGCGTGTGGTTCCAGCACTTTCGCACCACTGTGAGGTGCGCTTGTTGGCTGGGGGAGCCGCGAGTCGCTTCAGTTTGGTTCGGGTGTTCAATCGAAGCAGGCATCGAGAGTCCAACTAGTCGTGTACACACCTGGACAGAGCACACACACAAACACACTCGCACCAAACACACACAACCCCTTCTGGCACCATATTTCCAAATTTTACAATAGTTTTGGCATTTGTCCATTCAAATATTACAGCAGCCCAAAGACCATGACCAATATCCGAACGCTGGTGCCGGAGCTGGCGGAGCAGGCTCGCATGAAGCTCAAGGAGGATGAGACGACCAGGGCGGAGTGCATCGAGGCGCTGCGCCTCTGGATCACTGAGCTGAGTTACCTGCAGGCGCGCACCGACGATCAGTTTCTGGTCGCCTTCCTGCGCCACTGCCACTGGAACGTGGACGATGCCAAGAAGCGGGTATTGTTCTACTACACATACAAGTCCAAAGAGCTCGATCTCTTCAAGAGTCGCCTTGTGGACGATAAGCTCCTGGAGATGGCTCGCTCTGGGTAAGTAGGGGGAAATCCCCGATACATATTCCACATATTCCACATCTTCCCCAATTCGGATGATTTCTGTTGCAGCATTTTCGCCACGTTGCCCAATCCGATCGGACCCGGCGGCCCCCGCATCCACTACACACGCATGGGCCACATAGAGCCGTCGAAGCACAGTGTGAGCGATATTTTCCGCTTCCATGCTTTCCGCGCCGAAATCGAGATCAACACGGACGATAACTGGAACATTGCCGGTGTGGTGGAGATAATTGATTTCACCAAGATCCCCTACTCCTTGCTCCTCCAGTTCGACCCGGGCATGTTCCGGCGCATGAACTCCTTCCTCGAGCACGGCATACCCACGAATTTAGTTGCCACCCACATCGTGAACGCGTCGCGCGAGACGCAGTTCGTGCTCGGCCTGGTGCGCAATGCGATGAAGCAGAAGGAGCTGGTGAGTCCATCCTTACCAGCGTGATGTGCGTATCTGTGTATCTGACCTTTCAATTGCAGCTGCACATCCACTCCAACATCGAGTCGCTGCAGCGCGTCATCGGCAAGGAGTATCTGCCCGCGGAATTGGGCGGGGACAACGGCACCCTGGGCGACGCAATGACCCGCTATGAGACCCAGCTGACCGGCTTTGCAACGTACTTCAAGGAGGAGGAGCGCCATGGCGTGGATGAGAAGCTGCGTGAGGCCAGCGAGAAGGAGCAGGAGAAGACCCCGCCCCTGGGGGCTGGCGTCGCCAACGAGGGCTCCTTTCGCAAGCTAAACTTCGATTGAGGCGGCGTGGTGGCGGCCCATAAAAGTGTCGTGTGGCAGTTAGTTGTATATTCAGATGCACATACTACTATTTACACCCCTCTCTATATATACAGACATACATACGTCCCGATATGTACACACAAATGTAAAAATACCACAGCGCTATAGCTATAGCGATCCTTGGCCAATGCAAAACCTGATATTTTATAAAAGAAAGTCCTAGTAGAGCAGCTGCAGCATGGAACCTAAAGGCCTACAATTCAATAATATTATAAACAAATCCACACAGAACAAAAAAAAGAAAGAAAAGAGAATATGAGTATGAATATGAATATGAAGCGCCATCAAATGGTAGAGAAAACCTCACTTGAATGTCGATTATAATTTATTGTTGTCCTTATCAACGCACACCCATACTTAAACAAATACATTCTAACATACGGCCGGGTGCGGCGGCCCGCACACGGCTTTGCCTCGACATTTTATCCGCCTCCATTATCGAATTTCGCTCACCTCACGATGATGAACGTCGTTTCCGCGTCTTCTACTTACTATGTGCTAAGTTCTTTGTTGGCTTTTATTTTAAACGCATACGCATACACATTTATATACATACATACATCCATACAAACATTCATGCGAGCACACATACATATTTTTTCGATAATTTTTGCGTTAGTTAAGTGTCGTTTCTACTAATTTTTGATACTAGTTTACACCATGTACATGTGCACACCTATATTCGTATGTATCGAGATACATACATATTATATCTATAATATAAAGTCGAAATACAAACATACAGTTTATAAATGACAGCGTATTGTAGTGTCCCCTGTTGAGTGCGTTAATAAATTACAAATAATTTGTTTAAATGTCGAACAAACACACAAGCGCAAAAGTCACTTTCAAAGTAATGTATTACTTGTGAAGACCCTTTTTTGATTTATGTGGTAATTAACTTGTGTGCAGAGATAAAGCCAATACTTCTGATTGACTCCAATGACGTATTGAACTTTGGACAGTACAATGAAACGAAAGGCCTTCGCCATCAGTATCTCTTTATTCAAATTCAAATCCAAATTTATTGGCGCCCAATCTGCTTGAGCGGGACAACTATATATGCTTCAACGAGTGTTGTGAAGCGACATTTGTCTGAGCTTTCTAATATCTCATCAGCTGGGCGCTCTCCAGCGAATCAACTTGTTGCGCGGATTAAAGGAATTCGGTCAATACTCAATATGCCCAAGCCAATCCAGTTATATTACGATTTTATGTCGCCACCTTCCCGTGCTTTGTGGATTGCACTCAAGTGGGGCAAGACCCCGTTCGAAGATTGCCCCATTGCCCTGCGCAAATGTGAGTAAACAATAATCCAATTATTTTTAAAGTTGTTCATTTGTGTATCTACTTCTTCAACCCTTGTGTGGCAGTCGAGCAGTTGACGGATGAATACAAGAAGATAAATCGTTTTCAGAAGGTTCCCGCCATAGTGGACGGAAACTTTCATATGGCCGAAACTGTGGCAATTGTCCGGTATGCCGTGAAAATGTTATAATTAGAAATGCACCTTACCGACACACCATCAGTTATCTTTCAGACAAAGGTCAATTCAGCGAACAGCTATATCCCAGAACTGTGCAGGAACGCGCCCGAGTTGATGAGTACCTGGAGTGGCAGCATTTGAACATTCGAGTGGCCTGCTCAGTTTTCTTCCGTGAAGCTTGGCTTTTTCCCATAAACGGCCTTGCCCCAATGCCAAAACCAGAGCGGATTCAAAAGTTCATAAAAGACGTGGAAACCAATTTGGGACTCTTGGAGGTTCTATGGTTGGAGAAGGACTTTCTCATTGGAGACCATCTGACTGTGGCCGACCTCTTTGGTGCTACCGAAATCAATCAAATTAGTAAGTCAAACGGAGTTTTTGAATACGCATAATTGAATACGCATAATTTTCAGAGCTTTGCCAATACAATGTGAATGCGAAACAATTTCCCAAGGTAGCCAAGTGGCTGGAGCGTGTACGTGAGGCATCCAATCCTTACCACGACGAAGCACTTACTTTTGTGTACCAGAAGTCCAAACAGGCGGCTTCCTCCAAGCTATAAGCTAATTTGTTTATTTATACATTAAAAGTAGTTCGTGGGAAACATTTTTCAAATATAAACTATGTCTAGTGTTGCATAGCGCCTACTTTGAACTTTGTACTGACCTGAGCTTTTTCTGTCAGCTGTTCGTTTCCATAAAAAGTTTTGCCCGAATTTCGTGCCGTACCTTGAAATTTGCAGCAGAGAATTAAAATGTCCAAGGCAATTAAGTACTATTATGATTTCTTGTCGCAGCCATCCCGTGCGCTATGGATTGGAATGAAATTGGGCAAGACCCCATTTGATGACTGCCCCGTGGCACTTCGAAAACGTGAGAACCTCGTAACCTCGATCTAGCCGGCCGATTAAATTCATGTTTTCTGACTTCTTGCAGGTGAGCAATTGACGGACGAGTACAAGAAGATCAATCGCTTTCAGAAGGTTCCAGCTATAGTGGATGGCAACTTTCAGTTGTCCGAAAGTGTGGCTATTGTGCGGTAGGTCCATGCCTGCAACATATATTATATGTACATTTTTCATATATATTTCCTTTGCCTCTTGCAGTTATCTTTCAGACAAAGGTCAGTTCAGCGAGAAGCTCTATCCCAAGTCATTGGAGGCACGTGCCCGCGTGGACGAGTTTCTGGAGTGGCAGCATTTGGGCATTCGAGTGCCATGCGGACTCTTCTTTCGGAGTGTCTGGTTGTATCCCGTCAACGGCATTGCCCCAATGCCAAAGACCGACCAGATTCAAAAGTTGGTTAAGGATGTGGAGACCAACTTGGGACTCGTGGAGCGCCTCTGGCTGGAAAAGGACTTTCTAATTGGGGACCAGCTGACTGTGGCCGATATTTTTGGTGCTTCCGAAATAAATCAAATGAGTAAGTCGAACCGAATTTGTTCAAAGAGTGCACTTAACTGATATAGCAAATTATTTACAGAGCTCTGTCAGTACAATGTGAGCGAGAAGCAGTTTCCCAAGGTAGCCAAGTGGCTGGCACGAGTGCGCGAATCTTCCAATCCCTACTTTGACGAGGCCCACAATTTTGTGTACGAGAAGAGCAAGCAGGCAGTCAGTGCCAAGGTTTAAAATTCTGGGAATCGTACCAGTCGCATTTGCATTTGTTAATATTTTCCGATATCTGTATCTGTATATTGTTCAGTCACTGCCACGTGCCTTTTTAGAGTGTTTTTTTTTTGTTTTGTATTCATTAGAACTCATTATTAAATAACTATTTACTAAGTGCTTAGGCTAGTCGATGTCAAGTTTCCTAAAAGATCCATCAATGCCAAAGAGCGATTCGGCGTTGATTGCCTCACCCCGCCTCAGCTTCTCATTTGTGCCGTACGACACCTCCTCCTCGAAGAACTTCTGGTAGGAAAATAGTTTTTCCCTCCATGTGGTGACCACGTCTTGTATGGTTCCATTGCTGCCACCGTATTCGGCGGGCAGGCATTCCTTGGGCACGTATTTGTAGAGGCTCTCCAGCTTGGAGTGTATGTGAAACTATGAGAAGAATCGAACGATTAGCTTAGCTGTCAATCAACTTGAGGAGGGTGGCCTATAACTTACTCGTTTTCGAATCTTCTCACTCATCAGACTCTTGGCAATGGACATCATAGTCTCGGCACTGGCTGGGGCATTAACAAAGTGGAAGCCCTTGGGCCTGTAGGGCAGTGCCTTGTCACCGAGAACGGCGAGCTTCTTGACCAGGACAGCATCGAACTGGAATATATGACCTGCCCCAACGCCCTTCATGTCGATGATCTCAACAAAGCCGGAAATCATGGCGTTGTCATCCTCTCGTATCTGAATCTCGCCCATCATGGTGCTAACCTGCACAACCTCTGCGATGGAGTACTTCTTGGAGTC
Organism: Drosophila subobscura; assembly: GCF_008121235.1. Lineage (NCBI taxonomy): Eukaryota > Metazoa > Arthropoda > Insecta > Diptera > Drosophilidae > Drosophila > Drosophila subobscura. Next base: position 12,185,661 of record NC_048531.1, on the reverse strand, counting down.
GTACAGGCCGTAACGGGAGATGTGAATGCGTGGTCCATCCGGTTGCAGTGGCTGGGGCAAGCGGAGAAGGCAGCTAAAATATAGTACACGATATTGAGAATATTCTGGTATGCCATCTGATGCCAGGTCGAGCTTACCCTGTTTCGAGTATGCCCAGCTGCTTCTCTCCCACAAAGCGGTTCTTGTAGAGCTCAGGAACGGCGCCGCGCATGGCGTAGAAGTTGTCCAGCTTCAGCTTGGTCTTCTCGAGGCTGTACTTACAGCCGCGCAGGAAGGCGACCAGGAACTGGGAGTCCTGGCGGGCCGTCAGATGCGGCTGCTTTGAGATCCAAGTGCGCAGCGTTTCAATATCCTCCTCGATCCGGTCGGGCACCTCTCCCAGCTCCTTCTGGGCCTTGGTGGCGAGCTCAGGGCTCAGTCTGCGTATGGACTTCGGGTCGGGCATGGCAACGCGCTCCTTATCACCACCTACCTGTCCAATGCAAAGGCATAGAGTTTGATTTATTGAAATTTTGTCGAGGCCTTATTAGTCAGCTTGCCCCACTACGGCCCCCTTTCCGCCAAGTTGTTGACTGGTAAGTGGTGTCTCTTCTGGTTGATTAGATAATAAGTGGTAGCCATATGGCTGTAGCTGGCTAGTCTCAATAATTCGTCATTGAGTATGACAAAGTATTCGATTAGATTAGTCGCTTGTGCTTAAACAGCGATTAAGAGATAGTCGCTGTGGACCCGATTAGTTATGGCCATCAATTTGGTTTAGTTTACATCGTGGGTGCACCGGCACAATCAGACAATCGTCCAGCGATAAGTCAAGATACGAGTATCGCTTATCAGCATGGATCTCCAATCTTTTTGGAGACTGCTCGCACAATACCCTTGATATCGGTTGGTCTTGCCGTGGCACTTAGCATACAGACTGTGACTGGCTTTGTATAAATTCCACATTGTCCGACCTCTACTCACAATTGTCTTTAATTTAATATTAGCAGTTATATATACATATATATATAAATTGGTCGGCTCGTTTATAGTACGTATGTTTGAGCACCTCGTCGCAAAATTAGAATGGCGAACCGCTGACTTTGACTGTGGGCGCGCGACTGCCACCGCCTCGGCATGGCATAGCCGATTTTGGTTCTCTATGTTTGGAGAACCTTGCGGACGTCACGGCCAATGACGCATAGCCTAATGACAGTTAAACGAATCAACATAGGGAGAGTGAGAGATCGCCGAGGGTAGCGACTGGTAACTGTTACACAAAATTAACGCCTTGTGTCAACCGGCAGCTAACACCTGGAGATAAGATATAAAACAAGTTGATCGGAGTCCATTCCCTGCATTTATACTTATGGGGAATCTCCTGTTCATCAGAATGGTTACCAATCAATGACCCGACAGGAAATCATTACTAAGGTTTTCCATTTATGTACAATTCCCGTGAATAAGTTTCCATATATGTATGTACATATATATGTATGTACATACTGGAAAGATACGAATATCAATACGTACACCTGCACCTTCGCTGATATCAATAAGTCCACCTACACTATTACTACCACTAAATGGAAGTCTATGTAGAACCCTGTCTGTATAGAGATAACGATATTATCGCTGAACATGATACATCTGTTCTAGCTGTTATTCCCTTTATTTGTTGCTTCGTTGTATAGCTCCAAACACGATAATTTTGTTATCAGCCTGGACTTGTTTCTGGGGTATCTTTTGTCCTTGTCACAGAGAGCCAAACTACCAAATCAAAATATCCAACTCATTGTGAATACATCCACTTTATAGCAGGCCATAATTGAGACTGAGAAAGATATGGCTGTTTCGTATTCTCTGACGTTTGATTTCATCACGATTCATAAACGGAAACCATTAGCTCTTCACAAATAAAACTAAGTCCACTAAACTAAATTATTCTCAATCCTGCAATGGTTCACCGGTTTTTGTACATGGTTGAATGGTTTTATGCATTTTTAAAAGGGTTCGAACTAAATTTGTTGTTGTCTTAAAAAATCACCCTGATTTTGGTGGCGCTGAAACCGAGATTTCGTGTTTCTAAGATCAGCTGATACCAGGCGAACAGAAAGTAGAAAACAACGAAAGATTTTGCACAATTTATGTTGCTACACTTTAATTTTAAAGCATAGCATACTTTTGGGGATGAAGGAACGCAAAGTTGCTTCTTGCTGATTTCTGTTCTCCTGGTACTGTGGGTCTGAAATTGTTCGTTGTTTGTCATTTTGGAGGCTGATTATTTTTGCCACTTGGTTTGGGTTTATCCCTGTGTATCCTACCAATCCTACCAATCAGTTCACCATTTTCTCAAATATCATAAATGTTCAACAACTCATTTTTGTACTCAAGATACATTAATCGACAGCCTGGCTAGTTGTTTCCACTTGTTCACCACACATAAAAAAGGAACAACGCATTTACTGAATTGATTTTATTTAATTTCTCTTTCTTTAAGTAAGTATCTCTTATGCGTAGGTACAATAAACTAAATTCTTACCAAAAATGCAATAGTTTAACTTGGGTTTGTGTGTTTGCTTGAGATTTTCTTTCGTTTACAATCGCGCGTTTCCCATCGCGAATTTATGATAATATCACATTTATATATAAAAAGTTAGAAAGGTTCGGTCAAATGAAAAATAGATAGAGACAGGGCAGGTGGACAGCTCACAGCTCTCAGCTGGATGGATCCGTGCCTGTTCCGTCACTCAGAAGCAATACTGTACTTAATTATAAGGCAGTTGTGGTTCCGAAATTTCCATCATGGGTAATCCTAAATGGTCGACTTTTCCGGTATGCATGCATATGCTCTACACCTACGTACTCGTATTGCTAAGGTATATGTATGTTTTATCTTGTTATCTATATATATGTATCTCTTATTCATCGTATATAGATCTGGTGAAACAGCCCTGCTATTGGTGCTCCAGTGTCCACGATTGGCAAGTGTCCAAGGATGAGTCAGCAAGTGGCGAGTTCTAGACTCCTGCGCCTATGGATGATTGCCACTTGACTGCTAATTTTTGTGCCCTTAATTCTATAAAAGGCCGCTCGGGTGTCGTCTTTGGGGGCAATCAAGCGCCAGACTGTCACACAGTTGCGCTCTGCTCAAAGTAACATCTATTTATACTCGTATTCGTATGTATGTATTTATATATGTATGTGTGTAAGTGCTGGTTGTGGGGGAAATGAGGGATCCGCATCCAAATGAGGCGAATCGAGGCGCTTACTGCTAAGTGTGGCTAAACCTAGGCCCTCCGTTGAGTCTTAACTGCTCCAAGCTGTGGCGAGCAGCAGGGACAGAAGCAGATAGAGACTGATCCGACGTTCCCTTGCGCCGCTCGCCTCCGTTGTCTCTTCCTCGCCGGAGACCAGGGGCGCCGTATAGCGCTGCTCGTCGTCCACTTCGTTGACGCTACGAGCGCACTGCATCCATTTGCGCGACGACAGCTTCGCCTTGGCGTGGGCCACCTTCATGCGATCGTCGTTGAACTCCCAGTAGCCGAGGTTCTTGAAGAAGTACGTCTTGCCATCGATGTACTGGAAGGCGGCATCGATGTTGTAGCCCACGCCCGACCAAATGCTCATGTCCCGCGGATAATCCAGCTCCACCTGCCCCGTGTAGTCATCGATGCGCCAGTAGAGGGTGCCACTGGTCAAATACGTGCGGTTGTTGTGGCCCCACACGAACGAGGCATCAATGTGCGACAATGTCGGAGGCAGCCCCAGGCTGGCCAGTGGCTTGGGATAGCCGTTGGCCAAGGTAACCGAATTGAACACATAGTACTGGCGACCTGCGGGGCGAAAGAGGAAACCAATGTAAATTCCGCAGAAAAGGACCAAGGTTTTCCTTCCTCACCAATAAAGAAGACGATCTGGCGCTGCTTGTTCTCGTACACCGCATCGACTCTGGTGAAGTTCTCGGGCAGAGCTGCCCAGTGGCGGCGCGTTTCCGTTGGGTAGCCAGGATACATGCCGCGTGCCCCGATGCGCCAAAGGAACTGCAAAGGAAGAAGAGTTGAGCCACTGATTGCGACACCATGGCTCCGGTGGCAGCCTACCTGTCCCCTGAAGATGAACAGTTCGCCGCGTATCATGGAAATGGCATCGTAGCTGGTCATGCAGCTGTCGGGCTTCGGCTTGCGCGGCTTGTGCGGCCTGTGGTGGTTGTGATGCTGGTGCTGCCGCTGTCCTGTGGTTGGATACGGTCGCGGCCTTGGCTGCTGGGTAGGCGTCGTTGGCGTCCTTGTGGTGGTTGTCATGCGCTCCCTTTCCCTTTCCCGCTCACGCTCACGCTCTCTGTCCCTCTGCCTCTCCCTCTCCTCGCGCTCCCGTGCTCGCTCCTGTTCTCGCTCCCTTTCACGTGCCCGTTCCTCCTCCCGCTCCCGTTGCTGCCTCTGCCGCTCCCGCTCCTGTTCTCGCTCGCGATCCCTGTTGGGATCATAGTTCGAGGGATACCGCGGCCGATTGTTGGGCCTCTGGGGATAGTAGCTGAGCGTTCGCATCGTGGTGCTGGTGGTCGTGGTGCTCGGTGTGGTGCGCGGGCGGTAAGGTCCCCAGGTCTTCTCCTTGGAGCCGTACAGCTCCTGAATGCCAGTGCGGTCGTCGTCCGGCAGCTTGCCATCCACCTCGTTGTTCTGGTACCATGGGAACATGACCGCATCCGAGTCCGAGGAGTGGCCCAGTCCCAGGGAGTGACCCAGTTCGTGCAGCGCCACATTCAGAAAGTTGGTTCCTGCAACGACATGGAATGCCAACAAATGAAATGAAATGCAACATAAATACGGCTGACTGGTTAATGGCAGGGAGTGACAGGGAGTCCTGGCCAAGGCAGGGCCAAAGGCGTCGACGTCGCCTTGACGACTTTGTAAGTGGCATAAAAATGGCGACGCTTGCAACATTTTATAATGGCTGCCAACGTCACGCGTCATGCTGACAATTTTTTATTGGCATTAAAAGCCATTAAAAATGCCGAAGCACAGGGCACGAGGGCGTGGTGCGGTGTGGTGCGAGGAGCAGGAGATTTATTGTGCTAAATTACAAAACGCCAGCGGCATGCGGCATGGGACATGAGCCATGCGGCATGCAGCAGGCAGCAGGCGACGCGTCGCCAGTCATGGTTGCAGTGGTCGCCGCCGCGTATGCAATTTTTATTGATTTTGCCCGAAGTGTGGCTGCCACAACATACTCCGCATGACCACGTAACATGATCATTAACTAATTTAATTAATTTACGTCAAAAAGTGAATGCAATTATGATGTAAACTGCATTTACTTGTACATATTTACATAGTGTAAGCTGTACAACACGCACCTCGACTGTCGTCCGCGTTGCCGTCAAAGTTCCATGTCTCGTCCGCATCGAAATGGGCATCGCCGCCACGTCCTTCGCCGGGATAAAAGGCATGGGCCAGCACCTGGCCGGGACCATCGAATTTATAGCCATCGCCGTGCTGGAGACTGCAAAAATCAAAGAGAAACAGGGGGTTTGGGGTGGGATTGTTCCAGGATTAGTCCATGTGTCTCGGGATTTCATAAAAATTACGACCAAAGCTAAAGGCAAGCTCATATTCACAGCTTATCTAAGAACAAGCAGCTGCCACATAAACTCTTTGATTCGCCCTGCCACAGTCATGCAGCTGGGTGCATGGGCATGTTCATTGACATTGTCATTGCTGGCATTTCATCATCGGTATCGTCATCGGCTATAGCTCCTGTTCCAGCTCCATGGTTTAATACGTGGCTTATTTATCGTTTGCCTGGTTTTAAGTGCACTTTTTATGGGTTTTTTGGCTGGTGGCCCATGTTTATGGCACTAAAGACACGCGTTTTTTTATGGCACCCATCGCAGCCCATCCCGAATACCCATCCCCACAATACGTACCGTGCAAAGAGCACTTGGATGTCCGCCTGATCGCTGTACACCTCGCGGAACGTCAGCTTGGAGTTATTCTCCCACACGCTCAGTGCGCGGGCCACCATCATTCGAATCTTGCCCGCATCCGGCATCGTTTGGTTGACCAGGCTAAAACGAGAAAGAAGACAAAAAGATATGACATCAGTGACAGTTTCAAATACTCTCCCTTTACAGGATATATTAGGCCTGAAAAGGATTCCCCCAGTATGGATAACACATGCATAATATGTTCCCCTTTTGAGGCAAAACTTTACGATATGCGAGTATGTTTCTCCTAGTTGGACCTCAACTTTGTCGCTTATCTGTCGCCGTGACTTGCAAGACAGGAGAAGAAACCGCTAATATGGTGGCCAGAACTCACACAGCCCTCCCTGTGCCCCTGTGCGGGCACTTTCACTTTGTCATGGTAAAAGTTTCTTTTATTTCAGCCTCCCATCACCCCCATAATGGCCAAAGACGAAGGCGGGTCGGACTTTTGGTGGTTTTCACTTAGTTTAGAGTTTTGTAAATTTTGTGTCAAAGTTTTTGGCAAACACACAAAATGTGTAACCGTACCTGAAGCTGGATCTAGGACTGGACCCGGTCTGTACTGGGCAACAGCGCTCCAAGGCGAGGGCAACTCTCCACTTACGGTTTTACTCGATTTCAGTCAGCAAAGTTTGTCCCGTAGTCCACCGTCCCCAGTCCACAGCAGCAGCACCAGCTCCATCTCTGACATGGAGCCCTTTTCTATCTGTGTGTGTTTTCGGCACTGTTTCCACATTTTATGCAAATTAGTTATGTTTCTTTTATGCCGGAGTGCGTCTGCTGCCGCTGTTGTTTCTGCTGTTGCTTTTGTTAACTAACGCAACAGGAAAAAAATGGAAAAACGGAGACGTAGACGAAGGCAGGAAGTGGAACAGAGGGCCAGAAAAGTTGATCTTTCTTGTGGTTTACCTAAAGCCCCTGGACCAGGACCTGGACCAGACGCAAGGCCCAGCTGCTGCCCTTTCTCCTGTCCTACCCTGCCCGGGCTTATGCTGCGTGTGGCCTCCTGTTCCTTAATTTCCATTCTATTTTTTCTAGTTTGGCTTTCCTTTTGCTCTTGTTTTGTTCTTCTCCTGTTTGCCCGAATACAGGCTTTTACGTGCGTGTCCGTTCTCCTTCAATATGCATTGGGGCGGGGCGTTCCATAGCCATTGCCATTGCCATTTGGTGCCGTAACCGTGATCGCTTCCACGTAAATTGGCCAGCTTCTCTTTTGGCCATTTCCTTTGGCCAGGCTTCCACTAACTGCTTTGTTTCCAATCAAATTTTGTCAAGCCATTGAGCCAGGGGCACGTTTCTGTCCTTCGAGTGGGGATATTCGGGAATTTCCATGCAAATTGCCGCGCTCAGCTAATTGAGTGTTTTCGAGGGGGCGCTCTTTGACGATTGAATGACACCGATAGCGATTGATTGTACGACTTACTATCGAGTTATAGAGGTGATAATTGAATATAGCTGGAATCCACATACATATACATAGATCATCCTTCTTGTTTTCAGACGACTCTGCAACATCATTAGGCGCACGTACTGGCAACTACTGCATGCCACTTGACCTGGACTCACACTCGAACTCTGACTCTGACTCTGACTCCAAAACTGTCGTCCCAAACAGTGTCGCAGTTCATTTCCATGTCCTCGTTCTCGTTCTCGTCCTCGTCCTGGACTCGACAAAAACGTGCTCAATTGCAACGCCATTTGTTTGCCTCTGCTTGTTGATCCGTCCGTCTGGTCGGGCGGCAGGACCGGCTCAAGCCTTTCGGTTCGTCAGACTGTGGCCCCACTCTCCTATTTGCACAGCGCTTGTTGTCGTCCAAAAGGTTGTCGTTGCAGGGGGAAGGTAAATTAACTCAAGCCATCCGCAGCACCCAGCCAGTCTAATCCTCTGTTGCAGAGGCCCCCCAGTACGAGTCCGAGTACGAGTCCCTTTGTCGTGCTAATTTTGTTGCCACTGCGTTTGGATTTAAATGCAAGCCATTGCATTGCATCCGGTCACGTAGCCATTTCCAGTTGCAACAGAAACAGCAGCAGCCGCAACACTGACAGAGCGTAGCGCTTCGGCTTGACCTCTGTTTGTCTTTGCCATGTCATCCTGTGTGCCGAGCATTTAAATTATTATGAACCCTCAATGCAAAGAGAGCCACAGAGAGAACTAGAGAGGCAGGGCCTGCAAACGGCACGACAGAAGCTGCAGGAACGTGAATTTGTAAACGGGATGGATTCCTGGCTGAGCTGAGGGCCAGCAACGGACTCGGACTCCGACTCCGACTCTTGTCCGTTCGACGTGTCTGGCGTGTCTGGGGGAAACGTGTGTCTCGGCCAATTTGTAGCCTTACACGTAAAACAAACTGAACAATTAGGCAAATGGATGGAAAACGGGAGGCACGGACACAGTGATGAGGGCATGCATCCCCTGCATGACATGGGGGATTGCGCAATCGAATCAGTGGGTTGCCATGGCTCTCACTTTAGACCAGCCAGCCAGCCAGCCAGCGATTCCACTGCTATCCTGGTCGAAGGCTTTTTAGCGCTAAGCTCTGTCCGTAAGCATCGCCAAAGGTAGCCACGAAACCTGCTTGCCGGCAAGCGCTTCCCCAAATTTGTTACATCCATGAGTACTTTCCGTTTCCAATCGAGCACACATTGGACATGTTCAATGCTCATTTGCAGAGCTGTCACCATTATGCCAACGCAGTCGAGTCGCAATATTTCAGAGCGCTGCACACATGCGATTTTTGATTAAAATTGCACACAGACAGGTAAGGACAGGTGCACAAGGGGAACACAGCACAGGTATCTGGGCAACCTTACACTCCATGCTCCCTGCTTCCTGCCTCCTGCCTAATGCCACTGTCTGCCGTCTGTCACTGCCGGTTGATTGAATTGGGCACACATCGACCCATGAAATGTTTGTCCGCAGGCTAACAACTAAATCACCGATGGCAGCGCTTTGCATGCCCCTTTCCACAGCACTCCCCTGCTTGCTCCCCGTCAAGACAGCTCCAAGTCGTTGCAGCCGCCCAAGAAGCAGGGGGAAAGGGAAAATAGATGAGGTAGTACGATGGCGTAATAGAAAAGCCCAGAGGCTCAGACAAGGTGGCTAGGAAGTCAGCGGCGGGCGTCATTTTCCAATTTTTCCTCAATCGCATAGATTTCTCTTCTCGCAGACACAATTTCATGCACATTTTACTCGACTTTTCCTGCCATCAACTTCCGCCAAAAGTTTTTCCAGCAGCCAGCGCTCGATGGCATTCGGGGGCATTCTCTACAAACTCATTTCGAGGGTATTTTGATTTGGAATAAATGTTTGCCATGTACATGTACATATATGGAGAATGAAGCCTTGGTAGCTGTCTTGCAAACAACAAATGTATGTCCATATGCATCTCCCAGGGTATCTCCATCTTCGGTGTCCGAAAACTAGCTTTACTTTTTGTCCTTTTTTTGTTGGTTTTCTTGTCAGACAGCTATCGAAAAAGTTTCGCCATCGCAGATGCCAACAAAATGAGTTTATTTTTTGCTTAATTTCGCACAAATTAAAACGATGCGAGCGGGGAGCGGAGAGGGGAGAAAGGGAGAGAGTGGAGTGTGGGGCGGAACGTGAAAATAAAAAATTGTATTTTTCGTAATTTTTCGTTGTCGTGGCACAAAACTTTCCAATAGTAATATTTCTTACAGCAGCAGCAGCACACTCCATCGCCATTCCATGAGATATCTGTACAGCACAGAAAAGATATTGAGTATCGAGTGAAGTACACACATACAGAGCTCCTTCGACACTCGAGACATTCTGAAGTGACAAGAGCGCAGGACATCCATTCTTTGCGAGACACAAAAGTGGATCCCAAGCCTGTTTGCTCTGGATATTACAGCCAAAAGTTTGTTTGGTAAGAAGGATGCCATCCATACCATTGTGTCGATGCTAATTTAAAAGAGAAACTCGAAATACGAAGGGTACTACACATGTTGCGCCTCAACGCTCACACAGCTCACACATTTCACCTGCCCGAATCTCAAGTGTCTCCCAGCTGGCATTCCCACACTCGTAAGTCCCCAAACTTCTGCAAACATAATTAAGCTTAACCAGTCTGCTCAGCATTAAAAATGTAAGCCCTTCCGATGCGATGCTTCTGGGTGAGTGTGTGCAAAAAGGGTTTGACATGGGAATGAATCTCAATAAAATAGCTCAAAAATAGCCCTGGGCTATGCCCTGGAATAAAAGCCCCACAGACATGGGCACCAGTGTGCAGGGCATTTTCCTGTGGCTCAGAGGCGTAAGCCGCAAGGCAATACACAAACACAGAAGACAAGTGAAACATGGCAACAAATGACTTGGCATCTTGTCGTGTCATAACAAATTTAATTAATAAATAATCAGAATGTAACCACAAGAGAAATAACGAAAAAGTACGAGAGTAATAAATGGAAATTTGTCATTAGCCTGAAATTTGGGACATTGACAGGGACATCACAAACACACACACTTCCTTAGAAGACTGCCAGTCTCAAGTGCTTAAAATTGCAAATGTTATTTTGCTCATAGAGTGTCGCACACACAGATAGAGAGATAAAGAGAGACAGAGGCAGAGGCACATGTGGAATGGATGCCACAAAAGGTAAATATTTGCCACAAGAAGTTGCCACATGAGCATGCCACATTTGAGCCCCCCCGGGGTTACTGGAGGATTCCTCTCCGCCCGACTGCCATATGCGTTTACATATTTATTATCCAAAATGATTCTTGCCATTAGACATTATTAAATTGGCCTTCTCCGGAATTATATTAGCCCCGCCGGCGGATCCACTCAATTTTCATTTATTTTTGTGGCTCTTAATGAAACACATTCATATATTTCTTTTTGCCTTTTTTACTTTTATAAAACGCTATTTGAACCCACAACAACATTATTTGAATCAGTCAAAATTGTAACACATTTATTTTGTTGTGTTTCACTTTACTTTAAATAACAATTTATATTTATTTTACACAAATTTGAATCTTGATAAAAAAATAACACTTTTCTTATATTCACTGCAAATAATTTGTTTTAGTTAAAAATGTAAACATTACATGAACTGTTTCACATTCACTTTTGTCCGACTTTGTGGATATTCTATCCTGCTATCGCTCACTCAAGGAGGTTGTGATGGATACCATATCGAAATAACATCACACCCAGGTTGAGTGAGTCAAAGCAAGACAAAATGCGACCGGTTTTCACTTTGTTGTTTGGCTCTTTTTTGCCTAGAGTCTAGACAGTCAACTTTTAGCACTTCATTTGCAGAACTTTTGCCAAAGCTTGGATTTGGAATCGCTGTGGCGTGCCGTGGAAGGGGTGCGAAGTCCTTCGAAAGAAAAGGACCCGAAAAGGGACCGGACCACTTTACGCATGACTTTTGGCAAACAAATTGCATGTTTTATACATTTTGAATCGTAAGTCACTTGGCACTTGGACTGCCCGGTCTGTCGTGGCTGCTCCGGTCCCGTCCCTAATTGAGTGGCAGCCTCATGTTTTATTTATGAGCCACTGCATGCAGAATAAAACATTGCGAAAAATAAGAAATCAACTGGAAGCCTGGATTAAAGAGTCCTGCACTAATTTGACACTTGAGTGAATTGCAATTTTTAAATGCTTCTCTCGGTTGGGGGGCGGAAAAGAAAACGGGAAATCCATAGTGCCAGCGCAACCGTTTGCACAATTTGCAAGCGCTAACAATGCCCTCTCTATGTGTGTGTGTGTGCAATAGTAAATGGACCCCGCACGTACAATAAGTATACGCAATAAATCATAAAATAAATCGCTTACATTCATCGTTGTCAGGGCACAATGCCTCCCCGCACTCAATGCACACAGCACAGCTCTCGTCGCAGTCGCTGTGGCTGTTCCTGCTGCCGTTGCCCTTCCTTTTGGCAGGATACGTCTAACAAGCTGTCACAAAAAAAACCCATTGCAAACGATCCACACAAAGGCGCTGAAAGCGGCGAAATCTATACACACTGGCACAGAAATGGGGCGGTGGGGAAAGCGGTAAAATCTATACACAAATAGATGGATGGTGGGAAAGTGGGAAAAATCTATACAAGACCATTTGACAAGCAAAGGCGTACCGTACCGCATTCTCGGGGCAAAGTAAGCAGTCAAGCCCGGGCGCCAAATGATGCGCAACGTTATCTAAATCTCAACGCGGGGAGTCAGGAGAGGGTGAGGCAGAAGGACCACAAAATAGATGGAGTTACGAGAGCGGGATGCCTGATAAAAGAGCTGGGTGGGGAATGGAGCGTCACCTGCTGTAAGTTGGAATGAAACGGAGCGCGCCTGTCACATGCTTTTCAATCAAATTCAAATTTACTCAGCTATCACAAACACACACACACACAGACACGCACCGCAAATTCAAGTGTGAAAATTTAACACATTACCAGAAGGAGCAAGCGAGAGGGAAGGCAGACCAAGAGACAGGTGAAGAAATTGAAGCAAGCAAATTGGGGGCATAGTCGAGTCGTAACTGCCACCAGGAAGCAGCCCGAGGAAGTGAACCTGCCGGTTAATGCATATTTAATATGCCACACGAATATCACATTGCCACAAAATGTTGGCCCATGAATATATTTGCATCAGCCATGGGCAATCAATACTTGCAATTAAAATGTCAGCAGCTTCAGATACAAAATTATACATTTTTAATGTGCTTACGAGTATTAATTATGAAACAATTAATTGGGGGCTTATGTGTATCAAAATATCAAATTAAAAGCAAGCAAATATTTATGGTATTTCAGTGTAATGCTGGATCAAAGTGCGCAACTGTACACCAAAAAGTTGTAACAAACAATTTAGATTACCAACTGCAAAGCTCTAATAATTTGTAGCTTGTTACTTTTCATGTAAGTTAATTGCCAAAAACTAATTTGAAACTTCTGTGATTTTCATTTTGATTTTAAGCTTTATGGTATTATATACTGCAACTAAATAAATAGTTGATTCAACTAACTTGTTGTTCCAAACATTATGGCAACTTTCAACGAGTGCGTAATTTAATTACGCTTGTCAAAAAAGTGGTTATCATATCTGCACAGAGATGATCAACTTTGTTGATGCCCAAAAGTTGTGTGTGGCAGCTGTAACTGTAACTGTAACTGTAACTACTAAATATTGGAGTTAGTTGCAGGCAACCGCAGAGACTGCAGTATGGAGAGACTACTGCTGGCGACCTCGTTTGCTGGACATTTTAAAGCGCGCTTTGTTGGCTTTTGCTTTAGCTTTTGGCCAGGGACCAGGCAGAGCCCTCATGCAGCGGCTATACCGCCACAGCGACTCATTGGACACCGGCTGCTTTGCGGTGTTTAATCTACTTTGCTTATGCCTCTGCTTTCCGTTTTCCCTCGTTTCCCTTTTACCGTTTCCGTTTGCCATTCGCCGTGCGCCACATCCTGCCACACAGCCCCCCTCCGAACGACACAACGACGACTGTGTGTTGTACATGTGTGTTTATCCCGACTTTGTGCGCCCCTTGTCCTGGCTGCTGTGTGTAAAAAACCGCTTAAGCTGTGTTCCACTGACTTTGAATTTTTTTCATCCACTAAGTCGACCGCCAGTTCGGGCTGAGGGTTCTGGTTCTGCTACTGGTACTGGTACTGTCCATGGTTCTAAGCTGCTTTTTGCACTGCTTTTCTGGTTAACTGCTGCCTGCTTGCCCCCCATTTGGATGGTGGAGAGTGGATGTTGGTGGAGAAGTTTGCTTAAATTGAATTGCACATTTAAGCGCATTCACCCAAATGCAAATCGGATAATGGGTGAGAAGAGCACCTTTTCCTTTTCCCTGACACTGCACTAAATTGTTTGGCATTAGAAGAGGGTCCTGCTCCCTTGGCTATCATAACAACTGCAGCTGCAGGCCATAACGCTTCCTACTATCGAATCGAATCGTTTTGCATAGCTAAAACCAGCAAAAGAAACACAAACAGGAGCAGTGAGCAGTGGCAGCATGAGGACATGGTGCAGAGTCAATTGTTTGGGGCAACCTCATTCACTCCACTGGAGCCTCAAGGTAAAGTCAAAGGCAAATCTATATGAAGAAATGGGAAGCTAAGGGACGGAAGGACGGTCGTGTGTGTGTGTGACTGTATGGCAGATAAAGACATATTGTAAGAGCATTAAACAGCTATCAGACGGATACATTCGACTTTATTGATTTCAGCTACCTCTCGCTGCCGCTCTCTCTCTCTCTCTCTCTCTCTCTCTCTCTCTCTCTCTATGTATCTCTGTCTCTTCTGGCTTTGCCTTTCCTTTCGACAGTGCTATGGCTGCCTGCCCCATTGTGTTGCAAGTGTATGAGAGGTGTCGGACCAAGTATGTACTTTGATTTTTACAACACACCAAAGGGCGAACAAAGTGTCGAAACAAGTCACAACTCACCTGCAAAGAAACAAGAAAAAGGAATTGAAATTTTAGTCACTTGTACATAAGGGATTCAGACATATGCTACTTTATGTACATATGTATGTATATAAACTGATTTATGTTTATTTTGCTGACAGCGTAAGCACCCAAAAAGCGGTTGCTGTGACAACTATTCAAGGGGGGCGGTGGCGTCAGTCTTTCAGGGATCCCTTCGTTCATATATCGATTACTGACGTCCCTCCGCACGACTTGCCCCACCAAAACAAAACAATTTGTCAAACAAATGTGCCAAAAAGTTGATGCCAGCGAATGGGTAACTTATAGCAAACAAACCCACGAATAAACAGAGCCAACCAAAACCAACAAACAAGCCAGCGGGAAGCAAAAGAAAACACTACGCCATGAGGTACAGTTGTGCTCGCTCGCCTGCTGCAGCTGACGTAAGCGCCAGTTGGAACACGAGAGTCAACTTGTTCGTCCTGCCCTCTACTGTCCTGTGCTGTCCTTAAGTTAGATGTAACTCGGATAAGGTTGCGATTCTTTTAGCTACCGTGTCGCCTGTGCATTTCGCTCATTATCTCAGTTGCTCGTTAGGACACCCACAAGGAAGGTACGTACAGTTGTAGCAAAGGATAAGAGCCAACAACAGCTTGCGGTGTGGTGCTTGTTAATGGTGACAAACTCGTATATACAAATATATGTATGAGAGGGGAACGGACTTAAAGAGGTCCCCTCGTTCATTATTCTTCGGTAATGCATTATCGTGCCATTAACAATTTTTAAATAAGAATCCCCCGTCACCCCCATTCATCCCTCAATTTATTTGAAACTGTAAAAGGCCCATCCTATTGCCATAAAATCCATTGGGTCCCAAATATTAGCCTTAATGTAGTTTTGCTCATAAAACTATGGGCAATCGAAAAGAGGCCACACAAAATACTGTTCGATGAGTAATATGCGGTTAATGGCTATGGCGGAGACTGTACTGGGGATAAGCAGTTGCCGTCGTCTGAGGAGGAGAAGGAGGAGAAGTGTTGGGGCATGCCATCCATATGCTACATCCATAAAATCGAAGTGTCTTGATGCTGGGAACACCATCAACTTAATGATGCATAATGATATGGGACGCTCGCGATGTGCTGCGGCCCATTACCCACACGCAGGACAGGACAGGACGGGACAGGACAGGACATCATCATCCCTCTTGCCAAAAGTTTCTGCTTAGCCAAATGGCCAGTGTCATCACAGGCTCACAGTTTGCCGACTTGTCAATTATTTATTTTTATTGGCCTCATTATGATTTCTGGCTGCGCTAACGATGATGGCAGCCGAAGCTGTAAGCGGGAGGAGGAAGGGGCAGAATTCTCCACAGAAAATTGTGTTTATTATAATTTCATTCAATCAAAATATTTTAGCAGCTGTTTGAGATGGAAGTTGCGAAAAATGATGCGCTTTTGCTCTTGCCAAGACCGACTTTGTGTGATAACTATATTGAGGCTTTACTGTACGTTCTCCGACTTATAAAATGAGTTTGATTATTCAATTTCAGAGCTACGTATTTAAATGTTTTCCCAATCAGCGTTCACCCATTCCTTTTGGTTCGTTCATTCATGTTTTGAGTGGCTTGTGAAGTGCAAGCCCTGGGTTGGACCGTGTTGTCGTTCTCTTCGGGCCATATGCAATCCCTTTTGTATCTGTATTTGTAACTGTGCGTGCCTGTGTGTGTCATGTACACACTTAATGCTGAAAGAGTGTCACTAACAATATCATACTCTGTTCGTCCACGCCCCGACCCGCCCCTCCTCCGCCATGAGTCCACGCCCTCTCGTCTGTCCGCCTTGCGTGTTTGTTTAGTGCAGGTGACATTTAAATTAAGCTGTGTTCCCGTGCTACTCCCCCATGCGCTTGGCTATCGCTTTTGCTAAAAGTGCTTTCATGTTCCCCACTCACACACACACACATACAATCACCAATACATATGCCCATTGAGAGAGAGAGAGAGAGAGAGGGAGAGAGAGAGTGCAGACAGAGCTCGTTAAACTCAATAAACGTTTGCACTTTTTATTTAAGCTCGACTGCAATTGTTCGACGCTTGATTAAATTTCTTTGTTGTTTTTTATGTCTGTGCCAATGCCAGTGCCAGTGGCAGTGGCGGTGGCGGTCCTAGTGCTTTCCCACTGACAATTAAACTAGCCAATTAAACTTTAGCCCCCTTTGGCCCGGTCTTAGCCCTGTTCTGTTACTGGCCACAGGTCTGCTGCTGCTCCCGTTCCTGTTCCTGCTGCTGCTGCTGCTGCTACTGTTGTTGGGGTCCAGTTCCCTGCCAAAGTGTTAATACACAAATACCCAAATGTGTAGTTAACACGAATGTTTGTTGCCTTTGTTTGTCTGTTCTTCTGTCCTCTTTCCTCTTTTCGTTTTGTTTGCATTTGCAGTTGTGGGTGTAGGTGTAGGTGGAGGAGAGAGGGAAGCCTGAGTGGAACTTGGCCACTGTTTGGGGTATCGTTGGGGTTGTAGAAAGTGAACTCAAATCGTCAATAAAAATATACTCAAGCGAACTTGCAGGAGAACTCAAAATGGAACTGAATGGCGGCAGTTCTTGGTAACTTAAATGGATGAAAGAAATATTTGAAATTGAGCAAATAAAGGAAATAGAAAGGGTATTGGAAATGATTGCTTAAAAAAAAATACAAGGAAAACACGGAGAGTGGAAAAGAGGAGCAACTGCTGCAAAGGATAACCCTAGAAAAACGATAAAGGGAAAGCCAGAATGACAATTCCACATTTATATACATATATTTATTTTGCTCTATTTTTTCCATCTGTTTTTCTTTTTTGCTCAATTTATGCACCGAGGGACTCTGGATTTTCTTGCATTGCATATTTACTTAATATTTCTTGTGGATACACTTTTTGAAGTTTGAGGCAAAAGTTTGTGTCCCAAACTTAAACGGCATGCAACTGGGCAAGAGAAATGAGTAAGTAAATACGCTGCTGGAACGCCAGCCATCCGCTTGAATGTCAAAGCAGAGCAGGCAACTCTGACGCACCCACGTGTCACACACACACACTCAATCAGATCCTGAACTACCGCCAGTGACTTTATTCAATCGGATGTTAGCTCTGAAACTAAGGGTTTCATTAATATTCACTCGTTTGGCATCTCTCCTCAGAGCTTTGCGGCTTATCAGGAAATTTCCATTCCACTTCAGTCCGTTCCATTCCATTCAATTGCGATCCCCATTCACTACAATCAAATTTAATTCTAAGAATGCCAATTGCTTTTACCCATTCGAATCCGCTCTCCAACTCGCATACAGAATAAATCAGAACAAAGTGGAATTATCCTTTCAAGAGACATACAAATTGCCCGAGCCGGGCCGAGCCTCCCCAGCCCACTAGACAGTCAGGCAGTCAGGCAGCCAGCCAGCCAGTCAGCCATCGGTGGCCGTGTTGTATAAGCTCCATTGATTATATATTTATGGCATGCAAAAGGTGTATACAGCATTGTTTGACAGATTCAATTGTATATACAGATACAGCTACAATTGTATACATACATATATGTATGTATATATGTATGTACATATGTACTACATACATATATATGTACATATCTACATCTGGGGGGAGCTGCGTGTGCGTATATGTGAGTTATTTGTTGTATATTGAGTCGAAAATGTCAAATGCATAACGAGAGAGAAATTCACAATTTTGATGTAATTGACAGCGAGGAGGAAGGAGGGTTCGCGGGTAGGAGAGAATCATTGAGTGACAGTGGGTTGATGGGGCGGTGTGGTTATATCATAAAATGTCAAAGTTGTTTGTTGCCGCGTTGCCAACAGCGGCAACATTTGGACAAAATGCTTTCTTATTTGACAGGCGATTTGGCAGTGACATGGAAGCCACAGCGAAACAGCTGCGACCACACACAGCAGCGGCGGTCACAGAGTTAGTCGCATTCCGTGTTTAATTTATTATGCAAAGCGCTTTAATTAGAGTTTGGTCAAGGGTAGATGTCCACTGTGTGTGTGTAAGTGTGTGCCACACCCCATACCCACAAGATATGCATAAGATAAACAGAGAACCGCAAAGCAATTAGCTGACAGTACAAGCCAGGAAGGCATGAGGGTGCCAGGCCGCAGCTGCTTCAACTTTGGGTCAAGCTGACGCGATAGTTAAAAGGATAAAAATCACGCACAGCTTTCCTTGGCTTTCCTTCCCTTTCCGCTCCCCTTATCACCGCTGCAGGTGCAGTTGCCTGCCTGTCACATATGCGAAATGAAGTTGACATCTGCTTAAGTGGCTCGGGGTTTTGGGCAATGCACATGGCTTTTACCAGCTGTTGTCCCAGCACCTGCTCCACCTCTTGGCTGTCTGGCTGGCTTGATTGGACATGAAATTGATAGCTGCACCACCCACCAGCACCCACCACCACACACTCACATGCAAATGTTGGGTGCGCTCCATGGTATCCCCGTGCTTAAGCAAGTTAATTGAATTTTGCACTCAAGTCATCGTTGACGCTGACGCTGACGTTGTCGCCGGCGTTGCAACTACAGCTTCAGCTGGGGCTGTTGCTGCCGTTGGTGCAACTGCTGCTAATGGCGTTTGGTGCCATATTCAAACATTGACAAGACATTTGTGAAGTTTTAAGTGCATTAGCTGTCAGGCAGAGACGGCTGTTCGGTTTGTTCCAAGCTAAACAGCAGCGTTTCATGGCGATAATGTGTGTGTCCTTGCCCCAAAAGTATGCAAGACAATGCTGTGGAGCAGCAAGCGGAACTTATATGTATTCAAGTTTTACGCTTTCCACAGATTTTGTGATTAAATCAGAGATTAAACTTTTGCATTTTCTATACATATCTATTTTTTGCTGCAGCTTCAATTTCATGAGCTTTTCTTGCCTTTAAAGAATAAAAATATTGCTGCCGTTTACTTGGAAATAAATTAAGTATTTATCGAGTGAAAAATAATTTTCCAGCTTAGCTAGTAAGAAGAATTTTCTTGCAAAAAAAAAACATTCTTGAAGTGCCAGACAAAAATGCCAAAGTAGAGGAATGCAACGCTCTCGCTCCCAAGAACAACTGAACTCAAAAAAAGGAACACAAGGGAAATGGCGAGTGCAGTGCCACTCCATTTTATAGATAAGCACATCATGCCCTTCTATAAGTTTTGTGTATAAGTTGAGCTGGAACGAACAATAGGCAGGAACACACTTGCTTCCATAAATACGGCACTTTCCCGCAGTTTGTTCCCACTCTCAGCTCCTTTGGCTGTTTCGCTGGAAAAGCGCGATGAAAATGTGCGCCAACTAAAGCAATTTACAGTTCTTAGCAAAGCTAAAGCGGAGAGCAGCATGCAACTGAAACAAAACTGACCTGCTACCCGAGCGGAGCGGCAGCCAAACCAAACAAATGGAAACAATTTAAATTATCTGCAAGAAGCAAGAAGATGGAAAAGGACTGCGATCCACAATGGGAGTCGGAGTCGGAGCTGATGCTCAAGCTGGAGCTGTTCTGTGGGGGCCTTCTTGGGGAAAAACTTGAGTTCTTTGCACACATTCTGGCACTTGAACATTTTTCTTATTGTGTGCTTCAAGGGGAATGCTTCACGGGCAGAGGGGCGCTTCATGAGGCGGTGGTATGTGGTGGAGAATTACTGGAACTTGGCTGCCAAGGGGGGAAGTGAAACGGAGGTCCAAAGCAAATTGTGCGCTCGCTCTGTGTTCCCTCTAACGTGTTGGACTCAAGTTGGCATGGTTTTTGGTCTCGGTTTTTCTGGCCTTACTTCCCCTCTCCCTCTGTCTTTCTGTCTTTCTGTATCTTGCCACAACCCTTGGGCTGCTGCTGCTGCTGCTGCTGTTGCTGCCTGCTGCCTTGTTCCGTTTTATTTGCATGCCAAAAGGCAACACACAAAAGACCCTAAGTGAAAAAGTAACTCTACATATGTACAAGTACAAGGATATGGATGACTTTACGCTACTGTGTGTGTGCTTTTGGGGGCAAGCAACAACTTACTTTTGCCTGCTTAATGCATGAGGCAGATGAAAAATGAACTTAATACGGCTGCAGACTACACGGAGCATAATGGCGGGGCGGGTGGGTTGCCCCATCCATGAGAGTGGATAATTTGGATGCTGTTGCTGATTTCCAGCACCATTTCGGGTAATTTGCACGCTGATTTGCAAAATTGGTTATTAGCCTGAATGCGGGCCTTAAAGCCCTCACACACCAGACCATGACCGAACTGTGGAATACTTTTGGTTCAGTCCAGTCCAGTCCAGTCCTTTTGCTGCTGTTTTGGTATGGAAAATAAAGTTGCGAAACACCAAAAACCGCACACAAAAAGTTGACTGTTGGCATTTGCCACACAGTTTAAGAGTTAAGCAAAATTTCAAGAGTGCCACCAGCCAACATATTGAAATGTTCCATTTGAAGCCCACAGTCTGTGTGCGGTGGAGGACGAGGTCTTCCTCGGAGCGGTTAACCCATGGAGCCACTGTTTGGGGCTTTTCTGTGTGCCATGCCATCTGACAATTTATTCATTGGTGCGGCCCCTCATCCATGGACTTAATCCATTAACGAAACCCCACAGTTGATGGACATTTTCTGGTAAATTACAAGGCACACGGCATGTCATCTTCGAATGGAATTCTAAAGGGCAGATGAAATGCGAGAAGGCTGTGTGTTGCCTTTAAAATGATTGCAGGGCAAGGAAAATTTCACGAAGAAATACGAGAAAATAAATGCAACTTTCATTCGAGTCCAGTAACCAGAGCTCCAACATTGTTGCAGCTACTCTTAGAAGTATTTTCGTAGTACTAATCGATATTCGGAGCAACTTTCTCTTAATTACATCTTAGGTACACCTTCACCGCTCGATGCTATCTTTAAATTCAGGTTTTCTCGTTGTTTCTAGGTTCATGTTGCCATGTTTTCAATGCTTTTTGGCTTCTTTTGTTGCAGAGCGTAGAATATTTGAATAGATTTTTTCAATTACGGCAAAAGTGGCAAAACAGTTGTCAACATTTCAAGACAAAACAGCAAAAACAGCAGCAGCAGGAGCAGCAGCAGCAGCCGCTACATCAACAGCAACAGCAACAACTGCGTTGGCGGCAGCTTCATGGCGAACTGACAGCTGCAGAGAGAAAGATGTCAGTTGTCAGCAACAATGCCCCAAGTTGCAACAATAAAATTCTGACACATTGAAAAATGTCATTGTGTAACTTAAGTATCCAGAGCCATACAAAATGGAGCTGGAGACTGTGCGACTGTGTGTCCTCATGGGGGTGTTGGTATTCCTTATGTAAAGCAGAGGGCCTCCACTCATATGTACATTTATCCATGTGCCTACATACATGTATGGATGTGTGTGCTCTCTGTCTATGTGTTGTCTTTACATGGGACATCCTCTGGTCCCACATCGAGTGTCCCTTTTTCGCTTGGATGGTGTGGCCGACTTCAGCTTCTTGTGACCGCCCCGTCCTGCCTGTTAATTTACTTGCAGTTCCGTTCCATTTTTATGGACTGTCGCCATTCATGGCCTCCATCCCGTCTCCCCATGTGCCTGCCTGCCTGCCTGTCGTTGTGTGTGTGCTTCGGCCATTTGTTATTCAGTGATATAGCGTCAGCTAGTCCTCGAGCTCAGCTCTGTAGCTTTCTTTATGATTTACATAACAATCCCATTAGGGATGGGTGCGTGATATGCCATACGCGGGATGACAGATTGCCAGCAAATATGCATATCACATTCAATGAAAATAAAACTAAAACTCCTAAGTAGAGTGGAAACGTTTTCATAAATATATTCCACATATTTTGTAGAAGAGCTCACGCGCTCATCTCTATTGAAAATGGGCACTCAGCACTAACGCTTCTGCCAAAATCCCACCCACCTCTCCCCATCGCACACGGATATGAAACGATGCTTGTGCAAGCGGGAAATTTTGCCATAATATGCAGGGGGTCCATGCCATTCCATGGAAGATGTGGAGGATGGCGGCACAAAATATCGCACATATTAGGCAGGATTTTGATTAAACGCATAAAGAGTCAGCGAGCCGTAGAGTTGGCCAAAGTCATTTGATGCGACGCGTCGATCAACTAACTGTATTGAGCCGTTTCATGGCATCGGCGTTTAACAAACCCGCTCTGCACGGCCATGTCCTGTCCTGGTATATCCTGCGGCACTGGCTGCTGTCAATTTTCACCACCGCTCTACGCGTGGCTTCCTGCCTGGTGGTCGGGCCACCGACAGTTGTCACTGTTGCTGTTGCTGCACATGCCGGCGGCTGGCAAACGAGCGGCAGAAACAAAAACGGCGCATAATTTAATTTGCCACAGTCGGCGAAGGAAGCGAAGCCGTGGAACGGTGAACGGGAACGGGGTTCTGCCCGGCATGCTATCACGCTGGCGGCATCATTATTACGTTTAATGGAAAATAATTACTTTTGGATAAGGCAAAGTGAAAGAAATAACAAAAAAATTAAGCCCGCACGAGGCGAGAAGTGTCTTGTAAGCGCCTCCGGCCAGGAGGCAGATACAAAGCGAAATCGCGAGAGAGAGAGGCAGACAGTAGGAAAGTGTTTGACAGTTGTTGTCCCTCTCCCTCTCCCTCTCCTGCTCCCGTTAAGGCTTTAAGTGATTTGTGCAGGAGCAACAGACAGCGTGAAAGAGAGATGGACTGTTGATCTGATTAGCTTAAGTGGATGGTAACGGGATTTTGAATATCAAATGAGATGAGCAAAATTATTTGCTGCTTTTGCTGCGTATCAAAAGTGAGAGCCAATTTGGTGAGCTAATTTCCAATTGAGCGGTGCATTCGGAGGAATAAATGAAGAGCAAGAATTTTAATGGCTTTTCTTGGTTATTCGGTTCCTTCAGTCGTGCACATATTTGTCTTAACCGGTTGAATGCATTACATGTGTACATACAATGAAATGCCTAATTGAGGTGGTTTTCCGGATGAATGCAATGAAGCAGCCAGGCCTGCTCTTTGATTGGCAATCGCACGTTCGCTTAAGCCTGGAAACCTTACATTTTGCTAATTAAATTGACATGTCAATTTTAATTGAATCCTTTTACATCCTGCCGTGCTCTCCGCCTCCTCCTCCATCCACCGTTTTGTGGCTAATTCAATAATTTTGCCCAAATTGTAATTAGTTTTACACTTTGAAAGGACAAACGCATCGGCCACGAACAGAATACATAAATTGAGGCTCCCACGCCGCTCGTAGCTGTACTTAAATGTGAGCTCAAGCTGAGAGGATAAAACAGACACAGACACTGACACTGTGCACAACCGTACTTAAATGTCATCGCAAATTAAGAAGAAGAAGTCGATGTAGCAGTTGGCAGATAAATTTGCATACTCGTATTGCTTTCTTGCCATTTGCCATTGAGCCAAGCCGGCTCCAATATGATGGCGTCTCAAGTTAAGGCGCTTTGCCAGACAGTAATTGCTTGCGCGTATGTGCTGCACTTTCCGAAGACTTACGAGCTTTCTCCTTCTTTGCCAGGCCCTTTTTTAAACCTATCCCCCGCATACGGTTTTAATGAGCAACAATCTTCACACTGTTGAAGGCAGCTCCGTCTCTGTCTCTGGGCCTGTCTCTGGCTTTCAACATAACCCACTTAGATATGTCATATGCATACGAACCGAGCCGAAGCGAACTCCTTTTCCCCTGCCACCTACTAATCATATGACGCGCGGCATTTGCATTTCCAATGTCAGGCGCAGGATGGCGGTGGCATGGAGTGGCGCCTCCAAGTACGCAATGAAATATGTAGCGCATGAATGTCAGAGCCAGGGAGCGACATTCAGCTTAAATATCAGAGCCTCTTACAGATAGCTGCATAAGGAGTCAGGGATCTCTGGCAGCTTTGGATGGTGTCGCTGTCAAAGCACTTTATGTCACAATAATTTGCAGCGTCGTCGCGGCTGCCTAGGGTAAAAAGATGTTGCACGAATATATGTATGTACATTTGTATGTACATATGTGTATATGCATTCATTCCACGTGCCGTAGCAGCGCCCCCAACAACCTCTACATCAATCCCAAGGCCCAAGGCCCGGGCTTTTGGCCAATATGCATATGTAAAATATTTATGAGCGCGTGCAAATTCGTTTCATTGCTTCAACGCTTTTGCATTTTGCCTTTTACCCTGTTTGCCAGATGGAGGATGAGAAATGGGAGTGGGAGTTTTCATGATGAAGGGGTTATGCGAATTTGTTTTTCGCTACTCATATGGACATACATATGCATTTAATTTGTTGGACAGCAGTCGGGATACCAGTCCATCCATTAGAATGCAAATTGAATAAAGGAATACAATTTCATTCGTTAGAGTTTTTCATCGAATTGAATGTATCAATGACTATTCCACAATTTAGATAAAATTATTGAGTGCAAGTACTTGATGTGGAAAAGAAACTTTCCTTTTAAGAAATTAAAGAAATTTCCTGCAACTGAAAATATCAATGCGGAATAAAACTATTCTTTGTAGCTTCTCCAAAGTTTCAACGTTGTATCCTTTGGACCAACGAGTAGATATCGAACGGATGGCAGCGGATTATGGCCACATTCTGTCCGTTAGCCCGTATTTTGTCATGTTTGCAGCTGCATTGTGTAGTGTTCTATTTTAGTATTGTTTGCCACTGTTCCAGGGGGGTCTGCTTCGCGCAGCAGTTTCGGTGTCTGCCTCTGAATTTAATGCCACATGACACACATACATACATTTTCACAGCACATTTGCAAACACGCTACGCTTATGGCCGCTAACTTGGCTAAATGGTTGCCTGACAAATTGTCGGCATGTCCAGGGAGAGAGAGAGAGAGAGAGAGAGAGCCATAACATTTGTTGCCATTTTCGAATGGGCGGCTGTTTGCCACTGCCACTGTTGCCGCGTAAATAAATACAACGTTGTGGATCTGGATCGTACAATATGCACGATACGACACAACACGACACGCGTTTATTTGTATTGTATTTATATTTCATGCTGTGAGGCAGGCGCGCCCCTTGGATGTCCGCTCTGGGGTCCTGCGGAAATCGCAAAATATTTCGTACTCGCCACGGAAATGAGAAAAATATTTTACGTCCCCAGCTCCGACATATGTATGTACTCAGAGGCAGGGACCAGAGCACTGGGTAGAGTCCTGTCCTGTCCAGTTCTGCCCTTCCCTGCCCGGCCCTGCCGCTTATGCCATGCAATTTTAATGGCGAATATTATTTGTAAATGAATTGCACAGAAAGCAAAAGGGAAACGCAGCGCAGCGGTGAATGGCCCCGAGCATTATTCAGGGAGTCCGGGACCGGGAATGCACCACGAGAGCTTGTGTTGGAGTTGTTTTTTTTTTGGCTGTCAACTGATTTCTTCTCCCCCAGTTAGCGTTTGGTAATCTTATTATGCAACATTTTTGCATAAAATTGAATGTTGTTTTGCTGTCTAGTTTATTTATGAGTGGCAGCCACATGCGGCGTATGCGTAATATTCATTTTCCCCTTCGGTCGCAGTCATTCCCAGTGGCTACAGCTCTGCCTGCGGCTGCTGGTGGTGCTGCATTTCAAAGGATTAAGCGCTTGAGTGCGCAAGGACATGACAGCATTGCACTGCATCTACATATGGATATATTCATACCCGATCTGCCGCCCCCACAGCACCACTCCCACCCACCGCATTGACTTTGCATACAAATTAAAGTTTCCCAATCCTCACTGTGGCTGCTCCGGCTGCTCCTTCTATGGGGGGTGCCGGTTCCATGTAATTGAATTAGACGACGCGAGGGAGAGACAACAGCCTGGACTGATGTGTAGGGTAACGGGAGCCTGCATGGGGAATGCTCAAACTGGTGTGCGGCAAACCATGAATCATCAATCGGAGGATTCCAGAGCTGCAAGGGATCTTTTTCCAGCGGTTTTCTCATCACAAAAAGGGTATTTCAGTCTTCGTGTGCGTCTCTGGCTCTAGCTCTACTTTCCGATTCCCTCCTCTTGTATAACACAAAAATCTATTAGTTTGCTTTGGGGATTCGAGCAATGCGAGGGAGCAGCGTGCAATGAACTGGTCGCGTGTCAGGTTGCGTTCAATCGCCCCGAGTCCCTACTCCTTTTGTGAAAAGCTTTCACTCTCTCTCTCTCTCTCTCTCTCTATCTTTCTGTCTCTGCCCGTCTCTCTTTTCGACGGAGCTGCTCCTCCGTGCTGTATAGTTTGGTTTCG
This sequence comes from Drosophila subobscura, assembly GCF_008121235.1. Taxonomy (NCBI): domain Eukaryota; kingdom Metazoa; phylum Arthropoda; class Insecta; order Diptera; family Drosophilidae; genus Drosophila; species Drosophila subobscura. Next base: position 12,159,072 of record NC_048531.1, on the reverse strand, counting down.
GTTTCGGTTGCAGGGCCCCAGGAGTGCCATAGCGATTGATTGGCTCTGGGGCGGTGCGACTCGTCGCATTTGTCCTTTTGTTTATTGGCCATATGGATGAGTAAACGCAATCTCCCTCTCTGTATTTTTCTCTGTCTATAGAGCATGCGGATGCCCCACCATGAAAAGATCCACAATGTGGATAATGCTGAAGAGTTGAAAAGAGAAAACGTAGCTAACGGAGGAGCTGCATTAATCCGATTCCGGGACCATTGTTGCTGCTGCTGCTGCTGCTGTTGTGCACTTTAACTTACATAATGCCATTGTTTGGTGCATATTTACTTTTTGACGGTTTGTTGTCTGCCCAAACACCTCCCCAACCATTCCGGGGTAAGCTCTCGGATAAGGGTGCAAAGTTTTGTGCGCCTTTTGTGCTCCGATTGGAGCACGTATCTGTCGTTTAGGTCGTTAGCTCCCCTCTACAGTGATACACTGAGAAGAAACAACGCCTTCTAGCAACCTATTTTTCGGTGCTTCAATTACCGAATTGTAAGTGCAGTTCTTTTTCTCTCAGTGCATTGCTGCCTCGTGCTGCAAACGCATTGAACATTTTCGATTTTGTATTCAGGCCGAGGCAAGCTGTTGCCAAGCGTAACTATTGTAATATTTGATGTTGCATTTGGATTCATGTATTTTCAAGGCACACAGCAAGCAACTCCTGCCACAGGGGCACAATGAATGTTGCATGCCCGCAAATCTCTCCATTACCCAGAATTTGCATGCGGGGGCACATACATACATATGTACATAAGTAGGCGTTTGCGGCACACACACGAGTCGGATGATGCAGCTAGGGTCTAAGGTGCAGCTGACAAATGTCTTTGCTGGCATTTGCATACACGACTGGCAGTATGCGATTAGTCCAGAGTTTTGATTGCATTACGGTTCTGTGTGGCATTCATTGATATATTTTGACAGTTGCTGGCGGCCAGTTGGCAATCACAATTGAAGATAATATGATTATGATTGTATGCCTTCGACCGAGATATTTCAGCACCGGAGATGTTTGCTCGAACGAAGATTGAGTTGCTCTGTCAGAGAAAATCCTTGTTTAATTTCATGAAATACAATCATGTCAGGGATATGCTAGTTTCAGCCAGACTCTGCCGAATTTTACACTTGACTATCGAGTACTTAATTCCACTTCTTCCCATCTGGCAACAGACGAGGCACGTCTTGCAGGTAAAACTCCTAGAGATATCCATCCAACCGCAAGTCGATGCTTGACAGCGTTATCGATACTCAAATGCCGTTGCACCTGTTACCAATGCCACCGCACTGCTCCGTCGCCTTCTTTGAACTCATTAAATATTTAATTGGTGTTCGGTTCGAGAGCTTTCATATTGCCACCAATTTGTGGCAGAAGTTGCCGCCATCTCCGCCTCCGTGTCCGCCTCCGTTCCCTTAATGAGTTCCATGTACGAAATTGGACGAACAAGTCGCTGCTCTTCGGAGCATCAGTGCACTGCAGGGACGCACTCATTCATCCATTAAGTGGGAGTAGATGTAGATGGGAACTTTAATGAAATCTCGGTTCACCTACTCCTCCGATCGACAATTAAATATTTTCTGGCTGTGCAACGTTGCTACCTGGTACCTGCTGCTGCCACTTGATTTTTGCTATCTGTGGCTCTTTTCGCTGCTGGCACTCGACCTCAACAAATTTTAACTTGATTTTCGCAAAGCAAATTCTCCTTTTCTGTGGGTGTGATGCTGCTTCTGTTGCTGCTGCTGCGTACCACATTTATGGGTCGTTGCAAGTTTGGCTCCCTGCCCAGTCCCACTCTGCCACGCTGCTGCACGGGCACGTTGGCCAGTGAAACACGAAAGGTTCCCTTTGGTCCACGTGCGTGCCGCTGGCCATTTTTACACCTCGCTCTCTTGATCGGAAGCGGGTGTGGGGTGGTGGGTGTTTGTTGGGTGGCGGGAAAGAGTGCTGGCCTCGGGTTCCACTTGTAGTTGGGGCTTTAAGTGCATTTTGTTGCTATTTTTTTCCTGCCATTTGGCTTATTTCGTTTGATTTTATGCGGTTACGTGAATTCATTCGAGTGCTGCTTTTGCTGTTGCTTTTGCTGCTGCCGGACAACCCCTGCGCAGTCCTCGCCTCATTTGCCCTCTCGCATTTCCGCACCAACCACTCTCGTGCCGTATCTCTCTTCTGCTGGCCGGTGCCAGCAGTGCGGTGGTAGTTGGTGGATGGCAGTGGTAGCTTTCAACGTAAGCGATTTTTTATGTACGCCTGTGGTTTTAATTTCAATCATTTCGCTGGTTGCTCGCTTCGTTGGTTGGTTAATTGGTTGGTTTTGGCCTGTTATGGTTGAAGCGGTTAAAGTGGGAGTGTACAGGGGAGAATGGTGCTGGAAATGGTGCAGGCTCGAAAATCAACGTTAATAAATATGCAAATGCGATTGCGAAGCTCGCACAAATACGATTTCCGGCCGTTGCATAGCTTCGCTGGTCGCTCTCTCTCGCTGGTCGAGTTCTCTTGGTCCATATGTCGCCCCCTAATAACATCACACATGCACACACAAATGAGCAGGCACGCGTGCATGCTACACACCCACAAACACACATGCAAGCGGCTAATTGCTTTATCATATATGTGCGAGGGAGAGAGCTTTAATACTTTAATGGCCACTTGAGTAGCAAAAGTTGAGGTTTGTTTCGGAATCTTTCTCTCGCTCTCCTTCTCTCTCTTTCTGCTTAGCTCATACATATGCTGCAAATTAGTTATAATTAAGTTGAGGCACATGCTGCACATAGCTCCTGTAGTTTAACACTTAAGCTGGCAATACGGTTACACAGCATCACATGATTATGTACATGCATATGTTGGTTATGTATGTACATAGCTGCAAACACGACTCCTTTTTCCGAGTTGCTTACCCGACACATTAAATGTAATTAGCTGCGCGTAAGGTTAGCGCAGAACTTCCACTCTACGGAGGACCAGGACACCGTCTCTAATTAGTTATCTAAAAGTTAGTTGGCGACACTAATGGCAGTGGAAGCGCAGCAGCGAAACAAACACTGGGCAATGTTGCCACGAAACTTGTGTAGCATGCTTTCCTGCATTAGCATTGGGTCGCTGCCTCTGACTTTTTGCCTTGTTTCCACTTACCCCTGGGTCTGAGCCTCACCCTGAGTCTGAGTCTGGGTCTGGGCACGGGCACTAGCACAAATCATTTGTTCAAGCAACATCAAAAACAAGAAAGTCGGATAATAATGTTCCAAGACCGAAACTGCAGATACCCTGTGAACTTTCTGGTAACGTATGACTACGCGTCAACTATTTACATACTCGAACACGCCTTCTCTTTTGCTTCTGCCCACCAGAGGGTATGCATCATGACAACACTTAAGTGATGGCATACTTTTTTTATATCGCTGTATTTTCGCTACCTATTGTTTCTGCCTTCTCTCCTTCTTCATCTTCCACTTTGCAGTCGTTTGTTTTTGCTTTCCCTGCCTCTCGCGCCCGCTCTCCTCGCTCTCCTTTTGCCCCGTAAATCACTCAAAACATAATGCGCTGTAGTTAAAATATGCGTTCAAAATGTTCCTCTGTTCCGCTCCATGCAAGAAAAATGTGCTTAAAGTTGTTCTTGTTTGCTTGGCTATATTTATATACGCTTTTTTCTGTTGTTGCGAAACTTGTGGCATGGCTTATTGAGTTGCCGCTGCTGCTGAGGACACGTCCATAAATGTAGTGGGGCGGGGCTAGGGGCGGCACTCCCCTTGCTGCTGCCGTTGCTGCAGCTGAACTGACTTTATACTTGAACAAGTGCCTGAAAAATTACTTGATATATGGCCTGCGAGTGGAGGGAAAGTCCTGAGCAGATTTTTTAACGGAGGATTTTACGTAAGCTGTACACAAATTTACATTTTACAAGCAGCCGACGAGCGTGCAGTTTCTTTGAAGGGTAGCCAGAGCGAGAGGCAAAATATTGTAGAATTTTTCATCCAGGAATTGAAATTAGGCAGCTCTGCAGTTAGCTCTGATAGGACTTGTTTTTTCTTTTGAAAATGTCGATCATAACTATGGGTTTTTGAATATGATTTTCCCTTTTAAACGTCTGCCTTTCCCTTGTCTACTCAACTGCTGTGCATCCATCGTCATTTAAGTGACTCACCCGCATTCTCATCATCATCATTCATCATTAACATTACCGTGTACCATGGTCGGGTGCCTCTATTTTAACCATTATTTACACAGTTCTTTGTATTTATTTGCTGACAGTTCCTGACCCAAGGACAGTACATATTTTCTTGTATGCTTTTTTCGATTTCAGCTTTTCTATACTTTATTTTTGTATTATTTATTTTTAATGCGTATATATTAACTGGCGGCAAACCTCCTTATTTGTTGTTGTTGTTTTTTCGCTTCTGTTTGCATTTTTTAATGGAAATACACAAATTGTTTTTATAGGGCGTTCGCCAATGGGGAAACGGTATGTTTAGGCGTTGGGAGTAAAGTAAATGGAAAAAATTGCCAGAGGCAACATTTGGTACCAATTTTTAGTGGCAAAGATTTTTGGCATTCCTATTTTTTATTTTGAACCGAATGGAATTCATAATAAATAAATACAAATTTACATTGTATGGTGTGGCAACACACACGAACGGTTGTCGATGAAGGCATGAGGGGCAGTGGCAGTGACAGTGTGGAGGGGAGACGCATCGGAAAAACATGGCAGCCAACAGTTTCAATTTATTTCCAATGTTTCACAATAAAAAGAGCAGACGGGGGTGGGAGAAAAAGGTGAAAAGTAAACGTAAATTGAATATTTTAGCGCGCTTTTAAGCAATGTTTTTTTTTTGCAACACACACAATGTTAGCGGTGCTTCCTTTCCACCCTGCTCAGCCCACAATCACCGCACCAACACACACACACCTCTCCAACAACAACAACAACAGCAATAACAGCACTGCACTTAGAACTTCCGCACGATAAAATTAAATGACGGCTTCTCTGCCTGCTCTCTTCACTTCACTTCTCCATCCAGAACAATCTATATCAAGGTGGAGAGTAGCACGAGGCAGCGAGAGAGGGAGAGTGAGCGCAGGAAAAAAGTACAAGAGCGTGACCGAAGCTTATGATACCCTAGGAGCTTTTTTATATATGATGATATATGTATGTATATTTGGATGCCTTTAAAATAAGTCAACAGTTAAACACTTAATAGGCTGCATATGTATATCCCCCTTCTGCTGAGACTATAAGTATTAATGTTTAGATTCTTCCCCTTTCTTCACGTCTCTCTATGCGTGGCTTTGCGGTAGGGTATTGGGTATTGAAGGAAAAATACATCAGCGGGAAGAAGTATAATAATAAGTAGAAGGAGAATGAGAATGAGAAGGAGGAGGAGAAATCACTTATGATGAAGTTGTTGTTGCTATTCGTTTGCCCTGCGTTTTGTTTGAAGTGGGTGCCCGCCACTGAAATGATGTTACCGTTAACAAGGTGAAAGCGAAAGATGAAAAATCACTTAAACAATTTGATATTTGATTTGCCTGTCCCTGGCAGAAGGACCCGCCGCCCCAACCGACGGTTTCTTCCTTAAAGATTTATAGAGTTTTTATCAGCACTTCCCAGCCACCGTCCCCACTCTACCTCCACCATAGAACAGTTCATAAATACGCATAAATCCGATCTGATTTTGATTTTCCGCTTTTGGTTTTTGCTCTGGTCTGAATTATGGTCATAACAAATCTTTGTCACGGCTAAAGCCAACGTCACGTAGCCCCACATCTCTGTTGGTCTGCGGGCGGGGTACGAGAGAGTGGAGCGAGTGGGATAGCAACTAGACTTTATTGATAAAGGAATAATTTATTTGAACAATCGACAAAACGCTTTTGTCAATAAAGCCAGATAAATATCTGGCATTGTAGCGGCTTTATGGACTTTTTACCCCACCGTTATTCGATTTTCCCCTCTGCCTTTTGTTTTGTGGTTGCGTGACAGTGGCCAGTGGGGCGGAGAGACAGAGATGTGGAACAGGCTGACACCACACGGCAACACAGTGAGATGTCGCTATATGACACGGCATCCAATAGAACATTCGCAGTCCTCACTCTATCTGCTGCTTTTTTGCAATCTAAAGTTTGATTCCTGAACAACCAAAAAATTTTGATTTTCTACTGATATTCTCTATCGGATTACAACTGTTTGCCGATTAAATTAAGCTCTTTTTCCCATTATTTGTGTATGCAGACCCGCAGGGTCACGTAATAAAGTCAATAATTAATTGAAACGTTGAGCCATTTATAAATAAAGGTCAATTACAAATTGGTTAAATTTCATTGCAGCTATTTGTATACATGCCACAGAACCAACAGTAAAAAATAAACACACAAATGTACCAACATTCACATGGGCATATGCAAAGAGCTCCAAACATCATGAAAAAGTAATGTACAGACAGGGAAATGTTAGCATTTTTTTCATATTTAAATCATGTTCCTGGCATATGTTTAACAGGAAAATTTATGCGAGAACAAATACTATGAAAACACTCCAAGGAGAGGAGTACGAACCAGGGAGCATGGAGGAAACTTGGCACATACGGTTTAGGCCTGATGCAGACACGACAAGACACGTCGCACTATTTTGCACTTTTTTAACAGAACATGTCAGGCCGAAGGGCAAAAGGAACCGGGGAGGACTCCATGGCGGGCGTCGGTCTCACTTGGCAGGCAAACATTATCGCCTACGTGAGTTGTAAGTTCAAGTGAGCTTCAGTCGAAGCAGCACCCGTGTCCTTTTTCTCTCATGGGTATGTGTGTGTGGGGGGTTACATCAATTTGTTAAGCATTCACACGTTGCACTGATAATTTTATTTGATTTTTATTTGATGCTACAAATTAGATGTTGATAACGTTATGCCTTTTCCTTTCCCCACTCCTTTCCTCCCGAAACAACTTCAACTTTAATTCTATGTCAGTTTCTTTTTTGGCACTCCCCCGCCAGCATATTTCATTTCTTTCTGCCGCCCCTACTCTTGCTGCCTCTCTCTTTACTGGAAATGATTATTTTATCGCTGTTGGCAAACATTTGTTAGCATTTTAATTACATTAGAAAGCAAACACTTGAAAACTTTGTCAACTGGCAGGCGAAAAACTTACCACAAAAAGCACAAAAATAAACGCCAAAGAAATTACAGTTACGAGTGGCAGTGGCTGCTCCTGCGGCTGTGGCAGAAGGAAACGGCAACGTTTGCGTCAGCGTGGCAACGTCTGATGCAGCGAAGGCAGACTGTCGCCTGGCCCCTCCCCCCCATAATGACAGCGTGTTGCAAAGTTCCTTCTCGCTCTCGACTCCTATATCTGTCTCCGATAGCAACGTAGGAAACGACAAGTTAAAGCCTGCTGCGGCAACGGAAATGTCACCCATCGTCCGTCCGCCACTCTTCGATTACTCGCTTTTGCCTTTCAATAGATGAATAGATATATAGGTACATACCTGCAATGAGAAAGAAGGAGAAATGGTTGCATTAATAATGGTTTCGATTGGTTTGGATTCGTGGAAAGAGATAATTAAAAAGTTACCTAATTTTATAATATTATTATTAATTCATAAAACCATAAAAGTAACCGAGTTCTAAAGATCCATTGCACAGAGCGAATCTGCAGGAATCCATTTAAAAATAAAATACATTAAATTTCAAAAGTTTTTGTGTTCAAACATTGCTGTAGCTTGGTCAGCTCCCACGCATCGATCAAAGTTTGGCGTGTTTTATCCGTCAGCACTCATTGCCTGCCCCCGGGCTGTATCCCTGTATCGTGTGGTGTGTGCTGTGGTGTCAATCGGTGGGTTAGAACCGACACACACACACACACAGACAGCGACTGCAAACAAAGGAAACATTAAAAGTGCTCGACACCACTATGGCTTGGGGCAGCTCTGGTCAGACAGCCACGCCCCTGCGGGTGGCCGGATACGGTTAACTGCTGTTGTGTCCTGGCTGTTTGCGTGTCTAACACTTTGAAAGCGAACCTCCGACAATATTGATCCAGACAGGCTCCAATCAGCGTCAATCATTCGAGTGTTGGATGGCGTCCCAATTGGGGTTTTCCGACGCAGAAATGGCGCTTAAATTCATGGCAATAGCATAAATTATGAACAACAAATTGGACAACAAATTTGAAAAATATTCAGTGACATTCCCGTCAGCAAAATGGAGCCAGCTTCACCCTGTATTACTTGCAGCTGTAAAGAGCATAAGGACTTCACTTAAAAAGGTTTTTCAGTGCACTAAAGAAAAGACAGAGAGAGGACAGAAAGCTTGGCTTTGTTGATCCTTAAACAAAAGTTAAATTACGTTTTCAGAGCTGCCAAATAATTGTTTATTAAATAGTGAATAATCGAAATCAAAATGCACATAAATCCCTACCAAGATCAAGAACAAACGAAATCAGTTGGCAACTGTACGAGTAAGCCATTAGTTTAGGAACAAAACTAATTCCCAGTTGGCCAACGACGTCTTCCAGGCTGCACCGCCCCAGGAAATTGGCTTAGAGCCGGGGAATGGCAAACTCCAAAACTCAAGTCAAGTCGAGAGTCAACTGCAATTGCAATAACTAAGGGGGAAACGGGGGGGCAGACACTCGAAAGCTCAACGAAGATTGAGACGGAGATGGAGAAGATGCAGCCAGAGAGATACACCAAGTGTACGAGAAGTCGTAGGAGATGCAGATAGAGATGTGCGCCCCAAAACTTGTATGCAATTGTTTTGTTTTAATTGCTGCCTGGGACATGGACAAGGACACGGACTCCGACGGATTGGAGAAAGCCAAACGAATGAAACAACAAATATATGCGGAGCTGGCATTTTGGAACTACAACTAAAGCTGCTACTAAAAACTGAAGATGAAGCAGCCCCTTCTCCAACCATGAGCAACCATGCCTTTGGCTCCTGCGAATCGCTCTCTCAGTTGGACGAAAATAAAATTAATTTAAAAGTTTTAAACAAGTTTTCCATTATACGGCCACACGCAGAGAGCATCGGGAGCATCGGGCATCGGCGGACAACTTTCCTTTTGGCGAGTAGTTAGAAACATTAAAAGTTATTCTTCTGCTGTTGGACTCATATTTTTGATTTTTCGCAGTCGGGTTCGTGCGCTCCCTTTCTCGGAATCTGTACTGGGGATTTCACTGCTTTTGGCTTTGGCTATTTAATTATGATTATTGAATTTAAAAAGTCACAAAATCGAGAGCGGATTTGTTCGCGCAGAGCGGGGAATTTTACAGAAAAGGGAAGGCGAGTGTGAGGGGGAAATGGAACGGAAATGGTCAGCATATTTCACCTGTTCCCTTAATTACTTAAAAGCTTTGCGCTGCTACTTCCTACCTACTATTTTGCAGTAGAATGGGGAACAGACCTGGAACAGGATGTCCAAATGAATAATATATAAAATACTCGTATATACATATGTACATAGGTATGTATGTATTTACGTACACATAGCTATGTATTTTCGCTATATCCTAATTTAATTGCAGCTGCTTTTGGCTGCTAATGGAAGTGCTAACAGCATAAAAACGAAATAAGTGTGGATACCAATACCGAAAGTAAATCAATAAATACTCGTTATTCGCAAAGTGCATGGCATTCTAATAAAACCCAAATGAATTTATGGTTTAAATTGTGTGGGAATTATCAAAGCTAAGTGTGACGCACCAACCCAGCAGAAAAGCCAATTAATTAATGACACTTGACAGGGTAAAGAAATTAATAGAGTACAAGGAAAAACGCGACCATTTGTGATTAAATACATATTTATATTATCTGTGTTATCACAACTTTTCAAACTTTCAAAAAGACCGCTGGTGTGGCCAGTATGTTAATGTTTACAATAACAATAAATTTACATTTACAATGTGGGACATTCAAGTGCATTGATTGAAATATACTTTGGGAAAATTGAAATGGGACCTTCGGAAACAATTAAATTCAATTTAAAACCGAACAACAGCCAACGGCATGCAGTTTCCCGCTTTATGCAGGTGATCTGCGAAAGCTCCGGACTACGACTGGCCCTTTCTTGTTGAATGGACACAACTGTACTCAGAAGCTGCCATTTTCATTGGTATCCATCCGTTTCCATTTCTTCTCCATCCAAGAGGTCGAACCTGACATTATTGTTTATTGAGGCTATTGTTGTTAAAAATTTTGAGTTGACAGGCAAACTGTTAAGCCGCCTGCTGCCTTCACTTAACTTCATTATGTCTGATGGCTGAGGGCCACAGGGAAAGTATAGAAAGGAGGAGAAAAGGCTAAGCTTTATGGCGTGCGTAATGCCAGAGTTGAAATGAGCTCCATGTTAGAGCAGAACGTGCTAAAATTTAATGCTCCAGCTTCAGCAAAAGCGACAGCTTTAGGTTAAGGTTGAGGTTCAACCTTAGCTTCAGCTTCAGGTTGGCGTGGGTTCAAATACTCGTAATGTAAGCGAGCGCAAAATGAATGATAAACGAGCACACGTCAAATTCTTTGGCCAGTGCGAGCAGGGAGAACAGCTGCCTGGGCAGGAGCAGGAGCACAAGCAGCAGCAGGACCAGACGCTGGTTATATAAATGGTGCATGAAAAAGCCAAAATAACAAAAAGGACCAAGTGATGTGGCACGTTCTTACGGTGAGGGTGCTGTCCCTTCTCCCGCACCTTCTTATTGCTTGAGTCTACGAGCTTTGTTTACGTTTGATAAACATTTTAGCCCTGCCCCATCATCATTTGGAGTTTTTGTTGCTGTTGTTGTTGTTGTTGTTGTTAAATTAGAATTATTGAAATTTACTTGGAGAGACTGACATTAGAGTCAGCTGTTTTTATTGGTTTATTCTGCTTGAGCAATAAATCCAGCGAATGATTAAGTGCTTTGGCATCGCCAACGCCATCGTTGGCTTTTGTGCCTTGTTGCCAGGCGCCACAAAAGGTGTGAAAAAGCATTGCCAGACAGCTGCTGGCCCCGAATTCTCCACAACAGCAGTCCCCGCCAATGGAATGTATCCATGGCTCTAAGCTGGAGATATGGCGATTGGTTAACCCCCGCTTATCCGCCAGAGTCATGCACATGTCATCCTCATCCAGGATTTTTCTGGGTTTCGGGCCTGTCTCGCATTGTTTGCTGCCTGCATATTTGACTGTTGACAGCTGTCTGAGGCACTGAGCAGCAGAACTAGAGAGAGGAAAAGCTGCGGCTGGCGAAACACTTTTTGGCATGTTTCTACGCTTTTACCACCAATTTTCGTGGCACGTCTTTTGATATTCGCGCAGCATATGTTTGCATAAATGCATGTCACACCATCAGCACCAAGGGGAATGAAGAATACATTTCGCAAAAACCGAGAAAAACACACATCAGATGGGCAGTTAGACCATCCGGAAGGGATGCAATGGCAGATGTACATACATCTGTATTTCTCGAGTGTTTTTAAGTTGGTTTTTTCTGGATTCCTTTATGATCGATCATAAAAAAAGAGTGAACATGGCAAATTAATTGGTTTCAGCCATACATCGATAAATCATGAATAAAATATCAATTTTTAATAGTTTTTTTTTTAAGCTCATAAATTGGTAATGCGAGTTTATCTTTATTTTTTTGTTTGTTTTCCCAAAATGAAGCAATGATTTATGATGGCCAGAGGCAAAAGTATGCATAATAAACTGACATAAGCGCGTGTAATCGATCAATTATCGATAGTATTTCCGTTTGAAACATTAATAATCCTTGCTGGCAATGTTTGGCGTATGCATACATTCCAATTAAACCAGCCACCAATCAACGTTTAAAGTTTTTTCCTCTAATATTTTTTGCAATAATTGGCGGGCCATCGGTTTTTTCTGCCACGGTGGAGCATACCATCCCGCCCTAGTCTGCCGTTGTCGTCCAGCTGCATTGTGCTGCCGAAACGGCAGTGAGAGCTAGATATAATGGACCCTGCCAGACATCATCAAACATCAGGAGCATTCCATCACCGTTGCACAGCCAGGACCAACAAAAAATGGAGACAAAAATATGGCCGCTATCGAGGCTGACCACTCGGACGCCCATTCTATCAGTTGCGCTCCGTGTGGCGCCCCCAACACGCAGGTCGCCATGGGACAATCCTGCAATCCGGATATAATTTTTCATTTTCATCCCGACACCTTTTTCAATTTCAGCAATACAAATGTTTGAATTTGTGCCGCTTGACTAACTCTGAGCCTCTCTCCGTCTGGATGCCACACACACACACACACTGCATCGTTTGCCTCACACCACCCACTCCGTCTCTCGTTTCGCAGCTCCTGCACATTCACTATTCTAACTGCAATGCAATAAAATTTCAATATGCAACTTGGCAAAGTCATGTCCGGGCATGGGGTTGTCGCCAGGTGAATCACAGCCTTTGAGCTACACCAATTTTGCTTTTTTTGTGAACTCTACACTGTTAGGGTGGTGTGACACCTAAATGAAAGTTTGATGTTGAAGGTGGGGGGCAAAGTGACTAGACTGCGCCCTGGAGCGGCATTGGCTAAGCAATCAATATGCGAGCAAGTCACTTGTTTGGCTTTCTTGGCCCCGGGACAAGACTTGTGGCAAAGTAGCTGCTGCTGCTGCTGCCTCTTCACTCTGCGTAAGGAGTTTCTGCCGCCTCAAGTGGCCCCTTTGACACTTTCGGGCTTGTCGTGTGTTCCTAAAAAGTAGTCTATACCCTTATACACTTGCTGAAGGCTTTACAGTTTGCAGTGCAAAGAAGAAATTATTTCTAAAGCCATACACCATATATATGTATACATATGTATGTACATCTATGCATGTATGTTGTATGTATGTATGTACATTTGTGGAAGAGTATCTAAAGCCTCGGCCTGGCTTTCGTAATGGCATCGCAGTTAGGAGAGGGAGCGGTGGAAGAGTACATACCAGCAATATTGCAGTTTTGGCTCAAGTTGCCGGGGCCTGCTTCCCTTCCCCGGCATCTTCTTGGTATTTATAACTTTTTCTTAGCGCGCTCAGAAATATCAATTGAACACGTTTCCACACACACACATACACACACAAGCTCTCAATCTTACAAGGCAAAAAATATGAAGAGTGCACTTGAGAGAGTTGAAAGCAGCGACAGATGAGCGAGGAGAGAGAGAGCGGGTAAGGGCAGATTGGAGTGCGAGTGTGACCTGAGCAAGATAAAGCGACAGACGGAGACAACGTTGACATCGGGACACGACGGAAGTTTTTTTGCTTCTTCTCCCTCGCTCTTCGCTCTTCCTTTTGGTATTCTTCTTTTTTTGTCAGACATATTCAGTTACAGTTTGTAGTCGAGGAGTGTTGGGCGGAGGGGGGCTACTGCGGCGGTCATGCCTTTGTTACAGTTCGCTTAATTGCAACGTTTTGTAGCATAATTGTGGTACTGCCGCATCCGGCAGATACATTCTGTTTGCCGCCTGCATCTTTTGTTTGCCCTCAAGTGGCGTTTTAACCAGTGCCTCCACTGCCACCTACACCTTCCATCAAACGATTGTAGATTGCGCACATTTTAGCGAGCAAAAGTTTCGAGTGATTTGAGAAGCAACACAATGGCCCCCATTGATTGGGCCCCACCACACACCTCCCTCAAGAACAGCGAGTACGTGTTCATTAAAAGTACGCCAGCGACAGCAAGTGGGCAGCACAAATCATAATTAGAGGCGGGCGCTTACATTGCCACACACCGCCCGCCCCCACCGCCCGATACTGCATAATTAACGGTATCAGTGAGCAAGCACATTATTATGTATGATTATTAGCGGGGAGAGAGAGAGCGGTAGAGGGAGAGAGGGAAAGGCATAAAAGCTCACTTAGTATGCCAGACAGCTGCCAATAAAAAAATATATACACATACATATGTACATATACTTTATGTACATATGTATAAGTATGCATGTGCAGATAGTCACACTCCTGCTTCCCTTTCTCCTCCCCCTACTGAGTTTTATGGAGTTTGTCTTTGCCGTCTTCTTGCTTCTGTTCTTTACCGTTAGGTTGGCATATGCAAATGACTTTGGCGCCTGGCGTGTCATTATGCGTATCCCACTCTCTCTCCCTTCTCTCTTTTCCATATTTTGGGGAGGCTGTGCCCGAAATGAAGGTAATGGCGTCAAATTCAAATCGCGTCTCATATGTTTTACTTTTGTGCGCTAATTTTATGATCGTTTTGGCCCCACAGCACACGACTGAGGCGGGGTGAGATATATTTGTAGACGTGTGTGCCTCTGTCAAGCCAGAAAACATCTTCCTTCCTCACCCTCCACCCTCCATTCCTTATTCCCGCATTTAGCCTGTCACGTGTAATTTGCAGGGACCTTTTCGTACCATCTTCCCCTCTGGCTGTCGTCAAATGTGCTAACGACCAATTTGGGGGCAGCCCCCAAACGAAACGGGCCTAAAAAAAACTCATTTGTCCCCCTCGCCTCTAGCTTGTTTGTGGCTTTTTGTGTATTCTTTTAAAATATTAAATTAAATGTATTTAAAAAATATAAAGCAGCCTCCCGTTTCCACCTTTAAAATGCGCTAAATTTGAATCGAAATACTTTAAAATTATATGCAAGCTTTTTCTGAGCTGAAAAATTATGTTTTGATTATTAAATGACATTATTTAACCAATTTATGGGAGATGTCTAAGAGTTAAGAGGTTGCAACTAACTATTTTTCATTATTATTGAGGGAACTACTCACAGCAGTCTCTAGCTTATTCGTCTTGTTAAATATTCAAATATGTTGGTTGGAATTTGACATTCCCTGGGTAATTTATACAGAGCCAAATGTTTAAACAATGCCCGGAAAATAAATATTTCAGCCAATCAATGGGAAATGGACCGAAAGCGAGACTCTGGGGCGTGGGCAGCAGGCCAAATCATTTTCCGGCGAATATCCTTTGAGGCCGTTGCATAACAATGGCTTAGCCATACCATTCGCTTTCATTAGTTATGTAAAATGTGACTTATGTATGTGTATCTATCTCTCTGTGTATGTGTGTGTGTGGTTGTGCATTAATAATGGAGCCAAATAAGTGAAGGAAGAGCTCCAACCTCAGTCTTTCTCTCTCTGCTTCTCTGTCTCTCTATCCGTGTGTGGTTTTAAATAGCGCGACAGTTGAAAAACAAAGCCTGGCCACACTCGAAAGCCTGAAACTTAGACAGCAGGCCCAAAACACTCAACCAACAAAAGTGGGTTTCGGTGGGTGGCTAAAAAACGTAACAATTGCTGACTAAAAGATGAAATTCTACATTTTTAATGCCGCCCACCTGACACGACGGTCGCACGGGGTCGGTTGAGTTGGGGCACTTTAGCAGGACACATCGTACACGTAACAATGCAGAAAGGATTCAGAATCAGATGGGAAAAGGGTCAAAACAGGTGGAAGAGGGCCTCCCAAAGTGGGTGGGAGAGGTAATGGAGATCCTGGCCAACACCGGTTGAAGCAGCGTAACATGTGAGGTGGAGGACTGTACCGTGTGCGCGCGGCTTGTTAATTTCAAGTGGCATGTTAACTTTCTGACATTAAGTTGGCATTTCATGTCAACTATGCAGCCGTTGTTAAGTGTCCTCTGTGTCTCTCCCTCTCTTACACACACACACACACCCAGCCCCTCTCCCTTTCCACTCTTTGTGTGAGTGTGTGTGTGTGTGTTACATGCGGAAAACGGTGTTTAGCAAAATGCCATCATTATGTTAATTATAAATGCGACCCGGCTACGCCTTGACTCAAAGACAGACAGCAGAACTCTTGCCTTTCTCTGCTCCTCTCTGCATATGCAGGCACATACATATATGCACACATGTACATACATATGTGCATGTGCCGTTGCTGCGGCAGTTACACTTCCGTTTCCGTTGCCAACGTCATCGGTTGTCGCTGTGCCAGCTAACGGAAATGCTAAAGCGCTGCGTTTTTGTGGTACCGCCTCCTCAGTGCTTATCCTCCCCCTGGGATCACGTGGGTCTCCTGATGACAGCAATTTTCTGGCAGTGATACAACTTGTACACAAATACCTACAAATTGCCAATCAAAAGCATCTGCCACCTGACGATAATTGTAAATGGCTGAATGGCCAACTTTCCATGGGATTTGCGTATGAGAACAAAACTATAGACAGCAAATAGTTATTACAACTCGTTTTTAAGAGATTTTAAGAGGGGTATGCGATATTCGTGATTTTACTAATTTATACGATTTATGGCCGTTTTGCATTGGCGTACAGATGTACCTCGCCTTGAGGCTCTTGTCATGTGAGTTCACACTTTCAGTTGAACTCAATTAAGTAAGGGCATAAGCAATACCGATGACGACCGATTGCTCTATATTCATCGCAGTCTCTCTCTCTATTCATCTCTTTTTCATCAATCGCTATATTTGGTCTTTGCATGAAAGTTGTGCTGGAATGCCCCATGAAATGAGGCTTCATTTGTGGCCGGGGAAAGGCCAGAGGCAGAAGCTACTATGCCCCTGATTCTCTGTGTCTCTCTCTCTCTCTCTGTTTATCACTCTGTTAGCTTATAAATAACTTGTTTCTCTCTGCATAAAAATCTATTTAATTTCAATAGTAAAACGATGATTGATATATCTGAAAAAAAAGTTGAAGATGCAGTTGGATGTGTCAATACTTGTTAATATATAATAACAATATTTGACTCTTTCTCTACCATTAAAATCACATCTTTTTGTCCCCTCTAAATGCGTTTCACCCATAGGTTTTCTTAAGCTAAAATTATACTTAATCACGTTTTCTCTTTTCAAACTAATTGAAAAATTATTCAGAGCTCTGTGGGTTTGTAGAACCTCTTCCAGTGGAACGAATTCCACTTGATAAATGAGTTAATTATTTTGGAGCATTCCCCAAGCCGCCAGGAAGCCCTACTCTAAACGCAAATTTACTGAAAACACCAGAAACTTTTATGGGTGCGAAAATATGTATACTATCATCAACATCAGCATCCCGATGGGAAACTTAAGTCTGCTTTCATAGCAGCTTCCTCCCCTCATCAGCCGTTGCCACTTCCCCCCTCCATTCTTTTCCATCCGAGCGGCTGCTGCTTAACCGCACTGACTTTTTGGCATCTCTCTCATAATCTTTGTCTGTCAACGCCTCAAACTGCCCAACCCCTCTCTGTCCCTGCCCCTTCCCCTCCATTTCCATTCCTCATCCTATGGCTACGTGCTGGCCAGGCGAAATCTCATTAAAAATGTCCTTGCGGCTGGAGCATAAATCTGAGAATTAAAGCTCACAAATCGGAAAGAATCCAGAAAGATACTCAAAGCACCAAGAGCCAAGCCAAGAGACCCCGAAACACGGTTTAAACTTTGCCCACGGCCTGTGGGGCGATGGTGGGTGGCTGACTGGTTGGAAATGCCTTGAATTTATGAGTGTTGCTTCCACATCCTCATATAGTTGCTACTGCGGCAGAGAGCTTCCAGTTGGGAATGGGCAACGCGGCTGGTTCTCGTATAAAAACCCATTTAAAAAGCAATTATTTTGCGTTGATTCAATATGGCGTCGTTTGATGGATGCCCAGAGCCAAGAGGAGAGTAAAAATCAGCGACCACAACAGGTAATAGGCCAACGAGGTGGCCAAGAGGTGAGCGAGCAGTGAAAGGAACAGGATCAGGAACAAGAGCTGCACAGCTCTTATCCTCACGTAGCAGCGAGGAGCTCGAAAAGTCGTCTGTGGTCAAATCCTGGCCAAGTGTAGTCCTGCAATGCATATAGAGTTTTTGTCGAGCGTGGAGGCTGCTGCCACCATTCTGCGCCACCCCTTTGCTGCCTCAGCAGAAAACTGCAGGGCACAAAGCCCTATCCTATCAACACGTTGCGTCCTTTATGCATGCAATGCATAAAACAGCGTGTCCTGGCTGCGTGTCCTGCTGCTTCTGGTGCTGCCGGCCCCAGTGATATCTCTGCAGATTCTGCTGACAGGCAACAGGCAACATGCTGGCCCAACGCCAACTCGGTCAACAGTTCGATGACGTATGCAGACTACGAAAGTGTCCTGCAGTGTCCAAAAATGAAAATAAAAATAGCAGCCACATCCTGCCAGCAGCAGCAGCAGTGCCACAGAAATATTAAAATTAGAAATAAATGCACACAAAATGCACAGAGATATGCATAAGATAACAATGAAAGCATGAAAGAATTTTGAGTGCACATCAGAATTCAAATTAAATGCTCAAGCATTTTCTTGGTTAGGTGTCGGTACTCGTTGGTAGAATATTTTTGCTTTTGCCATTTTATGGCAGAGTCGAGATGGTCTAACGGATGACAACATCAAGGATATTTGCGGTTGTAAAACTGCCAAAGAAGGAGTAAGGCCAGAGCAAAAAGAGCTTTGCGGAGAAGTTATAGAAAGTTTGAGAAGGTTTCTATGCCACAATGCACTTCAAGCTGATGAAATACACTCTGGGATATCCGTTGGTCTTTTAAAATCTGTTGGCAGGATCTTTTCGTATCTGTCAATCATTTTTTGGAAATACATTCCCTGTTTGACTTACAGCCTTGCCTCTCATCTCCCATCCCTTTTTAATTCCAGCAATTTGTGTCGATGACAATGGATTATCTTTAGCTCCGACGGTTGTTATAATCCTTTTAATGTTGCCCCCGCCCCGACCCAACTTTTCATTTAGAGGATGGGCGCCGCTTCCAGCATCCTTGTAACCCATTTACACTGTAAAACATATTTCAATTCCCTTTAGCTACCCACCACTTCCCTTTTGGTAGGACGTTTTATTGCCTCTTCATTGTTTTTCCGCAGCTCCCGCCTCCACCCACTCACGGGTCTGTGCGACATTTAGGCCGCATTTCATTTCATTACGTTTTTATCTTTTTTCGACTACTAATTTCATTTTGTGCATATTTCAAGGCATGGAGGCCGGACCAAACCGGCTCCAAACCCGAGGCCTTAATTAATTCCACAAAAATATTTATAACTTTTCGGGCCCAAATATTGTTGTTCCCTATAGTACACATTTTCATTTATATATTTTCCTGGTGCGTGTGCTGTGTGCGGCTTGTCAATGGGCCAGAAATCTAAGAAATTTATGCATGACTGCAACAGGGTCAAGTTTTTGGTTGCAAAAGCCTTTAGCCTTTAATGCCACGCAGCTGCTTTTCCATCCCATGGAGAAAAGTTGGAAAAACAACAGCAACAACAACAACCAAGAAAGAAAACCAAAAGAACTTTCAGCCCTTTTGCAGCAAAGGGAGGACCCTCGAAGTTGGGGGGTTTGATGTCCCTTTCCTTCCCTTTCCATCGCTTCTGCAGATAAGCAGATTTATGAGCTAAACAACGAAACTCGAATAACTGGAGACAGTGTTTGGTTTTTCGGTTATTCCAGAGCTTCGGATTTGGGCTCGGAAGCGTAAAGATAAAACATACGACACATACGAAACATATGTAGATACATACATACATATGTATGAAATGGGGATGTTGCACAACTATGGGAAGATTTATGGGGCACAGCCGAGCACAGGACACGACAGGATTGTGTGTGTCGTTTTCTGATGGGCAACAGAATGTCAACGGAAGTGCCAGCCAGGCGACTATTGACACGACATGTCCTCCTTTCACACAACAGGACATGCTCACAGAACTCCGCACCCCTTCCCCTCAATTGCCAGCATCATCTACCACAGACAGACACATACACACATCGTGGTAACTTCAGACGTGCGTATAATTTTACCGTGCGGTCACTCAACAGCAGACACAGAGAGGTGGGAGCATATGACGAGGCTTCCCGTTAAAGGGCAGGTACAAGTACAGGTACCTGCGCGCGAACCCCAGGTATTCGAGGTGTCAATTTCATTTTCATTAAGTTGCTTCTGCTTGACTAGGTCCTGCCTGGGGCCTGGGGCCTGGGGCCAGGGTTCTCTTAATTTGCGTCACTTTGCTTGACCAACAGACTCAAATTTCAGCGGGTAAAAACTGAGTTGAAACTCCAGCGCAGTGGCGGCGGCGTCTGCTCATTTGTAAAACAAGAAGCAAAAGGCGAAGGAGCAGCAGGAAGCCCTACTTACGACTTCTCAGCGCTCGCTTGTCTTCATTTTTGCATTAATTAATACTTATTACAAAAATGAAAGAAATTTACAAAAAAAAAAAAAAAAAAAAAAATAAAGAAAGGTACAGCAGGGCAACAGAGGAAAGAAAAAGCAGCAAAACTTGCTGGAAAAAAGGCCTTCGGTCAGGGCCCTGGTCCTGGTTCTTTGGGGGTTAGGTAAAATTTTAATCACTTCCTTCAGCAGCAACATTTTTGGTCTCATTTTGTTGTTGCTTCTTTTTTTTGGGCTTTCGGGCAGGAGAGCAGCAGTTGGTAATTTGAGTCTGTTAACGTTGCTTTTTTGACTGGTTTTTTGGTTTTTAAGGGTAAAGGGGAAAAGGAAATTTCCTTTTGTGGCTGCCTCATAACCTAGCCGGGGACTTAATTAAAACTAATTCCATTTAAATATTATATGGAACATTTTGTGGCAGCGTCAAACGATTTTCACTTCCTTTTTGTTTAATTGAATTTTTGGAGCAAGTCTGTGTCTTTGTGGCAAAAATCTGCGAAAAGATGCTCCCAGTCGTAGGAGCATCTTTTTATATTTTTTTTGCTTAATATCTTTGTAGAACTTTGTGGGCTTTGTTTGTGTGTAGCCGCCGTAAACAAAGCCCAAGTCACAAATTAACAGGGAATTAAGGGACAGAGA
The DNA here is from genome assembly GCF_008121235.1 of Drosophila subobscura. Classification (NCBI taxonomy): domain Eukaryota; kingdom Metazoa; phylum Arthropoda; class Insecta; order Diptera; family Drosophilidae; genus Drosophila; species Drosophila subobscura. The sequence continues at coordinate 12,138,335 of NC_048531.1, read as the reverse complement.
GAGTGAGAGTGGGAGAGAGCGACTTTTGGGATACAAGTTTTTACTGGCGGGCGTTGTGGGCGTTAGGGTTTAAAGGTAGTAATTATGGGGGATTACGACTCTAAGAACTTACCAGCCAACCAAGATATGTCACACTCTTTTTGACATGGGATCTTACCTTTGTCTTTATACTCAATGCTTAAACATGCTGAGGCAAGAACAGGCGATATAATTTTTTTATTTGTCCCAATATACCCATATCATTATTTTTATAAGTATTTGGTGGAATGCATTTTACAATTTTCAGTTTATCATTTGCTTTTGAAGCTCTAAAATCAGTTGTATATGCGGAAAATAAATCAAATTGTTCCTTTCATATTTAAATGGTTTTTTCAATATTTTTAATGAGTATTGAACATCACTTCAAATAGATTCATCAAAATGTTTTGTATGAATTCCAATCACTCGCAGGAATTTTAATTAATGCTCTCCGCTATCATAGTGAAATTAATTATTCAGCAATTAAAAAACCTCAACCAAAACAAATAATCATAGAAGAGACAAAGGAAAATCATTTTAGAAAAAAAGAGTCCCAATCACTCTAAAAAAAAAAAGATGCTTGACAATTGAAATCTGATTGCAGGGCGTTTCGAAAAAATTGTTCTATTCAAATATTTGCATATCGATTGTGTGTGTTGCATGCCCCTAATTGGCAGTACAGACAAACAACAAATTGTGGAATATATTTAATTTCAAATTGATTGCTGGCATATGCCAATGAGGCTAATGGCTGTAAACGGGTGGTGTGGGGGGTTCGGGTGAGAAATGTGTAATTTATGAAGAGAAACTGATAACTAGCCAAACCGCAGTAAATTAACACAATAGTCCAGTGGCAGGACGACCCAGGACTGGGGCTAATTTGGCATCAAATATATAGCCTTACTCCCGACCATCCGGACAGATGGTGTTCATGGTACAGCCACAGAGGGAGGGAGGGAAAAGGAGGGGATAATGCAATCTAATATTAATGCCCAAGCCGCCTGCATTTATTGGCATATAAATCACTTGCCCTGGCCACCAAATCACAGATACACACAACACACACACACACACACACACACACACACACTGGGATACAGAGGAGGAGCAGATGCAGGAGATGTGGGAGATGGATGGGCAGGGGAGGGGGAAACAATCTTGAAGAAGGCTTAGAGGGAAGCCAAAGCCAAAGGCACTTACCCCATCGTCTAGATGTCGCCTCTACTCGAGTGTCTCTGTCTGTCCCACTCATTAGGGCCCATCCTTTATGTTCGCTGCATTTGTTCCGCTGCTGCTGTTCTGCCACTGCCACTGCCACTGCTGCTGCTACGGCTGCTGCCTGCTTCTTCCATTTTTTCGTGACTCTTTCATGTCAATTAATGCGACGCACTCTTCAAATATTAGCAGACATTATATGCGCTGGCTCGACTGCACTGAGCACTGAGTACTGAGCGCCCTGAGCCCTAGGGCTCCCTCTTAGAGCACTTCCGTCAGCCAGCCATCCATCCATCCATCCATCCATCCATCCAGTCCGCTAGGAGCTGGAGCTGACGCTGTGGCTGGCTCCATTCCTCGCCTAGTCTGGCTGTTTGCCCTGGGTCGCCGCACAATGAGCACACAAATGACTTGGAGCACTTCAGCCTGGCTTTTTGTTCTTTAATCGGGGGCATTATTACGATGCCTCTTCGTCTTTCATTCTTCCTTCTGCTGCTGCTGCCACTGCCGCTGATGCTGCTGCTGTTGCTCAAGTGCCTGGGATTATGTGCTGACGTTGAATGCGCCACTGATTCTGATTCGGAGGATTCGAGTGGGCTTCTGCCCTTCTGCCGCTGGTTTCCTTCCTTCCTTCGTATGCACATTCTGACAGGCAGACAGGCAGACAGACAGTTGAGTGAGAGTAGTGAGTGGCAGAAGGAAGCGATCACAGGTTCACAGTTGCTGCTGCTGGCTGAATATTTAACCTTTCACCATTATCTTTATGTCTCAGCTTTTTCCTGCTTTTAGCTTGTAGCTCGAAGGCACCACTAGCGCCGACCCACACTGGCCAGCGACTGAGCTCTGCGCCTGATGTGCGTCCGTATTTCAACGAAACGCCGCTGGCTTTTGCCTAAGCTTTGGCCCGATCCAAAGCTTTTGGCGACAGCTTTACGTGGTGTCGTATGGCGTATAAGAGAGGGCGTTCAACTTGTGCGCAGGCGCATCCTTAATGGGTTTCGGGTATGCTTTGGAATTCGTTCGGCTTTCGCTTCGGCTTTCGGTCTGTGCCCTGCTTCGGCTCTGGCATTTAACCTGCTGTAGATGTCGTGCGTTTGCTACACTGTTCCCCCCTGCTGCTGTTTCTGTTTGTTCTGTAGGTTTTTGCCCACATATGAAAATTAAAAGCGCTTAACAACAATTAACAATTGGCTAGGCGTTAGGCGGTAGGCGGAAAAAGAGAGCTGCCACAAGGGGCACTAGTAGGTAGGCTACATGGATGGTTTCTGGTAGGTGTGATGCATACACAATTTTCTGGACAAGGCATTAATCAAGACAGTTGTGACACTAAAACTCCACCAGCAATTAATCAACAGAACGAACCCAAAACAGAAGTTGCCTTCTGCATTAACTGATTGTTGTGTTGTTGGTCAGCAGGAAGGCAGAAAGACTGCGAAAAGCCAGCTAAAACTTGTCAGTTTGAATAAAAGTTTGGTTCAAAGACACACACACACACACACACACACAGACAGAGCATACAATACATATATGTACATACATAGATATAGATTCAATATAGACTGAATATCGAATCAAATCAAAGTTTGATTTGACAGCCAGACAGACAGAAGGGGTGCTCTCCGCTCCTGTTCTCTTCGCCAGGATGATGTTTTTCTTTTAGCCAAACTTTCCGCCCTGAGAAGTGGAAACTTTTGGCCTGTCCAATGCAGCATAAACCATAGCATAAGTTCATATTCATGTTCCACCCCCAGAGCACCCAAGAACACGCTATCAATTTATCAATTAATACGCCTAATGAGCAGGCGGACTGCTGGATCACAGTGTCACTAAATGCAGGACCCTTCCTGGGCAAAATTAATTAGGATTCGCTCATCTACAAACTCTGACACATAGCATACTCGTAAAGTAGATGTACATATAAATGAATGTATACGAGTTCGTCTGTATGTATATGGTGACGTAGTCGTTGTCGTCGTCTCACGATATTTCACCGCTTGGAAAATTGTTGTTGTGCCTTTAATTGACAATCAAAGCAAGTAATCAAATTTGCTGCTCGACATTTTTCATTAGAAATATTATATATTTACAGTTCTGACTGCAGCGGCAGCAGCAGCAGCAGCACCCCCAGATCCAACTCCCACGCACTGCGCCCACAGAACATTATATAGCGCCCACATCAAAGGCGTAAAATTGAGTGGACAAGAGACCTTTAATCAAGAAACTCTTCTCTGTCGTAGCAGAGGAGGAGATGTAGTTGTCGATGGCGATGCCCCTCCTCACGGAGATGCCCATAAGAGCACAAGAAGCATAAGAAGAAATCTGAGACAAATCTACCGAAATGTGAACATCATTGAAAAAATTACAAATCAAGTGGCATTTTCTGATACATTTATCAAATGAACAATAATCCCCAAACGTTTGCTTCTATTTTTGAAAATCTAAACACCTATCCAGCTACTATTCAGTACCGAGTGATGGCAGATGCCCAGAATATTATCAATGAGGATAATTCCTCCCTTAGTTCAGGAGACGAATCTGACTATGTCCTGGCCGAGGGATTTGCCCAAACGGAAGATGATGAATCTTCCACTTCGGGCTCTTATACTGATGCTTCTGCAGAGTTTGCAGCAGAATGTGTTGATACAGTAGACGCCAGCAAAGGAGATGCAAAGCCAATAGATGGTGAGCCAATGACTAATTTTCGCAATGACAAAATTAAATACGAACTTTCTTTTCAATTTGAAGACTCGCGTGATTTAAAAACCGGCCAAAAGAGCGCCTGGTGCGTTATATGCTAATTTAATTGTTGACCTGTTTGTTATTTACACTTTCACATACAAAGTAAGTGCAGTCTTGTCCTTGTACACATACATACATATGTACTTATATGCTTTATGAATTTTCAGCATTTATTTTACAAGTGCGAACTGCAACATGCCGTGGGGTTTTTAACAATGTAAACAGACAGAAATATCATGATAAAATGGGAAAATGTATGAAAAACTCTAGAAACCCCGGAAAAAGCATGAAGATGCTTACTTTATTTTTATTTTAGATTTATTTTTGCTCCTCCCATTCGTACCCCGTCTGCGTACAGAATTGTATGCACCCCAAAAACTATATTTACTCGTAATTTGAGGCGACGACTGGTCTTTCATTAAGTCGCTGTGCAAATCCAAGTCGCTCTATCTCATTGAATAACTACAAATCATGCAGCAATCAATTGTGGGAATGGGAATGATGTGTGGGATACGCAGGAATATCCTCATTGTGGAAGCCATTCGGTTCTGGGCGCTTGTCATTTAATATCCGCAATTAAAGTGGTAATCAATCAAAATGAACAGGCAGAAAACCTAAATGAATTAAAAGCAAACGAAGGAACAAAGCAAAGGATGAATGCACAGGACGAACCGGAATGGGAGTCGCCACAAACACACAATAAACAGAAACGAATGAGAAAGAAAACTGAAGCGCAGCAAATGAACGGAAAAACTGGTGGAAAAAAAGGAAAGGCAAAGAAAAGGAAACCAAAAAAGCACCAGAACAAACAGGCAGAAACCAAACCGAATGCACTGGGGGACTACTCGTGCCAACGGCAAATAAAAGCGAAATTCATAGCGCTGTTTTCTTCAGTAAAAAAAGGATGTAAAGCTGTAACCAAAATCAAATAATCTCGATTAAATAGATGTAAAAATACAGAAAATAATGTCTCCTTTCTTTGATTTCCTTTAACAACATGGAATTGAACAAAATGTGGTTTTTTTCTCAGTGTATTTATCGTTTCTTCAGCTCTCTCGTACTTTCTGTTTCTCCCGCCGTTTACTCATGATCCCGGGGTCCAGGGACCACAGGGGCCACAGCGATAAACAAGTGCCACACAAACAAAAATGGCAGCACTGTACGCTGGAACCTATTGATGATTGAGCAGGACATTAATCTAACGAAATGCAGACAGCCCCCTCGGCAAACGCTGACCAACTGTGAAAGTGTCAAATTTCAAGCCACACATTGTTGCTGCCTCGTTCTGTGTCCGTCCTTCGTACTTCTCCTGCTGCTGCTCCTGCTGCCATTGCTGTTGGTGCCTCTGGCGTCTGTGGCCACGTAAGCAAACATAATTACGCCAATGCCAGCGCATCACATACATATGTATGTACTATGTATACGACAATATATGTGTGTTTTAAGGGGAAGCAGCGTCATTTGCGTCATTTGCTTGCAGGACAAAATTAATGGAAGATTTTATGTGGCGTACACTTTGAATTTATTGAGTTTTTTCTTCGGAAATGTTAATTTATAGAGTAGATTCTAGAGCTCAGTAAGACACTGAAACAAGTGAACTGCTTGAAGAGCAACAGAGATGACTAAAAGTGTGAAAGCAAATTTAGTTGCCTAATATTATATAAAACAAATAAATAAAAAACAATAAAAAAGAAAATAAAAAGATGTTTTCGGCGACAAGCCATAGCAGAGCAAGGTTTCGATCCTCGGACCTCTGGGTTATGGGCCCAGCACGCTTCCACTGCGCCACTCTGCTATATGTTAATTCGTTGAACGAAGTTCCATATAAAATCGATACGTAATTGCGGGGAAACTAAACTCCATTCGTAGGAGAGGGAAAGAGAAAGCTTTCAAAGTCGCCCTCAAAATTCGTTGGAGTTTTAATGAACTTTTTTGTCGTAAGGCAATTTCCTCGGCTAAATCACAAAAGCTGACGAAATGCAATTGTGGTTGTTCCTGGCTGGCGTTGAATGCTGATGCATCTCCAGTTGCAACATCATCACATTTTTGAAGCTTTTGACACGTCCATAGCCAAGAGGCAGGACAAAGAGTAGCAACCAGAGCAGGAACAGGCCTGTGCGTCGTATGAGGCTGCACATTTGCTGTCCATCGCAAATTAGACGGCAAATTAGCACACAAAACTGATGCACTGGCGCACTGACGTGCCCCCAAGAGCATATGAGTGGAAAAACGTTGGCTGGACGGGATGGGGTTCGGTGAGTGTTAAGTTGCCTCAAAAACAGCCGTTCTGCAACTGCTGCTGCTCCTGATGTTTCTGTGGTGTTGTGACTGATGTGGCATGATAACCAAAGGCTCTACAGAAAACTCTCCCCATTTTGCACGGCGACACGTACAATGAAACACTGACTGGCCCTGGTCCTACTCCCGGCCCTGCCCCTCGCCTTCTGATATTGCGGCTATGTCAGCGTCGTCATCGGGGACCGGATACCAAATGGGTTTTCAATGGATCCCCCGCCACACAGTAGCGTAGCTTTTTCCATGAAATCTTTCGGCTCGAGTTCGCAGTTCACCCGCAGTTCTGTCGAAACCGAACAGGAAACAGCTTATAAGAGAGGCTTACAGGAATTTTGTGTGTTGGGTTCTGCTCGTGCTCCTGCTTATGCCTGCGCTTTCTTTCCCTCCTTCTCCTTGGCTGGTTATTAAATTTTGAAATGCTACACCTCGTGCGGTATCGGATTGCCCACTCAAGGAACGAGAGAGAGCGCGCTAAGACAAAGGGTTACTCGCACTCGCCCTGCTGCTGTACGAGTATGCTTTCGAAATTCATGCAAAATTCAAAGGCCCAAGAGCCAGCATAAGAAAATATGCCACATCATAAATTCTGTGCACATTTATGTATCCTGTGGCAATCCTTTCACGAGAACACACCCACACAGACAGATGTTGACACAGTTTTCCTTGAGCTCAGCACAAAAATGTCTGTCTATTTTAATATGAACCCAAATTGGGGTTTTTATTTATGCACGAGTTTAGTTTACAATACAGTTCGTACCTCTTGTGGCACCACCACCACCAGCAGAAGCACCAACACCGCCTTTTGTGCCCTACTGTACCACCGTTTGTATGTGTGCGGCTCTCTGTTTGGTGTGGTCGTGTGGTCTGAGGCATAAAAAATGCACAGACAATGGCCAAATGACTCAAAACGCAACCAGAAAGTAAAACAGATACGAAAATTTCAACTACAAAAAATATCATAATAAAAATCTCCAGCAGTTAAAATAATTGTCACAGTAATAAAGCGATTGCATTGCACAAAATTATATCTGACCCGCACGAGAGGGTTGTTCCAAAAGTCTTTGGAGAACCACAAATAAATGGAGCGAAGATTCGGTCAGTTGATGGGAATATGATCAGCCATAGATGGGATAGAACTACTTTGAAATAACATTAGCCATAACGACAAAGAGCTCACGCGTCATGCCAAAGCCATCTTCGACCTGTAGCTCTGCAGGGTAAGGTATCGAGTTTTAGCTAGATCCTATTTCAAGTTATCCATTTCTATACATCCTTCGGCTAACTTTTTCTTTGTTTTTTATTCTTGCATCTTCATCAGCGCCTTAAGATCTTTATTGACATCCTTCCATCGCATGGAGCGGCCCTCGCTCCCCCTCGTACTCGTACTTGTCTGGGGAGTACGTTCCCTGTGCAGCAGCCCTGTGCTCCGCTCTCTGTTTCTGGTTGCACTTGCTCCATTTTATGGCTGGCAAACATTATGGCCATGATTAATGGCAGATAATAATTTCGAGTGCCGAGCACTTGACAGCATACGAAAAGTCAGAAAACTATGGCCAATGGACGGCCATTAGCCACCCTGCCCCACCGACAACGAAGGGAAGCAGCGAAGGACGAAGGGGTAGGGGCAACTCTGCAAATGACTGCCGGAAAATAAACAGCAACTGCAACTGCAACTGCAACAGCAACAGAAGCTGTGCGAAGCATTAAACTATTGCCATGTTCTGTTTACGGCATTAAATGCTTCTCTCACTCCCACACTCCCTCTCTCTCTCTCTATCTCTCTCTCTTTAGATATACTCCTCTCTGTCATTCTCTGTTGTGCAAGCTCTCGTGTGATTTAGTCCGCTTGCTGCATAAATTATGATGAGAAAAACTGTCTCGCACGCGTTGATCAGCAAATTATTTTATGCAAATTAAAAAATATGCAAAAAATATAAACGGAATAAGCGGATTTTAAGGATAAATAAACAGAAAGAGATGGAAGCATATCTACCATACTCTTTTGGGTGCTGGAGGGTCGTCAGCCATTATCCTGACCACATGTTGGTTTAGCTGCCCTCCAGTCAGGCATTCAGCCGTCTAACCAGCAATTGATTTAGCATTGGGTGACCCTTCCACAGTCCCACAGCCACAGCTACACTCCGCATTCGGCATACCATCGCTTCCCCCCGCACTGGTCATTCTGTTTGCAACAGCTGCAACAAATGGCATTCAAATCTTGGTTTGGTTTTTGCCACCAAAGCTCCATGAAATTCCATGAAAAGTTCCTTAAATTTTTTATTGAAAAGCAAGCGAATTCGGAACTTAAAGACGGTTCACAACGAAAGTCCCCCCTCAGTCCATGTTCGGGGTAAAGTTTCGGGTTACTGCTGCCGCTTGGCGCTTGTTAAAAGCTTCATCTGATGTGTGTCCGAGCCTTGCAATGGCGGGAGGGGGAGGGATGGATGGATGCAATGCCATGGCTGACGGACAAATAAGTGCATTCCGGGGCGGAACATTTCTTTTGTGCGAGTCATAAAATTACTTTTTATCATTGTAACACGGACAGCTAGCATTCTGCCTGCTGATGTGGCACATACACAAACACAGACACAAGCGAGTATGAGTATGAGTATGAGTTGTTTTTATGACATTCGCTACAAGGCGAGGCGGGGCGCACGTTGCTTCTTTATGTGGCATGCGACTAAAAGGATGCTGCTGCTGTTACCACCTCCACCTCAGCACTCTTGACTCTCCGTATCTGTCTCTTTGGTGCATTGTATTAATGGCTCGCCTGCACGCTAATAAGCATAAACGCCAACCTCCTCAAGGAGTCGCCGGCTACTGGCTTCCTGGTTGTCCTTCCATCGAAGCATGTGCGTGTCGCCTTTGACTTCATTGTGCACTTTATTAATGTTATTAAAAATTCTAACAAATGCCCCCAGAGCACCAGCACCGGACCAATGCATTGCGCTGAACGTTTATTAATGCCACAAAAAGAGGCAATTAATGGTGGGGCTACAATGTTGCCAAGACTCTATAAAATGGTTAAAGCCAACTCCAGAAAATTTCATTTGCCAAATAAACTCTCCCCAGATAGATCCAAATTCAATCCCAAGAAAATTGTTCCCTATTGGAGAATTTGTTGAATTTTTCCACACTAAAAAAGGGAGAAGTAGAAAACTAAAAGGAAAATCAACTTGAAGTTTGGTCAGAGACGAATTGCAACAGGTTTTGCTTGCGTCTTATTCTCGGTTTATTGACACCATTTTCCAGTTTTCCCCAATTGTTTGCCCATGCATTAGGCGAGGAAATGGAAAATTTCTGACAGAAAGGAAGTCAAAAATGTGGCAGAAAAAGAGCCAGAAAGCTATTCTCCTTCGCAAATGTTGATTTTCTCTCTTCTGCTTGCAAGCCAATAGCCTTTTGGGATTTGCATCTGGCTAGAAGAACTTAATTAAAACAGAAAGTAGAGAGGAGAAATTGGGTTTTACCTCATTGAAAGCAACAGTTACAGTGGCAGTGGGCGACTGTGGCAACTTCATTTTGCAGCCAAGTAAATGCCACATTACGGGGCAACGGCATCCGCTTCCCGGACACTGCACAACAATTGCCAATTTGGTTTAAATATTTGCGTCAAGTGCAAGTTTTTGGTCACTTCCGTTGCGTTTCGCTCCGTTGCTGGAGCTCTGCGATGGCCACTGCTGGATGCTGTCTGTTGATTTGTGTCCCCGAGTTCTCGTGGGGCAATTTCCACAGTTAATGTCTCAAGGAATGTGGCAAACTATGTTGCCAGGATGTTGTCACCCTCTCTAGGTTTGTGTGTGTGGAAGAGGAAAGCAAAAAAAACTGTTATAGAGTGACTTCCGCCACGAGAATTTCCATGCTGAGCGGAAATGGAAAAACACTTGCAAACACAATCCCCCATTTTGTTCTTATTCGCCCCTCCACCGTACGTTGGTTGGGCTGCAATTAACGGGAACCCATGCAGCTAGGAGGCCAAAAGCAGGTCAATAACGTTCACGACACGACCCTCATCGATACACTATGTATATTTGATGTTAACTCAATTTGATGCCAGCAACAGCAGCACCCACCGCTGTGATCCTTCGGGGTCTGAGACCCCGATGCGTAATGCTTTAATTTAGTCACAACATTGTCCTTCCACAGCCCCCAACCCCCCCGGGATATGCCACCAAACATGCCACGCCCTCGTCGTCGGTCGCCATCCACTTAATAGCCAATTAAGGGTAGACGACGATACAAGAAATAATTAAATAGCCAGGCGCTGCATGGAACTTTGCTCTTAAAGTGCCACCATGGCGTATGTGTAGTCTCTGGGAGAACGCGCGCTATACGTTGCTGCCCAAAAGTATGCAATACAATCCAGCTGTTTCTGCCCCTTGAGCTATGCAAATTTAATTGGAAATTTCATAATGAGCTGCAGCTATGTACATAAGTAAGTATGTATGTATTTATGTATATGTATGCACGGACAGGACTGTATCTAAATGAAAAGGATATTTCCCTGTTGCAGATAGATGCTCAGCTCCGTTTCCTCCAGAAACTGGTTGTCTGATGCCCAGTAATCGAGGAGTATCAGTGTATACACAGATGCATGAGTATCTGCGTGAAATTTGAAAAGTATCTCATATTTTTCAGTGGAAAATGGACACACTTCTGAGCTTGGAAACTAAACAGACGGATTTATCATGAGCTTAATACTGCATCGAAGAGTAAAGATTTAGGAAAGTCAGAGAGACAGAGCGAGCCTTACAGCAACACTGAAAAAATTGTACAAAATTGAGTTTAATCAAAATGGAAATGGGAATACAACCATTTACAGGGTATTTTGGAGTACACAACAACTTAAATCTTTTTGTCTTCTTACAGCTACTTCTGCTCATTATCAAAGTGCAAAGTGAAAGGTCACCGGTTTAATATTTCAAGCGCAATTATGAAGCTGCGCATCAAAAATCAAATACAACACCAAAAAGTGACAGCTGCAATCAGAGCTGAACTGAAGATGCTGAAGATGCTACTATGCTGTTTTTCCCGAGTTCGTTTTTGGCTCATCATAAAATTCAATTTGGCGCAAAGTGTTTAATGAAAGCGTCAGCTTGGTTCCACACCCCGCAACCGGACTCGAGCTCAGTCCCAGATTCCAGCGAAGGAGCCAACTTTTTCGCTGCACAGCAGGTCATCTCGGGACCATTAACAATTCATAGGGATGAAAAAACCGGTCAAAAAAACACCACCCACTTTATGTAGAATGGGTTTTCGGGGGAAAAGCACTGAATTGTTTTACATAAAAACACGCTTTAGCACAGCAAATTATGCAATACAAGAAGGCCATCATCAAGGGGTTCACGGGGAAGCAGGAATGGAGGGGGATAGTGCAATGGGTAGTGATAAAAATTAACAAGCTACGCAACGTTTGAGTTTTGAATTAATTGAAAGCGCGTATGCACGGGGACATGACAACAGAAAGAGCGCAACCTCCAGGGCCCTACGCTCTGCTCCCTCTCCTCAGCCCCCCACCGAGTGAGCAGTCCTGTAAAATTATAAATTCGCATCTAAATGAATGCTGAAAAATTAATGAACTGCATGCAGTTTAATTGAAATGAACATTCATGGGGGGGAAGAAAGCAAGAAAAAATAAAGGGGGACACCCCGTGGCAGTGGAGTGCAAGGAACCCTCAAAAGCAACGAGAGTTTTCATAATGAATGCCGCGATTTAATCAGGGGAACAATCATACATTATTTTCCCTTTTGCGTTAAAATTAGTGCAGGTCTTTTATATTTACTTAAAATTTAATCCGAATTTATTGTAAAACCTATTTCTATATTCAGAATCTGGCATGAATTTTGTAAAAATTTTAAACATAAAATGGAAGTAAATCTACCATTCTGAAATATTTGCTTCTAAAATGTTTCAAATTAGAAGTAATTGTAAGCTGTAATTGTAGAATTGATAAGGAAAGAGACGACTTACCTCCATGTTAGATCCGTTTTGCTCCATTTGGGTCCCTGCAGGACATAACGCCGCACACGTACACCATTGCCATTGTCATGATCCAGATTGTCGGGGGAGAAATTATACGCGTACCTCTTGTCGCCCACACCGCAGCGGGGTTGCTGTATTAGCCTGGCTGTAGCCGCGTCGATTTCGCCCGTAACTGGAATGTTGCCAAAAGACTGCCGCCACCAGAGTAGAGGCACAAGATGTGGCATTGTGGATGGAAGGTAGGCAGCAGCAGTGGCAAGTAGAACAGTAATGTTGCTTGTGAAATCGGGCATAATAGACATGGGGGTGGTGGTGGGGCAGTGTGTACATACCTGGAGACTCTGTATTGCATCTATCAGCTGCTTCTCGGTGCGCAGAGCTCCCGTTTCCAGGTCCGACTTGGGCAGATAATCAAACTGCATGAGGTAATTGTACTGCAAGGCGGATGGAATGGAAATGGAGAGATGGATAGATACATTAGGGAAGTGTGCCAACGGTAGACGAGTATCTCAATGGCAACAACAATGCAGATGTCTGCCATATGGCCTGGCTGCTGGTTTTGTGAGCCAAACTGTTTGTCGTTTGCAAATGGTACACAAAAAACAAACAAACCCCCAACCCCGGATAGGAAAAACCCTCAGAAAAAAGAGAAGCACAACTTTTTTGCATAAAGTTAATGATAAAAGCAACGCCAAATACAGCAGCAACAACAAAAACTTTAACATTAATAAGCCAAAAAGTATGCCACCGGAAAAAAGTGCAAGAAAATGTCGATGGAATGAGATGGCGGTAGCTTGGCAGACGGCAGGGGAATATCCTTCTGGCGCATTTTCTTATCTGGTGGATTTTTAATCACGTGGATGGACGGTATACGGCAGGAGAAGGTTTCTTCTTAGATCTTTCATTTACATTTTTGAAAATTATGCCATTATCGAATCAATAAATTCAACTTAAAACTTCGACTCTCTGACTTTCATTTAAGTATCTTCGCGTGTGGGTTGTTATTTTGAAGCAGAGTTACTTTTGCATATGGTTTAACGCATAACGGTAAAGTGTGACAGTAGGAAATACAAAACTCAAAAAGAACTCAACACGATTCGATTCGATTCGACTCGATTCCCTAGCCATATGTGTGCTCCGCCTCTCGATTTGCATATTTTTCTGTACATTGCGTGCGGGCATACACGAGTATTTCTTCCCAAACAGAACACCGCTCCCCCCACGAAAACCATGAGCTGGTGAGGCGGGGGGATACAACTTGACACATACACCAGCAAATTACGTGACCTGCAAATTAAATTTTACCCACTTTTCCCCCACAGATGAGAAAATTATCACACTCGCTTGTTTTTCCCACATACACACACACCCCACTCCGTCCTGACTGCACCATGATGGACAAATATTCGATTTTTGCTTTACTTGTTATTGACAGTCGATTCCCAAAGAAAGCAAACTTTTGAATCGACCAACGATTTGCAAATTTCATGAAAAGAATCGTTAGCCAATATTCGGGCAGTGGAGAGACGAGGAGAGAGAGAGGAAGAGACCCAATATGGTAGTGGGTGCCATTGCCATTCCTACATACAAGAGAACGCGATATGTGTGTGGGTGTGGGTGTGTGTGTGTGTGTGTGCGGGACGATTATGTAGTTGAGATTTATCGATCCGATGAATGGCTTATCCAGTTTGCGTTTCATTTTACGTTTGACTTCTGCTGAAAACTTTCATGCTCGTGTGTGGCGTTCAAAAGCATTGAAAAGTTAACAGTTTTGGTCAACGCAAAAATTAAAATTATTTTAGCGAAAAAAACGGTGAAAAAAATTGTATATTTCGATTGAATTTTGTATATTTAACTCTTTTATATTTATTATTTATATTAATAAATATATGTTTCAATCAAATTTATATTTCATTTCTATTCTATTATTTATGAATTTCTATTTATATTTCTCTACTGATGAGAAACCCAATGATAAAGAGAGAGAGAGAGAGAGAGAGAGTTCAGCACAGTCTAAAGAGAGTCTGAGCTTTAGTCTCCGCTGTGCTGCAACTTGTACCGTTGTGATAACTGAAAGAAACGGTTAACGGTGAGAGCTGCTCAGCTGTAGCTTTGTTCGCAGAACACAATGCAATTGGAATCCCTATTCCTTTTGTGTGGATGAGGGGGTGGTGCGACTGTTGCTTAACGCTTAAACGTAACGCTCAACACCCAGACTCACAGACACAGACTCTTTCTGAGCCGTAAATGAAGCTTATCAAGTGACTTTCTTTCACCTTTCAGATGTACACATAGTTTTTTTAATTTATTTTGTTTGTGTTATGGCTATTGTTGTTACCATTGCCGCTTCCGTTGTTGGTCCTTGGGTCAGAGGCAACCTTTGCAGTGCTCCTTGCGATTCGCGTTCCGTTTTTTTGTTATTTCACTAAACCATTTCTAGCTTTGACGATGTAACTCTCCCAGCATGGCATCAGCATCAGGTACAGCTACAGGTACAGGATCAGGGAAGGGGCTCCCCGACAGCTGTATGTGGCACAGATTGCACAGGCAAATGTGTGCGTCACACAAAAAAAAGTTAGATCCCCCTCTCTTATGGGCTGTCACGTTGCTGGGAGTGCGTCAGCAGCAGCAGCAACAGCAGCAGCGGTAGAAGAGTCGGATACGCTTCGCAAAAGTAACGTAAGAAAGCCCACACACACACACACACACACACACACACAATTGAAATTCATATAACGTGCCTCCATCCTATGCCCCATGGCTTCCACCGCTTCTCTCTCTCTCTCTCTCTTTCTGCTTCTCGTTTTGCTACACGAAAACAATATCAATTAAAAACAACAAAAAGTCGGTGTATGTTGAAATGCAAAAACAAATGACGATATGTTGCTGCGGAGGGGCATAGACAGGGACAGGGACAGGGGCAGGAGGCACGAGGAATATTGTGGCATATAGCGGATGCCGAATGTCTGTCGCAGAGAGCGACGCATAAAGTTTCTTAATGAATGGAAGACAAATCCAACGAGCCACTCCACTTCTACACTGAAAGAAAAGTGATTGATAATTTATATTCACACATTGCAGTTCCTGCAGCCCCGGAATCTATTTTTCGCTCAGTGTATTGTCAATTTGGCTAATCGAAGACTTCTTCTGTCCATAAATATCTCTTAAGCAAGGTGTGCCCCAAGCCAGCTGCCTGCTGATCGCCATCATCATGGCCCAAACATTTTACGACCACGAATAAACTACAATTCATAGTTATGAATGAATGGATGGCTGGATGGTTGGATGGTTGGCTGCTTGGATGGATGAGTGCGTCGAGTGCTTCGAATGAGTGAATGAATTGCACAAGTCCCCGCCCGTACCCGAGCAAGGTGGAGCTTCCAGTGGCAATCATTTATGCATTGGCCTTTGCGTTTTTAATGGGAAATGCTGTGTTGGCCAAGCTACTACGTGTTTGAAAATCAAAAAGAAGTGCGGGGAGTATAGCCCCCAGTCGTACGACAGTACGTGGCCAAGCCATGATTCCAACTAATAGAAAAATGGAAAAATGGGTTGGAAAAACAGAGCGGAGAGTGCAGCTCCTTTGGGGGCGGGGGTGGGGATGGGGATGGGGAGATGGTTGGACGAGGTGAGTATCAAAAACAATAACAGTAAAACATGGCTACGTGAGTATTTGTCGTGTAAACAAAATCATCTTATCAAAATATAATAACAGAAACCAATAACAGGAAAAACAATTGAGAAAAGTGCGAGTGCCACGAGGGCCGCCGGGCTGAGGGGCAGGCTTACGGGGAAAGTGTGAAAGAAAGTAAACGAGAATGTTGTATATTGCTTTCCCACTTTCCCACTTAACCCCGCACACAACTCTATCCATAATTGTTTTTTGGGGGTTTAATTTCGTTAAGGAAAAAGTTCTTGGCCTTCAGTGAAAGTGTGAAAGTAAATAGACCAATAAACGATGAACGAGGGCGATATGTTTATTATTTTATGGAATTATAATTACAATTAGTAGGGACACGGAAACGCGCAAATACAATTTACTCTTCGAGTAGCGGGTATAACAAAGACAAGAAGCGTTAAGAACTGAAGATTCCATTAGAGCAGAGACGAAACGAAACTGATATATCCTTTATCTAATTGGAAACTGTAAGAATTTGTTCCGAAACCATCATTTGTACGCTTATATATAACCTATCAAATTGTTTTGTAGTCTCTTTCCCTTCTTCCCCGTCCTCCACTTCGTTTTCAATATTTACTCAATTACTAAAAAGGCAAACGAGTGAGTGGAAAATTCTCAGTTAATCAAGAGTTTAGGACCCGCACAAACAAATCAAATTGGTTTATCTCTCTGCCATAATTCTTGGTTCCACATGCGGCAGAGGGCTAATAAAAATGAAGGCGACCGACACCGAGCGACGAATAGAGCGGCCACCGGACACAATGTCCTCCTGTGGTTCGGCAAACAAACCTATAAAAATGACAAGCAACTGCAACAAACGAGGGCATCCATCTAAGCCGCAGACACACACACAACCACACACACACACACACACACACACACACACACACAGGGGCAACAAATTCTGGGCAAATGCGCAAAAAGGAATGGAAAATACTCGGTGCAGGAAAATGCAGCAGCAGGCAGGCAGGCAGCTGGAAGGCAGCAGGAGCTACAAGGAGAGATGTAAAGCAAACCACAAAAAGCATCAAATTGGGGCCAAGTTGACAGGATATGGGTCCTTGATGGGTTCTCCTCCCTGGCTGCCGCAACAACAGGTAGTCCTCGTATGAGACTCACCTCTTAGGGCCCACTCTCCTAAGGACAAATTGATGGCACAAACATGTCAACAACTGCACAAGTGGAAAATAA